>NC_133324.1:316758290-317096290 GCF_042186555.1 Aquarana catesbeiana | reverse complement strand
TGTGGAAGTGCCAGGACAGGATGTGGGGAGAACCTCTCCAACAGGGATCAGAGAGCAATTATACACTTGGTTTTAGTAGAGTAGACTAGGTTTAGATCTACAATCTGTGCTTCCATTTGGGGTTAGTTGCATCACTTTCTGTGTAGACAAGGACAGAAAGTGAGGGGGGATTTTTTTCATCAGTGTCACATACAACTTTAAAAACCTAACCAGGGTTCACACAGTTCAAAACAAAAAACAAAAAAAAAACCTGGGCTTTAAAAAATACATCCTAATTTTCAACACTGTAGAGGAAAGTTACAGATTTTAAATAGGGAAGTTTTGTGCTCATTTTATAAATGAAATGCTGTGGGAGTTATTTAGCAAGCATCCCAAAAAACAGCTGTGTTGGCAATAGTAACGTATAGGCATACAGCTGCCCTATTCCATTGTGGTACAGCCTATGTATGAAATCTGGAGGCTAGGGTCAACACATATAGTTCTGCTTTCAGACACATTCATAGATAAACTCCAGTGTCTGCAACCTGAGGGCTTAAATCATACAATATAAGTAAACTGCATATTTAAAATAGTGTGATTCTGACACCTCTGCTTTTACACCACAGCAAATATAGAATACACTGTGTTGCCATAAGGTAGAGAATCCATACTGTTAAAAACAATATTAAGAATGAAGTCCATAAAACAAGTGCTAAGACAATTCAAAGCCAGTGTTCATGCTGATAGCATATCGGAGCTTCTCTCTCAGGATCGCTTTCTTGCTGTAGTTTGGAAGTTTTAGAAGGTTGAAGCAGGTAGATGAAGTGGGCAGACGACCCCCCGGCTCTCGTTTCCTAATAGTAAAGAAGCCACGCAGCACACTGCCTAAGGTGTCCCCAGTATCCTAAAAAAAAGAAAAAAGGTGCCTTTTATTTTTAAGAAAGATTTTTCTGAGTGCACTGCAAACAATTTAAAATGCTAGGGAGGTACAAAGTTAAAGAACCTAGATGTTCCAGCACATACCTGCACAGCAGCTTTCATTGCCCACCCCACTCCTGAATGCCAAGCTTTTCTAAAATGTGCAAAGTGGTTATATTTCAAGAGAGTGTCAAACTTGTCCGCTACCTCCTACCCCCAAACATTCCTATTGGCCTATGACTATGGTGGGCTACCTCACTTAACGATAAAAATGTATGCAAAACGGGAGGGATTGGCTAAGCTTGATCACTAGCAAGGAGTGCCAGAGCTTTGTCTGATCTGAATGCTGCCATTCTAACAAAGAAAAAGTAACGGTACCTCCAAATATTAATATGGTGCTAGTACCTGCAATGTGAGTAGGAACCATCATATCTCTAACTAGACACTGGAACATGTGTGGAAGCTTCCAACACATAGCATACAATGGCGCAATGCCCAAGCTGTCGTGACCATTATACAGGATATCAGAAGCTGTGCAGTTTTTATCCTTGCTTGGTGCAGTATAGAGACTCTAAAGTATTTTATTTATTTAAGGTACTTATAAAGCGCCGTCAATTAACGCAGCGCTTTACATATACATTGTACATTCACATCAGTCCCTATTCTCAAGGAGCTTACAATATAAGGCATGTATGAATTAGTGTCTCACCTGATCATCTGATACTTCTACACAGCGAATGGAAAATGGTGGTTTGAGGTAGGCAAAGCCAAGCAGAGGAGGGCGGGAACAACTTGTGATAAACTGAATTAAAAAAAACAAAAAACAAAAAAAAAAACAAGACAACATCATAAATTCATAGACAAGCAATATGGGTATTATTGATAAGTCTGTGTTACACTTTCATACCTTTAGAAACATGGCTTTTTCCTCAGAGGTAAAGTCATTGGCCAGAATATCCCATAGCCAAATAATGACTCTGTGACTGCCATGGAACCCTCCATAGTATACTGTGTGCTTCCTGTCAACAAAAAACATGTTCAGATAACAATATGAGTACATAAAGATCAGGTATTAAAATGGATAATACTAGGGTAACAACACTCACTGTACTGTATTTTATAGAGAAGTGGTTCTCAACCTCAGTCCTCAAATACCCCCAACAGGCCATGATTGCAGGTTTTCCTTCATCTTGCACAAGTGCTTTAAAGCAGAGTCAATGGCTTGGTATTTTGGACAGCTATTTTATCTAAGAGAAATTTCCAAAATATGGCCTCTTGGGGGTACCTGAGGACTGAGGTTATAGAGGAGCAGTGTGTCAACCTAGTCCCGTGATTATACATATACGCCTATATATGTATAATGTACTTAACTTACTTTAGATCATCCAGGTCAATCTCAGCATTGTCCCCTGATATAAGACGCTGCAGTTCTGGAGCAGAAAACATGCGTATCCACTCTGGCCGGATGATGGAACGAAAGCCGCTTATTAGTGCAGCCGTTTGGTTTTTAATCTGAGTGTGCATTCGGAAGTGAGCCATGAGGTGGATGTAACTTATCCTGAAAAACAGACAGTCAGGATCAAACATCAAATACTCTGCTAATGTACAGTCTCTGGTGTTTATGTCCCTTTCTTTAGCGCTTCTGAATTTAAATAGTCACTGTTAGGTAGTTAGAAAGGCAGAAAAAAATGACACCTGGCCATCAAGTTCAAATGTGGGTACTTGCAGTAATCTCAGGCTGCATTCACACCTGGGCGTTTTGAATCGCGTGCAGAATCGACGCAATTCTGCCTGCAATTTTAAAACGCGCTGCTAAAATAATAAATCACACCATTACACATGAATTTCATATGGCATTCATTTTAATGTCACCTAAAAATGCAATGCAGTTCTGCTGCGATTGTCGTGCGAGAAATCGTGCAATTGCGGAAAACCACATCACAGGAAGCTTGTCGCCTAAAAAAGGTTCAGGAGCTCCTTTCAAGCTATATGGTTTGCCGCAATTTTTCGCACGACAACCGCGGCAGAACAGCACTATTTAGGTGCCATTAAAATGAATGGCATCTGAAATTCGCATTGTGCGATTTGTCATTTTAGCAGAGCGTTTTGAAATTGTGGGCAGAATCGCAGCAATTCTGTTGGCAAATTAAAATGCCGAGGTGTGAATGCAGCCTCAATCTTCATTCTTAAAGTCTAACCAAGGTCAACATTTTTTTTTGGTTTTGGATAGGGTGGAGAGGGCTTAGAACACCTGTCAGTTTGTATTGCTTTCTGAGCCCCTGTTAGGGAGATTTACACTTTCTAATTCTCCCAAATTTTGGTTTGACAACGGAATAGTAAGAGAGGGGAAATCTTCCAACAGAGATACTAGTTCTGGTGACACGACAGGATTCCCTCACTTCCTGTTTTGGGACAGGAAGTGAAAGTGCATCTCCCCTATGGGACACAGATGGCAAAATAAAACAGACAGTGGTTATAATCCTCCCTTGCTCTATCCATAATGGAAAAAATATTGTCTTTAAGACGGTAAATGTATGGCTTTAACAGTGAAGGATTTTTAGACGTCTATATTTGTCACTTAATGTAGCTGCATTCCGACTCTCCACTTCTGGTCTGAAAGTCAACTGAAAGGTCCTATAGCTCTTCCTGATAACTCTTTATCTTACTCAATTTAGCTCCAATACTAAATGTCTAAAAAAACAGATCCAGCAACCCAGTCATCGTGGCAAGTAGTCAGACTGGTTGCCTATAATTATCTTTCATCATTAGGATGTTTAACCACTTGCCGCCCGCCATATAGCAAAATGATGGCGGAAAAGTGGTTTCAATATGCTGACTGGGCGTCATATGACGTCTTCAGGATATTAAGCCGCTTGGCGATCGTTGTTGCGGTGTGTCAGTCTGACACACCGCAACTATGATCTCAGTAAAGAGTCTCTGACGGAGACTCTTTACCAGGTGATCAGCCATGTCCAATCGCAGCTGATCACGATGTAAACAGGAAGAGCCAGAGATCAGCTTTTCCTCACGCGCGTCTATCAGACGCGAGTAGAGGAGAGCCGATCGGCTGCTCCTCTGACAGGGGGGGGTCTGTGCTGATCGATTATCAGCACAGCCCCCCCGAGGATTCCGACACTGGACCACCAGGGACTCCACTAGGACCACCAGGGAGGTCACCACAAGGTATGCCACCATAGACCACCAGGGATGCCATTTAGTGCCCACAATGGACATCACTGATTGGCAGGTATTATTGTTTGGCACTGATTGGCATCCATCAGTACCATACATAACAGTACATCAGTGCCACCTATCAGTGCCCATCCATGCCCATCCGTGCCACCTATCCGTGCTGCATATCAGTGCCACCTATCAGTGCCCATCAATGCCCATCAATGCCACCTCATTGGTGCCCATCAGTGCCACCTTATCAGTGCCTGTCAGTGCAGCC
This sequence comes from Aquarana catesbeiana, assembly GCF_042186555.1. Taxonomy (NCBI): domain Eukaryota; kingdom Metazoa; phylum Chordata; class Amphibia; order Anura; family Ranidae; genus Aquarana; species Aquarana catesbeiana. The sequence continues at coordinate 317,091,942 of NC_133324.1, read as the reverse complement.
CCATCAGTGCCCATCAGTGAAGTAGAAAACATACTTATTTACAAAGTTTTGTAACTGAAACAAAAAAAAGCATTTTTTTTTTTCAAAATTTTCAGTCTTTTTTTATTTGATTATCAGGTAATAAAAATCCCAGAGGTGATCAAATACCACCAAAAGAAAGCTCTATTTGTGGGAACAAAATGCTAAAAATTGAGTTTGGGTACAGTGTAGCATGACCGCGTAATTGTCATTCAAAGTGGTCTGGGCAGGAAGGTGTATAACTGCCCTGTATTGAAGTGGTTAACATACATTTAGAGAAACATTATGCAAAATCAACATGAACAGCAGTCGGTGCTACTATAAAATGTGCTTACTTACTTGTTCTCATTAATAACAGTAATCGATTTCCCTCCCGGGACCAGTTCATGACACACCAGCTGAGAAAAACATGCATGTTAAAGTTAAAAACAAACCCTTTTTTATGCATCAGAGTTAACTGCAGTTTAAAACCTATTTTAATTTTCAACTTCAATTGTGGGGAGGGAAGGGGGTGAGTCATTTCTTTTTCACTTATATTAGTACATTTCTCCTTGAGTTATTGAATTTGGTAAACAGTCATTTTACAGAATTAGTCAAGGAGACACAAAAACATTTTAAAACTGAGCCAAGAGCTTCACCTGCTGACTCAGTATAATAATACAGAATATTAATATGCAATATTTCAGATTTCCCTAATCCAAAAAAAAAGATTTAAAATTTTTTTTTTCTGTATTGCCTGTCATAAATGAAGTGCAAGACCACTATACAATCCTTTTATATTGTACTATTCATTTTGGAACGTTAGTCACATGTCACACACATATCAAAGTACATAAAAATACCCACCTGTCCCATTACATCTTCATCATATGAAAGTGTGAGGCCCAGATCACTAATATCACCATCGTAACGCTGAAAAACATAATATACCAATAGTATTTGTTCAGAGGGAAGCACAGCACACAAGTAAGAGCGGCTTAGGTTTATTTCATTATGATTCCTATATTTACAGCATGGATAAATGAGAATTTTTTTTAAGAGAAAACAATGTGGTTATAGATAAAAGCCAGGCTTTTTCAACTTGAATTCTGTAGAACCCAAGGGTTCTTTCAGAGGCTGCTAGGAGTTTCTTAAGCAGTGGAAGATTTCTCTCCCACCTACAATGACTACTAATGTAAGAGGTTACTTCTTCCCTATTGGCCACAAACGTACAGGGGGGCAATTCTCCACTGACCATCAGCATAAGAGGACAGCACAATTCTCGCAGTTTGTGTTTCTTTTATCGCCATTGTTAATAATAATTTTATATTAAGATTTTCATTGTCTTATATAGTGGGGCAGTGTTTTTCAACCTTTTTTCAGTTAACGATTGAACAATCCCGGGGCACACCAGTCTGAGGGCTCGTTCACACCAGGAGGTACATCCAGGCAAGCATACCTTTGGGTTATTCTATGCCTGTGAGACATCCAAAAGGTTGCTGGCACAATTTTTAAAATCAAGAATTAATGGCACCCACACGTCTGCAAAAAACAGCACATATTTGCGCAGTGTGGGAAAACGCGATTTTGCATGTGTTACCACACTGCACCTGGTGTGAACAAGCCCTAAAATGTAGTCTGTGAGGCAGTGTTTAAAGATTGGTAGTTTTTAAATCTTAAACTTCCATATCCCCTTTTGCTCCCAACCCCCCACCCCTCCAGCACAACCCCTCCAAATCCCACCTCCTAGCACAAACCCCCCTCGCTAATCTCCCTTTCAAGCACAAATTCTGTCTCATAACTACAGGAGTAGTGACAGCAGCAGACAGGAGAAAAGAGTTGGGGGTGTGGGCTGTGTTCTACTCCCCCCCCCCCCCCAGCTTCTCTACAGCACAGGATTGTCCTCAAATACAACTGTATAGGGTTTGATTACCTTCCCCCTCCTACGATTTCTGCTGGAGCCATATCCTGTACGTTCTGATGTGAGAGCAATCTGGTGTTAACTCTTGTGTACAGACAGGAGGGGGAGAGCACAGCCCACACCTCCTCCTGGCTCTCTCCTCCCTGCTGCTAACTGTACCATTTCTGGCAAAACAGAACCAGTCAGGCCACCTGACATGTCATTAGCAACCAATGACCTTACCGCTTGGTAGAAAGCGGGTGGGCAGCCGGCACAGCTTTCTGTTTTGCTGGATTATGAAAGATAGCAGCAGGGAGGAGGAGAGAGTTGGGAGGAGGTGCAGGCTGTGCTCTCTCTCCTCCTCTCTGTACACAGGAGTTAACACAGGATCACGATCAGACCAAGCTGTTGCCATGGCACCCCAGTTGAAAAACACTGCAGTAGGGGAATGTTGTAAAATGATCTGCTCTGGGTATCAAATACTCTATAAACGACACACATTCTTTATTCTGCATAGCATACCAAGAGCTGTAGATTTTTTTTATACATTCTATTTTATTGAGTTTTTAAAAATATGAGCTGTAGATTTAATTATGTTTAGCAGGGGTTACCTGACACCTAACAATTATTTCAATTGTTCTTCCTGGGTAAAGATTTTGTGAAAGGCACAGAGCAGAGACAGAGACTGACAATCACCAGCTCTCTGCTCAGGTTGTACTGAGAACTGAGTAATCGGTGGTGTTTGATTACTCGATTCTCAGCCTTAGAGCTGGCGAGGGGACAGATGCAGCATCCACCTAGATATGTATGATTACAAAAAAAAAGCCCATACCCGACATCTTCTCTTTCCTGCTATCTGACCCACATGACAATTAGGCATCATTCACATGGAGCATATGCATCCATGCCCAGGGTGATGGACATGTACGTCCATGCGTACATGTCCATGCGTTTTTTTTTTTTTTTTTTTTTTTACTATGATCTGATGGACATGTACCGCGTGGGGATACTTGGTGTTTTGTGCATCCCTGTGCAGGGAGTCCAGTCAAAGTCAATTTGGACGCAGCAGCTGCATGGACATAGTCGAACGTCAAAATTTGACACGCAGACAGGAAGGGATGCATGTATCTGAACACACAGTATCTGCATTTGGATTTGTGCCCCCACTTCTATAGGTGAAGCTCTCTGGTGGATGCACATGCAGCAAAAAGTGGTTCAGCACACAGGACCTGTCTCTGCGCCTGTCTGAATGAGCCCTTGGTGGAATTTATCAAAACTAGAGCAGACAGAATCTGGAGCATCTGTGCAACCAATCAGCTCATAGCTTTCATTTTCAAAGCTGAACAAGCTAAAGCTGAAGTAGCTGTTCCAGGTTCTGACTTCACCAGTTTTGATAAATTCCCCTCACTGTGTTTTACATTTCTTACTCCTGACTACTGCATTGTAAGTACAGCACATGCTTTGTTAAAGTGGTTGTAAAGGCACAAGGTTTTTTTACCCTCATGTATTCTACGTATGAAGGTAAAAAACCTGTGTGCAGCAGTCCCCCCAGCCCCACCTAATACTTACCTGAGCCCCCTCTTGATCCAGCAATGTCCAGGAGAGCCTTGCCTTTTGGCAGCAACGGGAGACATTGGCTCCCATTGCTGTCAATCACAGCTGGTGAGCCAATCAGGAGACGGAGTGAACAGGAGTGCGCCTGCTTGGATGCCCCCATAGCAAGCTGCTTGCTGTGGGGACACCCGGAAGGAGGCAGGGGCCAAGGGGGCCAGTGAGGGACCCAAGAAGAGGAGAATCCAGGCTGCTCTGTGAAAAACCATTACACAGAGCAGGTAAGTATAACATGTTTGTTATTTAAAAAAAAAACAAAAAAACTTTAATATCACTTTATGGTACTGAGGTTTGTCTGTTACATATTTACTTGTGGCACAGTCATTAAAGCATATGGCCATTTAAGCCCCTCCCACTGTTGATGAAATCTGACCAAACCCACAGTTTTGGCGTGACGCCGCTATATTGGCCCATACAAATTTGGGTCAAAGAATGACCACCCCGGGCGTCGGATGTGCTAGCTACGCCACTGTGTATGAATACATTTAAATAAACATAATGACAACCAGTTTCAGCTACTTCCCAAAGCATTGTAGTATTATGTAGTACTCACCTTGATGGATGTTAGGTTCTTATAGAACTCAGAATCCAGTGAAGGTAGCTCATCCACTGAGCTATAAAATATGCTGTGATGATGCCCTAGCAGCTGACTCAAGAAGAATGAAGCAAAGGGGACATCTACTACAATACCCTAAAATAAGAACATACTTGATTGTCATTTGAACAGATGTTATTATGCTTTTTTTCATACAGGCATCTCAGATGGTAACTTACCTCATACACTGCCTTTCCCAGCATCTTCCCTACAAACTCGAACAACTGAAGGTAGTTTTCATGGATATATGAAGTAGGAGATGGGTATAATCTATCTCCAGTGCTTGTAGTCTGCAAAAAAAAAAAGGTGTAAGAAATGTAGTAAAGGGGAATTACAGTGTGTTTAAACCCTGCAAAATGTAATATTGGAGTTTACCAGTCCTTGGAGCCACTCGTGGTGGCTGCATTCGTTTTTTTTTCAGGATTTTTTACCTTTAATGTCACCTGGTGGTCTTGCCAATGAAACATTTCCTGTCCTAGGGTGACAACTCTCACTCGTAACTGGATCTATGGATGCGCAGAACACTAAAACAGAAAGTGTGTCCGAACTACACAAATCCATTCCCAAAACGTTGGGGGGGGGGGGGATGTGTTCTGTATTTCACACAGCTGAACCAGGCAGGGCTGGTAACATTGTTGGCATTGCAGAGTACCCCAAGCACAGGGCAGCACTGAATTTCTGGAAAGATCAGCAGGTTTTTCACAAATATAACAAAAAATAGGATTTTTAAAAACAGCTTACCTGTAAAATCCTTTTCTTTCGAAGGACATCAAGGGACACAGAGCCACAGTAATTACTGATGGGTTATATAGGGTATCACTGGTGATTGGATACTGGCACACCCTATCAGGAAGTTCAACCCCCTATCTAATCCCTCCCCTTGCAGGGATACCTCAGTTTTGTAGTCAAGCAATATAGTGTATTAGAAGAGGGGCAGGACCTCTGTGTCCCGTGATGTCCTTCGAAAGAAAAGGATTTTACAGGTAAGCTGTTTTAAAAAATCCTATTTTCTTTCTCGAACATCACGGGACACAGAGCCACAGTAATTACTGATGGGATGTCCCAGAGCAATGCTGTCTGAGGGGGGGGGAACCACGACCAAGTAGGGTGCAATCAGACCTGAGGACCCTGTACCGCTGCCTGCAGCACACTACGCCCAAAGGCGATATCCTCATGCCTTCTCACATCCACCTGATAGAATCTGGTGAATGTATGAACTGAAGACCAGGTTGCGGCCTTGCAAATTTGAGCCATAGAGGCCCGGTGATGCACTGCCCAAGAAGCACCAATAGCCCTTGTGGAATGTGCCCTGATCTGAAACGGAGGAATCTTCTGTTTCAAACCGTAAGCTTGAATGATCAATTGTCGAATCCATTTAGAAATGGTAGCTTTTGACGCTGCCTGTCCTCTATTGGGACCCTCTGGCAGCACAAAAAAAACATCCGTCTTGCGGATCTGAGCAGTTGCCCCGAGATAGGCCTTAACTGCTCTTACTACAGCCAACGAATGTAGAGATCTCTTCCGGAGAACAGGGATCTGGAAAAAAGGAAGGCAGAACAATGTCTTGGTTTAAATGAAAATCAGAAACCACCTTCGGTAAAAAAACTAGGATGAGGGCGTAGTACCACTCTATCCTTGTGTATAATCAAATAAGGCTCCTTACAGGAAAGGGCTGCTAATTCTGAAACTCTTCTAGCAGAAGAAATGGCCACCAGAAAAATTTACTTCCTTGTCAACAAGACCAAAGGAATCTGACTTATTGGTTCAAAAGGCTGTTTCTGTAATGCGAAGCAAGTGGCCGCTGAAATAATACTGATAAAGCAGAGACCTGGCCCTTGATGGTACTCAAGGCCAGCTTCATCTCTAATCCTAATTGTAGAAAATCAAGAATTCTACCTATGACATATTTCCTGGGATGCCAACCTCTGGATTCACACCAGGATACATAAGCTTTCCAGACTATGATAAATCATTCTGGAAGCTGGCTTCCTTGCATTAATCAAGGTAGATATGACAGGACCTGAGAGCCCACGACTCTTCAGAACGTGGGTCTCAATAACCAAACCGTCAAATTTAGCGTTTGTAAGGCAGGATGGAACACTGGACCTTGAGATAACAGGTCTGGGCGTACCGGTAGTGTCCACGGGGAACCCACCGTCATCCTTACTATTTCTGCATACCAAGTCCTTCTGGGCCAAGTGGGGGCCACCAGAAGTACTGACTTCCTTTCCTGCCTGATCCTGCGAAGGAGTCGTGGTAGTAGCAGAATAGGTGGGAATGCGTAAATCAGTGAGAACTGATGCCACGGAATCACCAACGCATCCGCCCCGCTTGCAAGAGGATCTTTTGTCCTTGCCACAAATCTGTCTATCTTTTAGTTGAATCGGGATGCAAAGAGATCTACATCTGGAACCCCCCATCTTTGGCATATGGCCCAAAAGACGTCGGGATGCAGAGACCATTCTCCTGGAAGTAACTGCTGGCGACTTAGATAGTCTGCCTGCCAGTTCTCTATTCCCGGGATGAAAACTGCCGATATGCATGGCACATGCATCTCTGCCCAGACTAAGATCTGGTTCACCTCCTTTAGAGCAGCTCGGCTCCGGGTGCCTCCCTGATGATTGACATAAGCCACTGCTGTGGCATTGTCGGACTGGATCCTGACCGGACAACCCTGTAGCCTGATAGTCCAGGCTTTTAGGGCTAGATATATCGCCCGGATCTCCAGAATGTTGATGGGTAAGGTCCTCTTGGTCTTGGACCATATCCCCTGAACCGCAAACTGTTCCAGAACTGCTCCCCAACCTGACAGACTGGCATCTGTTGTTACCACCGTCCAGGTAACCAGTAGAAAGGATTTCCCCTTCTGCAGGTTTTCGGGTATGAGCCACCAATTGAGGCCTGACGCACCGCATGCGACAGGTGCATCGGAAAGTCTAATGCCTGAACCTTCTTGTTCCAGGTCGACAGAATACTGTGTTGCAGCATTCTTGAATGAAACTGAGCATAGGGAACTGCTTCGAAATAAGACACCATCTTCCCTAGTAGCCTCATACAAAGGCGGACAGAGGGACCCTTCTTGGTCCTGACTGCCAGAATCAGCTCCCTTAAAGCAGCGATCTTTGCCTGGGGTAGAAATATTTTCTCCTGGCTTGTATCTATAATCAGACCTAAATACTCCAGTCTTCTTACTGGTTTTAGGAAAGACTATTCTAGGTTGAGGATCCAACCCAGGTGTTCTAGATACCTGACTGTGGTCCTCAAGTTTCCATTCAAAGAGGCTACCGACCGGTCTATCAAGAGCAGGTCGTCTAGGTATGCTATGACAGCTATACCCTGAGTCCTTGATCTGGCCAGAGGAGGAGCCAAGATCTTTGTGAACACTCGAGGTACAGTGGCTATCCCGAAAGGCAGAGCCACAAACTGGAAATGGCGCCCTCCTACCTCGAAGCGCAGAAACTTCTGATGAGCAGGAAAAATGGGCACATGCAGATATGCATCTCTGATGTCTATCGATGCCAGAAATTCTCCTCCCTGCAGGGTGGGAACTACTGTCCGAATTGATTCCATGTGGAAGGATTGAATCCTTAGGAATCGGTTCAGATCCCTTAAATCCAGAATGGGTCTGACATCCCCATTTGGCTTTTGGACCGTAAAAAGGTTGGAATAGAAGCCCAATCCCTGGTCCTTTGTGGGAACTATCATAATGACCTCCTGCGACAAGTCGCTTTAACGCTAGAAGGAGCGACTGCTTCTTCTCTGGGTCTCTGGGGACACTTGATCTGAGGAACCGAGGAGAGGGAAATTCCTGAAACTCCAGCTTGTACCCTAAGGTTACCGTGGAGATTACCCATCTGTCCTGGAAATCCTCCTGCCAGAGCCCTGAGAACTGTCGCAGTCTTCCCCCCACTCGAGTGAGCGGGGACGTCCCCTCATGCAGAGGTCTTAGTGTTTTGCCTAGTAGGCTTCTTCCCCCAGGACTTCTTTTGTCCCTGGGGTTGACTCTTGTCTCTGGATCCAGATGGAGGCGGCCGTCGAGACTGCCTGGAGGCTGAAGCCCCCAGCGCTGGGGAAAGAGTCCGTTTGAAAGAGGGACGCTTACTCTTCTTTTTGACAGGTAAGAGAGTGCTTTTCCCACAAGAGATTCTCTTGATATAGTTATCCAAGTCTTCTCCAAACAACCTTGCACCACGAAATGGAAACCCAGCCAGTAGCTTCTTACATGGTGCTTCGGCTGACCAATTTTTCAACCATAGGATTCTACGTATATGCACCAACCCCAGTGAAAGACGGGAGGTTTGCACGATAGAATCTCTAATGGCGTCAACCACAAAGCATAAGGCCGCTGGAAGGTTAGCAAACCCCTGGGCCTGCTGTTCAGGTAATACTTTGATGACCTGCTTAGCATGGTCTCTTAAGTATTGACAGACTCCAATCGCTGCTACTGCAGGCTGAGCCACTGAACCTGCTAAGGAAAAAACATCCTTCAATAGGGATTCCATCTTTTTATCTACAGGATCCCTGAGCATCTGAGCATTGTCTACAGGACAAGTCAGACTATTATTTACGGAGGAAATGGCGGCATCAATGGCCGGTATTCCCCACATCTTAATAAACTTTTCTTCCATCGGATAAAATGTTGAAAACTTTCTCGGCGGAAAAAAACTTTGTCTGGGTGATCCCACTCAGAATAAATGAGCTTTTCAAGTAAATTATGAACAGGAAAAGCCTGTGCTGCTTGGAAAGGTTTCAATGACCCCAAAGCAGAAGAGGATTCTTTAGCAGTTTCAGGTAGGGGCAACTTAAATGTGGAGCGGACCAATCCAGTAAGGATCTGCACTAAGACTTTCTCCTCTTGGGAAGTCGCAGAGGGCCCCTCTCCACCTGATTCCTCCGAAGAGGAATCATCTGTCCCATCCCGATCCTCTGAAAGGGATTCATCTCCTTTATCCCAGAGCTCCTCTTCCTGAGGGTCTTGGGGAACAGAGGAAGGCCTAGTGCGTTTTCTTCTACTGAGTGAAGACGTAATCACGGCCATTAATCTTTCCTCTAGACCATTAATGGTTGAAGAAAAAACCTCTTGTGTAATATATACAGGGGCTGAAGTGCCAGAAGCAGGTGTAGCCCCTGACCCCAACGGCTCTCCTTGGCTAGCCGTCCCTAGCCCATCAGGGGGGGAGGATGCTGCTGACAGGGGGCCCTCAGAACCTGAACGAGATCCCCTAGTGTCTCTGGTTCTTGGGGTGCTTGAACCTCTTTTAACCATAGTGCAAAGCAACAAGGTGTGAGGTATACAAATGAACACTGACTGCTGAGCGATGTAGTCTGGCTAAAAGCCTTGCTACCCAATGCTCAGTCTGGTGTTACATCAGTAAATGCTGCCTAGGAGAATGCCTGTGTCCCACCTTACATGCGACCGTCAGCTCTGTGTCTCTCCAAAGGCTGTGTGCACCTGTACAGAGTGCCTTAATAGCCTGCAGCTGGCCTGAGTAGGAGTCTAAGCACCTGTGCTGACGTAACGCCTCCCCCCCTCGAATTTTGAAAAAAACGAGCGCTTCCCACGCTGGCCGACTCTCCTGAAATACTATGGAGGAAGGCTGGGGGAGGGGGAGGAGGGAGAGAAGCTGGTAGTGAAGACCTGCCTAAACAGCAATGGTCGGAAATGGTGGTCGAGGCAGCGGTGCCCGAGCGGTATAAAGACTTTCTAGACCCCTGTGGCCTCTCTCTAGCCTGGGGGGGAACACTCAAACATGAGAAATCCCCCCTTCAATCCTACCTTTGCAGCCGGCCTGAGACGCTGTGAGACATGTGCAGCGATGAACACTGAGACAGACAATCCAGCATGTGAAGGTTTGTGCTCTTGGCAGCCCCCGGTGGTCACAATAGGCATAGCATGCATTTACCTTAAAGGAGAAACCTACTAGAATTAGAAAATTCTGTGGAATCTGCTCTTACCTTATCCAGCCGCAGGGTTCAGTTTACACAGACCCAATCTTGACCTTCACGGTGGGCTCCGTTTGAAAAAACCGTCAGAGACTGGGGCCCCCTACGAATAGGGGGATCCTGCAGTTCTGGGCCCGTAAAGCACCCGGCTAGAAATTAGGCTAGAAAACCATTTTCTAATATGCGGGGTCCAGCTCTCTAAAAAGAGAAGCATTACAGGTAAAACCTCGTTTCTTCGGACACGAGGCCCGGGTACCATCCAATTCGGCCTAGAAAGGACACTTTGAATGGATCCGGTCTGCCTGGCTTGCCCCAGTATAGGATATAGGATATTCCCTTTGGAGCTCAGCACAGGACATCTTTATACGTCCATCACCTAAGACACTGGCGTAAAAACTGAGGTATCCCTGCAAGGGGAGGGATTATATAGGGGGTTGAACTTCCTGATAGGGTGTGCCAGTGTCCAATCACCAGTGATACCCTATATAACCCATCAGTAATTACTGTGGCTCTGTGTCCCGTGATGTTCGAGAAAGAAAAGTGATTTTTACATGCCCATAGATTCCTTATCCTAGAGTACAGCATAGGAAACAGGAATTGTATTCACAAACTGTGGGTTATACGCAGGCTACTTTTAGGTAACTGGACAAAACTTTTCTGGGGCCACCCTAGGGACCTGCTCCTATAACCCTGCCTACTCCATGAGATTTACATTTTTTTAGCAAGCAATAAGGAGTGACCACAGAAGACAGAGGGGAGGGTCCTCTGTCCTAAGAAATTTACAGGTAAATCAAAATTCCCTTTGACCTAATCAAACAGTACAGGACACAGGTATTGCATTCATGGGGGGTTCTCATGCAATGAACTGATGCCAACAGACTCACAAGAAAATAAAGGTAAGTACCAGAAAAAACACTCAAGATGAGAGCTTGAAGCTCCTATTAGCTGAAGTCTGAACATTCACCTGATAGAATCTGGAGAACGTGTGAACAGAAGACCAGGCCTTGCAAATCTGGAAAGCAGATGCTTGATGCTGAAAAGCCTAAGATACACCAACAGATCTGGTGGAAGGAGCCCTGATAAGGAAAGGGGGTCCTGTCCTTATGAATGTAAGCCCTAAAAATAATTTGTGTGATCCACCTGGCAATGGTGGAACAAGGAGGCAGGATGCCCCTTTTGAGGGCCTGAAAGGGTGGACTAGAAAGAAACTCAGTCTGGCGAATGAAAGCCATGGCAGCCAAGTAGACTGACAGCCCTGACAAAATCCAGGTAGTGAAAGGAAATTTTCTTGGCATGTTTGGGGCAGGACACACGAAGAGAAAGAAAATATCTTCACTGAGGTGAAAGAAAGAGATCACCTTGGATAGAAAAGAAGGTCTTGGTCTTAAGACCACCTTGTCCCTGATTAATACAAGAAAAGGCTCCTTATAAGGACTGCTAGCTCCGAAACATGCCTAACAGATGTAATGGTCACAAGGAAGGCAACCTTACATATTCTTCCAGAGGAATATCTTTATTCGGCTCAAAGGGGGGGTCTCTGGAGTACTGACAGCATCGGGTTGAGATCTGAAATGACACAGGAGGTTGAATTGGGTGATTTACATAAGCAACACCTAGCAAGGTGTTGATTAGGGACTGCAAAGTAAGCGGTTTATGGAAAAGCATTGATAAGACAGAAACCTATCCCATTAGTATGCTCAAGGCCAAGCACTGGTCGAGACAAGATTGAAGAAAGGCCAGGATACAAGTAGCAGTATTTCCAGGAACTCAGATGTCTTTTCTCAGGCCTTCTATTGCTTGTTCACCAGGAGTCTGAGTACGTCTGTGTATTAAATACTTCTGGGCAAAACTGATGTAACGATGACCCTATTTGCCTCTATCTTGCTCAGCAGCTAAGGGAGAATTAGCCTAAACGGTGTAAAAAAAAAAAAAAAAAAATTCAAGTTACGCTTACCGGTAACGTCTTTTCCAGTAGTCTTTCAGGACAGCCACATTGAGAGACCTTGGCTCCTCCTCTTCCTTGGAAACACTGCGCCAGCCCCCATAAATTTACACCTCCCCCTGCCAGCCTCAGTTTTTTCTAGAGCATCTCCGGTTAGCTGGGGAGACACAAGAACACGTTAATAACATACTATCACATATTACTATTGTGCCCTTTTTTAGGTCTTCCTCAAGACCCCCCAAAACTTCGGGTGGGTACTAGGGCTTTTCTGAAAGACTACTGGAAAAGATGTTACTGGTAAGCGTAACTTTAATTTTCCCTCCCCGTCTTTCAGGACAGCCACATTGAGAGGATAGATGAGCACTTACCACTTAGGGTGGGACAACAGCTTGCAATACCTTTCACCCAAAGGATTGTTCAGTTGCTGATGCCAGATCCACTCTGTAGTGTTCACAAATGTGGTGAAACTGGACCATACGGCTGCCTTGCAAATCTGCTCTGGCGTTGCTCAAGCTCTTTCCGCCTGTGAAGCTGCCATAACTCTGGTAGAGTGTGCTTTAATTCCCATGGGGGCTTCTCTGCCAGCTAGCCTGTAGGCCTGAGTAATAGCTATTCTAAGCCATCTGGCAATGGTGCATCTAGACGCCTTCTGTCCCTTTCTTGCTCCGCAAAAAGAAATAAAGAGAGAGTCTGACTTTCTGAAAGTCTTTGTCAGCTCTAAATAACGTAGGATACATCTCCTGATGTCTAAGGTATGAAACCTAGATTCCCTTTCACTTGAGGGATTAGGACAAAAAGTTGGCAAAATTACCTCTCGGCTTCTATGGTATTTCGAAGCCACCTTCGGTAAAAAAGCCGGGTCAGTCTTAAAAACGACTCTATCCGAAAACATAACACAAAAGCGGGGTTTTATTGAAAGGGCCTCCATTTCACTGACCCTCCTAGCTGTGGTTACAGCCACCAAAAACGCAGCCTTATACGTTAGGTCCTTTAGAGTACATTCCTCTAAAGGCTCGAACGGGGGTTCTGTCAAAACCTGTAAGACCAGGGAAAGGTCCCATTTAGGGAAGGAAGGGCCCTGCACTGGTCTCTGTCTTGAAAGGGCTTTGAAAAACCTGACCACCCAGGCGTCGGTGGCCAAGGATTTCTCTAGGTACGTGCTAAGCGCTGACACTTGGCTTTTAAGGGTACTGATGGCCAACCCCTTATCAGCCCCGCATTGCAGAAACTCCAGGACTGCTATAGGGCTCTGCACCTTAAAGGAGTTTTCTTGGCACCAAGCTCTAAAGCGCCCCCAAACCTTTTGGTAGATTCGGCGCGTCTCCTCCTTTTTACTATCAAGAAGGGAGAATACCAGTTGATCGGAAAAGCCTTTGCTTCTTAGAATCTCTTCTTCAGAAGCCAGGCGGCTAAATTCCAGCGGCCTACCTGGGGACAAAGAACTGGGCCCTGCGATAGGAGATCCTTTCTGGTCGGAAGGAGCCAGGGAGGTTCCGCTGCAAACCGACCGAGGATCGAGAACCAAGCTCTCTTGGGCCAGTAGGGAGCCACTAAGATGAGTGTGGTGTTTTCTGCCTGGAATTTTCTTAGGACTGCTGGCAGAAGCACCGGAGGTGGGAAGGCGTAGCAAAGTCTGAAGTTCCAGCTTTGTGTCAGGGCGTCTACCCCTAGCGCGTTTTCCCACCTGCTGAGAAAGAAGAAATATTGGGTCTTTGTATTGCTTCTTGAGGCAAATAGGTCTACTTCTGGGAGGCCCCATCTCTTGACTATGAGATTGAAAACCTCCTGACTGAGTGCCCAGTTGGCCTCTCTCAGTTGCGTCCGGCTGAGAAAATCGGCCACTATGTTTTCCTCTCCCTTCAGGAACACTGCTGAAAGGGACAGAGCATTGGCTTCCACCCAGCCGAGAATCTCCGTGGCTAGGCTTAACAGAACCCCGCTTCTCGTGCCACCTTGCTTGTCCCCTGCGCCATGTCCCCTGTGCCAACCGAAGGTCCCAGATGTGCCCCCCAGCCTCTGCCACTTGCGTCCGTAGTCATCACTCTGGATACTGGAATGATTCACAGGCGCCCTTGTGACAGATTTATCTGTTTCCTCCACCACCAAAGGAACCTTTTGACCTGAGGGATTGAAAGCAGATTGTCTAAAGACTCCTGGCTGTGGTCCCACACCTTTAAAATCAGTGCCTGCAGGGGACGGAAGTGGAGGCCTGCCCACTGGACTGCTGGGATGGCAGACGTTAGTAGGCCGAGGGTTGACATGGCCACCCGTATTGATACCTGCTGATTGCTCTGAAGGCATGCTACTGCTTGGTCTAGCTTTCGATTTTCTCTGGTGGGAGAAAAACTCTCAGCTGAGTAGAATCCAGCAGGTATCCTAGATAGGAAATCTGTTGAGCGGGAATAAGGCTGGATTTTTCCAGATTTAGTAGCCATCCTAGCTCTCTCAGGGTTGTCTTTGTTAATTCCAGATCCCTGATTAGTTGCTCTGAGGACGGTGCGAAGAGAAGAAGAGAAGAAGGTATGCAATAATTGATACCCCCCTGATTCTCAAAAAAGCCATGGCCTCTGCCATGACTTTCGTAAATACTCGGGGTGACGAGGATAGGCCAAATGGCAGCGCCTGAAACTGCAGGTGAATAGTTTCGTAATCTACCTTTACTGTCAGGCGTAGGAACTTTTGAAAGGCCTCCGCAATGGGGACGCAGTGTCTCCCCACCGGGGGAAACACAAATAACTGAGGCTGGCAGGGGGAGGTGTAAATTTATGGGGGCTGGCGCAGTGTTTCCAAGGAAGAGGAGGAGCCAAGGTCTCTCAATGTGGCTGTCCTGAAAGATGGGGAGGGAAAAATTCACAAGGGAATCTACTGCAAACTGGTCATATATCTGTTCAGTTTGTTGTTGAATCTGGAGGCTAGGATGTCCACATCCGGTGTCCCACATCATTGAAAGAGATTCTGCAAGATTTCTGGGTGGGGAGCCCATCGCCTGGGGCATTATCGGTTTAGGAAGACTGCTTGCCAGTTGTCCCCACCAGGCATGTGGGCAGCAGAGAAAGTCAGGATGTGACTTTCCACCCAGGTGAGGATCAATTTCAATTTTCCCAGGGCAGCTTGACTTCTGGTGTCCTCCTGGTGGTTTATATAGACCACTGTTGCGGCACTGTTGGAATGAAACCTAACTCGCTGACCTTGCAGAGGGGGGTAAGGGGGGGGTCCAAATTTGTAAAGACAATCTGCTCACCTTCCAGGGCATAGGTAGTAATGACTTTAGGGCATGGGTAGTAATGACTTCTGACCAGATGTGGATTGTCACTATCCTGCCACCAAATAGCAGCCACCAATTCATTTAAATGTAAAAATCACGTCCCCCTCACCCAGCATTGCAGAGTACATTACAGGTGCTAACAGACTCTCCTCAGCGTGGGTAAACTAGCTAGTGGTACTGTCCCAGACCGAGGGCGGGTGGGGAGAGATGACGTAATTCTCTCTCTGCTCGGCCACACCTCTGTGTAGAGCAGCCTTCGTGGACCTGTAAGTCAGGGCGGAATAGCGGTGCAGGCAATGAGAGATGATATCATCTGTCTGCGCGGCCACCGCACCGCTAACAGAGTCTCTTTCGCAGCGGGGCCCGGGGGTTGACGACCTCTGCTCTAGAGAATGCAATTCACCAAATCTGTAGAATATCACTTATTTCTGTGCACATGCACAGTTTTTTTTCTTTTAATAAAAGCTGTAACAAGCAGCGCCCTCTGATTCCTTCTGTATTGAATTTTACTGTAACTGTACTGTCTGCCCTCATGTTTTAAAGCACTGCTCAAACTGTTGGTGCTATATAAATTAAGGAAGTCAATGATAGAAAGGTACTCCTACTACATAAAGAAAATGCCTAGTCTTCTGCTTTTATGGCTACTACCTCTACTCAGCGAAAGGAACCTTTTCGCTCTCTCCAAGTGTTAACTTTCAAACCAAGGCTTAGCACTTCTTTTTGTCACAAGCCCCGGACCCCTAAGCCCACCACATTTACCCAAAAGCTACGCTCACAATGAAGGGGTGTCCCTCATACTGTATATTGGCATTTCCGCCAGTCTGGATCCTACCCTCTGATCTCAGCATCAGCTCAAAAGCAGGCAGGTCTACTGGCAGCCTTATGCCAACTTCAGTCATGGGGGGTAATAGTACTAGTTCCTTAAGTGGACACGTTTTTCGTTAAACCTATTCACAGTCCCCAAACCAAATGGAGGCATCAACCCCCATTCTGGACTTAAAATCTGTAAACAGATTTTCACACGTGTGACATTTCCAGGTTGTACTAGCAAGATCTGTCATCATTTCTCATGCCTCTTTAAGGTCCCAGAGACAGACCCTTTAGATTCAAGAGGCAGTCTTCGTTCATTTTTGCATGAGTGTTCTGAGTTTAATGCTGGTCTCCTTTGAGGAAGCACATTTTTGCCTATCTTCATTCCAGAACTATTCAACTCAATGCTCTCACGGGATGGAACAAGCAATTTCACTTTCTAGAGTATCCTGAGCTTCTATTCAGGCATGCAAAGCTCTCCCTGACATGGTGCACCTCCATACCTGCCCAGGTAACCATGACAAGCTGCATCTGGTGGCAGGTGAGGTGGCAAGTGACAAGCTGAATCTGGTGGCAGGCGACAAGCTGAATCTGGTGGCAGGCGACAAGCTGAATCTGGTGGCAGGCGACAAGCTGAATCTGGTGGCAGGCGACAAGCTGAATCTGGTGGCAGGCGACAAGCTGAATATGGTGACAGGCGACGTGACCAGCTGCATTTGGTGGCAGGTGGCGTAGCAAGTAACCAGCTGCATCTGGTGGCAGGTGACGTGGCAAGTGACAAGCTAAATCTGGTGGCAGGCCACGTGCCAAGAAACAATCTGCAGCTGGTGGCAGGTGACGTGACAAGCATGGCAAGAAACAATCCGCATCTGGTGGCAGGTGATGTGGCAAGTGACAAGTTGCATCTGGTGGCAGGTGACGTGACAAGCTGCATTTGGTGATAGGCGACAGTGGCAAGTAACATGATCAGGGCTTCCTCCGATTCTACATTATGGTGAGTTGAACTATTTCATTCTATATTACAATGTAATAATAGAAATAATGTGCTTCAATCCTCCTATATCAACCATGGTGCCGTGATGACTGAAGCATCACAACCAGCAACTGCCCCGACAAATTGCCAGTGATAACCTGCATCGCACCCCTCCACCTGGGCCTAATTTTCCTCTACACAGCCGGTCTCAGTGCCAAAAAGGTTAGGGACCACTGCTCCAGAGCATCCACACAAAACAATAGGGCGGAAGGCACAAATTCTGGAATTCCTTTTCCATAGGATACATTTCAAGAAGAGTGTATAGCCTTTAGGGATTGGGCCGATCTTCAAAGTGCACATTCAATTTGTGCATGGATATGAAAAGCCAGCCAGCCTCTTAAAGTGGTAGTAAAGTCATCTTAGCTCTTTTTACCTACAGGTAAGCTTATAATAAAGCTTACCTGTAGGTAAAATTAATATGCTATACCAAGGTCTGGGCCACAAACAGCTACTCCCGTGCGCATGCGCAGGAGTGACGTCATCTTGGCTCGGCCAATCAGATGACCGCAAACTCGTAATGAAGACGGGTGAAGATGGAAGCCCTATCAGCGG
Organism: Aquarana catesbeiana; assembly: GCF_042186555.1. Classification (NCBI taxonomy): domain Eukaryota; kingdom Metazoa; phylum Chordata; class Amphibia; order Anura; family Ranidae; genus Aquarana; species Aquarana catesbeiana. The sequence goes on along the minus strand of NC_133324.1, from coordinate 317,074,294 downwards.
TGACAGCGCACCTCTGGAGGGCTTCGTTCTAAGGCAAGTCTCTCATAATGTGCTACTATGCGATGCAAACATTTTTTTTTTCTTTGCTTTCCTCCATTTCATCCTCAAAGCGATATTAAGGTTTCATCTCTGATTCAGGAAAAGTGTCAGGGAGGAGGGGAGAAGTGTAATGTTTCTGGTGTCTGGAAGCCAAAGGTTAGGAGAGTCGAAATTTTTGCCAGTGTCCAACCACCTGAAAGTAGCCTGCACATAACCTAAAGTCTATGAATACAACTATATTGACCTGTACTGTACAATTTGGACACACATTTAATGCTATGTTTAACCGGCCAAAAAAGAGCAAACACAAGTTCATTGTTACGTTTTACATAGACATAACATCAGACTTGACTACCTGGGTATAATTTAAATACCTTAAACAGATTCAATGCTGGGTCAAACACCTTCTTTATAATTTCTTCCAAAAATTCCTTAAAAACTCCATCTTGGTCTATTCCAGCTTCATCAACCCCAAGGTCATTGACGAATTTTACTCTGATGACACCTTTCATGGCATTCTGTGACAACTGCCTCAGCTGGTCATAACCATCCTATAAAATGAATAAAGCTATGAAATTTGGACAGTTATTGTTAAAAACAGCATACTGCACACATAAGCTATAAATATTTTCGATCTGGAAATGCATTGTTTCTTCTCCTATACTGCTGCATTAAATAGTCATCATCTAAAACACAAGAATATATAACAAAATGCTAATACAAGAAAAAAAAAATCATGACGACAAAACACAAAATTTCACTTCACTTCAGCTGCAAAGGTACAAGTAATAATTAAAATGATGCAGTCTACAAAAAAGAAAGCACACAGTGATGTAAAGAAGTTCAGAAGTGGGACACTTATTGCAACATATAAAAATATAGTGTGGTCGATTTACAAAAGGCAAATAGACTGTGCACTTTGCAATTACAGTTGCTCCAAATCTTAGTAAATTAAGTAAAGCTTCACTTTGCAAAGAATACCCAATCACGTCCAAGGAAAAAAAAAAAAAAAAAAAAAAGCAATTTTGCTAGTATTTGATTGGATGATGGAAGACAGCAGAACGTATGTTCATTTACTAAGGTCTGGACCAACTGCAATTTGCAAAGTGTATTTGCCTTTAGTAAATCAATCTCAGTATGTCAAGGCTAAAGTTGCTGTTTTAGACCCCTTTCACACTGAGCCGCCCCGGGCGTCAGTGATAAAGCGGCGCTATATTTAGGTAAAACTTGGAAAACACGTGAATAGAAGACCAGGTGGCAGTCTTTCAAATTTGCAAACCAGTAGCTTGATGTTGAAGAGTCCAAGAGGTACTTACAGATCTAGTGAAGTGTACGACAACCACTGAGATCATAAGCTTAAAGTGGAGTTTCACCCAAAGTGGAACTTCAGCTTATCTGATTCCCCTCCGGTGCCACATTTGGCACCTTTCGGGGGGAAGGGGGAGCGGGTACCTGTTTGACAGGTACCCTGTCCTCACTTCTGTCGGACCGCGCCGCAGTGAGGTATGTCAAAAGTTCATCCCCCCTCCTCCTCCCTCCTCCTTTCCCTGCTGCCGGGTCAGTAAGAGAGCGCAGTGTGCTTCGAGCATGCTGGATGCAATGGCGGCGGCAGCACCTGATGTAAACATCGGCTGGGGTGCCGACATCGCTGGATTCTAGGACAGGTAAGTGTCCCAATATTAAAAGTCAGCAGCTAGAGTATGTGTAGCTGCTGACTTTTAATTTTTTTTTTGGGGGGGGGGGGGTACAGAACTCTGCTTTAAATAATAGCTTGTCTGAGCCATCGAGAAATGGTAAAATGGTTTTTCTTCTTCCTTCTGATGAACTGTATCCAGACAGAGATTTGTAAGAAAGATATCCTGGTTGAGATGAAAGGCTGAAACTGCCCTAGGTAGGAAGGAAGCTCTGGGCCTCAACACCACCCTGTCCTTGTGCAAGACCCAAACGTTTTTTTTTTTTTTACAGAATACGGTCACCAGCAAAGCAATTTCCCTTGCAGGACAGATGGCAGCAAGAAACACAACCCTGTGGGTGAGAATGGAAAGAAATTCTGATCATTTTGAAAAGGTGTGTGCCAATACAACCAAGTACAGATGTCTTGATGGTGATGAAGGTCTAATGCTGATCCAGACCCATCTGTAAAAAAGGTATGGATTTATTCCACAGAGAATTTCCTGCAGTGTCCCCATCAAGAGTCTTCTCAGGTCGGTTTTACCACATCTACCAGCGCCAATCCACATGTATGACGGTCACTGGAGTTCCCTCCATCTCGATAGTGCCAAGCAGACAAGGAGAGTGTTTCAGGGGAGGCAAGGCAAAGCTCGTAAACTACTGATCCCAGGGAGCCACCAGTGTATCCACTGCTTCCGCTAGAGGATCCCTGAACCTGGAGACAAAGCTGTCTATTACGGAACCTGGAGGCCCACATCAGGCATTCCACCTGTAATACAGGTCCTTGAACACCTCTGCATGAATGGAACAATTCCTCCGGGTCCAGGAACTGCTGTCTGAGGAAGTCCGCCTTTTCTATATGTTCTGGGATGTAAACAGCAGACAAGGCTATAGCATGTAATCCTGCCCAGGACAGGATCCATTATACTTCTCTTGCCACAGTTTGATGGGTCTGATTGGTTAGTGCATGTTACTGCTGTGGCACTCTGACTGAATCAAGTTCAGATAACCCTTCAGATGGGTGGTTCAGCATAGCAGCCCACTTGTCTGATTCCAGTGTTTGTGGATGGAATAGGACCCAGACTTGGGTCTTGAGGTGGAAGTTTAAGTCCATGGAGTAACAAAAATAGGATTTTTATAACAGCTTATCTGTAAAATCCTTTTCTTTTGAGGTACATCACGGTACACAGAGCCACAGTAATTACTGATGGGTTATAGGGTATCATTAGGTGATTGGACACTGGTCACACCCTAGACAGGAAGTTCAACCCCCTATATAACCCCTCCCCTTCCTGGGGATACCTCAGTTTTGTAGCAAAGCAATATAAGTGTATTAGAAGAGAGGCGGGACCTCTGTGTCCCGTGATGTACCTCAAAAGAAAAGGATTTTACAGGTAAGCTGTTATAAAAATCCTATTTTCTTTCTCGTACATCATGGGACATGGAGCCTCAGTAATTAATGATGGGATGTCCCAGAGCAATGCTATTTGAGGGGAGGGGACCACACAAAGTAGGGTGTAATCAGACCTGAGGACCTCGTACTACTGCCTGCAGCACACTACGCCCAAAGGCGATATCCTCATGCCTTCCCACATCCACCTGATAAAATCTCGTGAATGATTGGACTGAAGACCAGCTTGCGGCCTTGCAGATTTGAGCCATAGAGGCCCGGTGATGCACCGCCCAAGAAGCACTAATAGCCCTTGTGGAGTGTGCCTTGATTTGAAAAGGTGGAATTTTCTGTTTCAAACCGTAAGCTTAAATAATCATTTGTCGAATCCATCTTGAAATGGTAGACTTTGGCGCTGCCTGTCCTCTATAGGGACCTTCTGGCAGTACGAACAAAACATCCGTTTTGCGAATTTGAGCAGTTGCTTCCAGATAGGCCTTGACTGCTCTTACTACATCTAAAGAATGTAGTGACCTTTCTTCCGTAGAACAGGGATCTGGAAAAAAGGAAGGTAGAACAATATCTTGGTTTAGATGAAAATCTGAAACCACTTTCGGTAGAAAGCTAGGATGAGGGCGCAATACCACTCTATCCTTGTGTATGATTAAATAAGGCTCTTTACAGAAAAGAGCTGTTAATTCTGATACTCTTCTAGTAGAAGAAATGGCTACCAGAAAAAATTAACTTTCTTGTCAACAAGACCAAGAGAATTTGACGTATTGGTTCAAAAGGCTGTTTCTGTAAAACTGACAGAACCAAATTCAAGTCCCAGGGGTTTAGGGGCGCCCTAACCGGAGGATTAGGATGCGGTACCCCCTGTATAAAGCTTCAGACTAAAGAATGCGAAGCAAGCGGCCATTGAAATAATACTGACAAGGCCGAGACCTGGCCCTTTATGGTACTCAAGGCCAGCTTCATTTCTAATCCCATTTGTAGAAAGTCAAGAATTCTACTTATGACATATTTTCTGGGATGCCAAGCCCTGGATACACACCAGGAGATCTAAGCTTTCCAGACTCTTATGATAAATCATTCTGGAAGCTGGCTTTCTTGCATTGATTAAGGTACAAATCACAGGACCCGGAAGCCCACGACTCTTCAGAACGTTGGTTTCAATAGCCAGACCCTCAAATTTAGCGTTTGTAAGGCAGGATAGAACACTGGACCTTGGGATAGCAGGTCTGGACGTGACGGTAGGGTCCACAGGGGACCTACTGCCATCTTTACTATTTCTGCATACCAAGCTCTTCTGGGCCATGCTGGGCCACCAGAAGTACCGACTTCCTTTCCTGCCTGATTCTGCGAAGAAGTCATGGCAGTAGCAGAATAGGAGGAAATGTATAAATCAGGGAGAATTGATGCTATGGAGTCACCAACGCGTCTGTCCCGCATGCAAGAGGATCCCTTGTTCTTGACACAAAGTTATCAATCTTGTTGTTGAACCTGGATGCAAAGAGGTCTACATCCGGAACCCCCCATCTTTGGCATATGGCCAAGAAGACCTCGGGGTGAAGAGACCATTCCCCTGGGAATAACTGCCGGCAACTCAAGTATTCCGCCTTCCAGTTCTCTACTCCCAGAATGAAGATTGCCGATATGCATGGCACATGCTTCTGCCCAGATTAAGATCTGGTTTACTTCTCCTTGGGCTGCACGACTCCTGGTGCCTCCCTGGTGATTGATATAAGGCACTGCTGTGGCATTGTCGGACTGGATCCTGACAGGGCAACCCTGTAACCTGAGTGTCCAAGCCTTTAGGGCTAGATACGCCGCACGGATCTCTAGAATGTTGATGGGTAAGGTCCTCGCTGTCTTAGACCATCTCCCTTGGACAGTCGACTGTTCCAGAACTGCTCCCCAACCTGAAAGACTGGCGTTTGTTGTTACCACTGTCCAGGCAACTGGAAAAAAGGGTTTTCCCTTTTGCAGATTTTCGGGTATCAACCACCAAATGAGGCTCTGACGCACTGTAGGAGACAGACGCATCGGGAAATCCAGTGCCTGAACCTCCTTGTTCCAGGCAGACAGGATACTGTTTTGCAGCAGTCTCGAATGAAACTGAGCATAGGGAACTGCTTCGAATGAAGCCACCATCTTCCCCAGTAGCCTCATACAAAGGCGAATAGGAGGATCTTTCTTTGCCCTGACTACCTGAATCAGTTCTTTTATGGTACTGATCTTTGCCTGGGGTAAAATACCCTCTTCTGGGCTGTATCTATGACCAGACCAAAATACTCTAGTCTTCTTACTGGTTTCAAAGAAGACTTTTTTGAGTTGAGGAGCCAACCTAGGTATTCCAGGTAGTTGACTGTAGTGACCAAGCTTTGGTCCAAGCGGGCTACCGAGCGGTCTATCAAGAGCAGGTTGTCTAGGTATGCTATTACCGTTATACCTTGGGCCCTTAATTTGGCCAGCGGAGGGGCCAAGATTTTTGTAAACACCCGAGGTGTAGTAGCTAGCCCGAAAGGCAGAGCTATAAACTGAAAGTGGCGTTTTTCTACTTTGAAACGCAGGTACTTTTGATGAGCAGGGAAAATAGGTACATGCAGGTATGCGTCCTTGATGTCTATTGACGCCAGAAATTCTCCTTCTTGTAGGATGGAGACTACCGATCGGATCAATTCCATGTGAAAGGATCGTATCTTTAGGAATCGGTTTAGATCCTTGAGATCTAAAATGGGTCTGACATCTCTATTTGGTTTTGGAACCGTGAAAAGGTTTGAATAAAACCCCAATCCCTGCTCTTGCGTGGGAACAACCACAATAACTTTTTGCGACAATAGTCGCTCCAATGCTAGAAGAGAGACTTCTTTTTCTCTGGGTCTCTGGGAACGTTTGATCTGAGGAAACGAGGAGAGGTGAATTCTCGGAACTCTGGTTTGTAACCTAGAGTTAATGTGGACATTACCCATCTGTCCTGGAAATCCTCCTACCAGAGCTTTGAGAACTGTAGCAGTCTTCCCCCCACCCGAGCGAGCAGGGGCATTCCTTCATAAAGAGGCTTTAGCGTCTTGTCTAGTAGGCTTCCTCCCACAGGACTTCTTTTGTCCCTGGGTCGACTCTGAGATTTATTTCTTGAGCCTGACGGAGGAGGCCGTTGTGACTGCTTGGAGGCTGATGCTCCTGGCACTGGGGACAGAGCCTGTTTAAAAGAGGGACGTATACCAAATCCTCTCCGAACAGCCTTGCACCATGAAGGGGAAACCCAGCCAGAAGCTTTTTACATGGTGATTCGGCTGAAATTTTCAACCATAAGATTCTACGCATATGTACCAACCCAAGCGGAAGGCGAAAGGTTTGGATGATAGAATCTCTGATTGTGTCAACAGCAAACACAAAGCCGCTGGTAGGTTAGCAAACCCCCGGGCTTGCTGTTCAGGTAAAACTTTGAGGACCTTTTTAACATGGTCTCTCAAGTATTGACAGACTGATTGCATTGACCACTGCAGGTTGAGCTATTAGGACCTTCTGCCACTGAACCTGCCAAGAAGAAAACACTTTTCAACAGGAACTCCAATTTCTTATCAGTTGGATCCCTAGGTATCTGAGCGTTGTTGACAAGACAAGCCAGACTTATATACGGAGGAATGGCGGTGTCAACTGACGGTATACCCCCCATCTTAGTAATTTTTCCTCCATAAGATAAAGTGTTGCAAACTTTTTTAGGCGGAAAAAAATGTTTATCTGGGTGATCCCACTCAGAATAAATAAGCTTTTTCAGTAACCATAAACAGAAAAGCATGTGTAGTTTGAGGAGGCTTCAGTGAACCCAAACCAAAATTTGCACTAACACCTTCTCATCCTGAGAATATGAAGAGGGCCCTTCTCCACTTGATTACTCAGAAGAGGAGTCATAAGTCTTATCCCGATCCTCTGAGAGGGATTCCTCATCTTTTTCCCTAGAGTTCCTCTGTCTGAGGGTCCTGGGTGGCAGAGGGGGACTTAGTGCGTTTTCTTTCACAGAGTAAAGATGCGATTAAGGCCACCAGTCTTTTCTCTAATCCATTAATGGTTGAGGAAAGAACCTCCTGTGTAATGTATACAGGGGCTGAAGTGCCAGAAGCAGCTGCAGCCCCTGACCCCGACGGCTCACCCTGGCCAGCTTCCCCCGGTCCTTCAGGGGGGAAGGTGCTGCAGAAGGGGGGTCCTCAGAGCCTGAGGGAGTCCCTTAGAGCCCCTATTTTTCGGGGTATATGTACCTCTTTTGCCCCTAGTGCAAAACACAAAAAGCAGAGGCACTACCAGAATGCACTGACTGCTGAGCAATGTACTTCAGCAACTGCCGCTTCTACCAAGTCTCAGTCTGGTGCTCAAGTAAGTGTTTGCCTGGGAATGCCTGTGTCTCCCACCTCACATGCGCCCGTCTGCTCTGTGTCCCTCCATAGGCCGTGTGCATCTGAAAAGAGTGCACATTATATCCTGTATGCAGCCTGCAATGTGAGCGTTTCACCACGCCGACATTGCGTTAACGCTCCGCCCCCCCGTCGTCCTTTTAAAAAAGACCGTTTCCCGCGCGAGCCGAGGCTCTAGATCCTTGGATAGCAAGGGGGGGGGGCCGGGGCGGAGGAGAGAGGAGGGCCGGTGGATGGCGGCGTCGTGTGGTGCGGCATAGTACCGCTGCCTTTACCTAAGCCGTGGGGGGAGAATCCCTGTAGGAAAAACCCCCCCTTCCCACATCCTACCTGGAGCATGGCTTGGAGGTGCGTACAGCGTGGACACCGAGACAAGACAGATCAAGCATGAAAAGGTATGTGCTCTTGACAGCCCCCGGTGGCGATTATAGACATAGCATACATTTACTTAAAGGAGAAACCTTATAAGAACTGGAAAAATTCTTAAGGAGTCTCCCTTACCTTATCCAGCTGCAGGGTTCTGTTGCAACAGACCCAATCTTCATCTCTCACTGTGGCGAAAAAACAGGTATCCCCAGGAAGGGGAGGGGTTATATAGGGGGTTGAACTTCCTGTCTAGGGTGTGACCAGTGTCCAATCACCTAATGATACCCTATAACCCATCAGTAATTACTGAGGCTCTGTATCCCGTGATGTACGAGAAAGAAAGGACTGTTTTTGGCCTCAATCTAGGGTGAAGCTTCTTTGGCTGAGGAAGATGAGTAATCTTGCCACCAGTGGTGTCCTTGCTGAGAGTATCTCTGAAAAGCCATTGCCCCGTAGGCATAGCGGATCAAGTGGTTTGTTGGACACAGATTCTGCAATATAGAACTTTAGCGAAAGCCATTCATGTGTGCCGACAGAAGAAAAAATTAGGAAACCTCAAAACAACCCATCCATACTGTAGCTCTTAGTTATCATATCCCTTCTAATAGCCTTAGACATGTCAGCCAAGGTTTGACAGATCACAGTCAAAGCTAAATCTGGTTGCAGGCAGGACCTGACAAGTAGAACAGAGTTATAGAGAGGGCCTCCAGTCACTTATCGGTTGGGTCCTTAAAAACGGGTGCACCCTTCACTGGGATGGTAGATGCTTTGTTAAGATGGGATATTGTCAGATCCACAGAAGGCGCAGACTGTTGTTCATCTCAAATGGTTACAGGAATTAGAAGCAATTGGGAGGTACAAACATCTTGTCAGGATACAGTATTTCCAGTCTCTATAAAGGAAGACTAAATGAGCTCTAAGTGATCCTAGACTGGGGACAGCGCTGGTAGAAGTGACAGGATAGGCTGATTCTCAAGCATCAAACTAGTGCGTACAGCATCAACAAGAGTTGTAACAGTCTTTTTCAGTTTGGAAGTGATGGTAGTAGACACTGACTTCTCAGGGGCAAGTCAGTCTCTTAAAGACTGTAGAGACTCAATGTCAGACAGATTCTTAGCAGCTGAAGGTCCTGGGGCCACGGGCAGATCAGATAGAGAAACTCAGGAAATTCTGCGAGAAAGGCATTTGATGCCGCAGTTGACAGCTCTCCTGCAGGTCTAGCATGCCAGTGCTGGGTTTCCATGCACTTGGCTCTATTGATGTTTTTCATGCTGAAGATTACTTACTATAAAGTAGGACTATAGGCAAAACTTTTTTTTTTATTTCGGAGAGAGCAAGGGAGGGTTATAACCCCTGTCAGATTTTTTTTTTCCCCATCTGTGTCCCATAGACAAACAGGAAGTGAGCGGAAATCCCTTCAAATTAAGGGAGTTCCTTGGGGACCCCCAGGCCACCAGAACTAGTGTCCCCATTGGAAGATTTGCCCTCTATTACTTTTCAGGGGACAGCCCAAAATTTGGGGTTGTCTTTTACTTTCACTTTCAATGAAAATGGTAAGCAGGACAAATAGAGGGGGATAATCTCTTTAAAGGGGCACAGGCAGCAACAAAAACTGACAGGTGTTCTAATTCCTCTTCAATCTATCCAAAACAAAAAAGTTTTCCCTTTAGTTATACTTTAATGTGAGTGTAATAGTGTGTTATCTTCCATTTCAATTATCAAGTTTAAACAATTTTCCTAGGCCCGTTTGCTCTCTTTTTGTCATTATCTACTTCTTTGGTCCATAAAATTCTGCATGACTGTAGTGAAGTCCTCCATGGATAGAGCAGGGGTGGCGGCTTTGCATGACAGGACTAGGGAAGACTCTACCAGAGGGCAAAATTCTAGGATGTAAATGTTGGCTGCATCAGTAGGCATGGAGTAAGCAACATTTGAGCGATCAGTGGAGTGTGAACTGGAGATGCCTAGTACAGCGGAACTGGCACATGTTGAACCATGAGTAGAAAAGGCAATCTAGTGCTAGGTACTTATGAACCCAAGTGCTGGGAGCAGGTGTAAGGTCAGATGGCCAGGGATGATCAAGGTACTGTAGGCAAGCTGTGGGAATTGACTGAGGATAAATGTTCCACATGACTCTTTCAAACTGGAGTAGCAGCGGGAAGGTGCGACACTCCACCAGCAGTAGTGGGAATTTTGAAAGGTGCCCAGCTAACCAAATATGAATTAGTTCCCAGTGTTTAACTTGAACAACCTGCCCACAAAGGGCAAGGGCAAGCTCTGAGACAGTGCCATGGACCTGGCAAGCACTCCACGCCTAACTTTTACCAGTATTTGGTGTTTGAAAAGTGCCACATGCAGAACTCAGAGCCCAAAGATCACATTCCAGGCTAACCCCACAAAGTCCAGTCCAGTGGGGTTCAGGCATCGCACCCCAAAGTAAAGCTAAGGAAAGGCCAATCTAGGTAGCTGCCATGGAGACAGGAGCTTAAGCAGTGATGTAGTGAGGAATCTTGATTTAAAAGAAAAAGCTAGTAAAAAACATGGTTAGAGTTTTCCCAACAGAGCAGAAGGGGTTATCCTGGGCTGGCATACATTTTTTGTTTTGTTTTTTGCTTGCCAATGTCTAATCCTCCTGTAAGCAGCAGTATAACCTGACAATATATTACTTTCTGTGTCACTCAATGGGCGAGAAAGAAAATGAAACTGTACACCTAAATAATATCATTACATATTTTTACCAGCACACAGTTTTCATAATGCAATATTTTTGAGACAGTGGTCCTTTAGCATAGATTGATCACATGATATTGTTATTGACAAATAAAAGTGAATAAACACTGGTTTGTTTATCTGGGTTTGAACCTACCTCCAACATACGTGACCTTCTTATAGTGATGTGAGTAACATGTGGAGAGGCTGTGGTTGTTTCCACCAAACCCAGCTTCTCCTTTTCTTTAGTTACTATATTTCTGAACAAAAGTACTCTCTGCAAGAAAGAAACAATCACCTGTAAGACCAGGAAGCATCATTAAAGCGGTTTTAAAGTAAAAAACAATTTCTAGAAAAATAATAAACATGCTATAACCATTTGCTCTGTGCAAAGGTATTGGTAATCTTGGCTCCTCTCCTTCGGTCTGCCCCCATAGCAAGCGCTTGCTATGTTGACAGACATGCTGGGTCGATCCCAAGCTGAGCTGTGTGCACCCATTGGCACACACAATATGGCTTGTCCCTGCCCTTCGTTCTCTGCTCACAGGATTAGGCTGACAGCAGCAGGAGCCAATGGCTCCCTCTGTTCTCTGTGAAGCTGGTGAGAGCAGGCAAATGGGAGAGAAGAGCAGCAGACGGGCACATCGCTCGATCAATACAGGACTTGGGTAAGCATTTGGGGGGGGGGGGGCACAGCTAAACAGCAAGTGGCAAAAGGCAGGGAATGAATTAAGGTAAAAATGCTTTACCTTTATGGTAGCTGTGTCTAAATCCAAGCAGTGTGAATGCAGATAATGAAACTTACATTTTTGTGAGGGATAACATGAGGGATGTACTGAAGCAAGAGCTGGGCTCTCTTTCTCTCTTTGTCCAGTTCTTGGAAAAGCACAGCAGGTTTCAGATCCCTGGAGAAGTAACATTAAATTAATTAGAAACCGACTAAAATGGCAAACCACATGCACATCATTACTGCAGATTTTCAAGAGACAACTGGGCTGACTTCTGTACTTTTTAACCACTTGAAGACCAGGCCTTTTTCTGACATTTGGTGCTTACAGGTTAAAATCAGTATTTTTTGCTAGAAAATTACTTAGAATCCCCAAACATTATATATATATATATATATATATATATATATATATATATATATATATATTTTTTTTTAGCAGAGACCCTAGAGAATAAAATGGTGGTTGTTGCAATATTTTATCTCACACTGTATTTGGGCAGCAGTCTTTCAAAAGCAATTTTTTTGGAAAAAATACACTTTAATTAAACAAAACAAAAAACAGTAAATTTAGCCCAATTTTTTTGTATAATGTGAAAGATGATGTTACACTGAGTAAATAGATATCCAACATATCATGCTTTAAAATTGCGCACACTTGTGGAATGGCGACAAACTACGTTACTTAAAAACCCCCATAGGCAATGCTTTAAAAAATTTTAATGGTTACCTGTTTAGAGGAAGTTTAGTGCTAGAATTATTGCTCTTGCTCGAACAATCATGGCGATACCTCACATGTGTGGTTTGAACACTGTTTACATTTGCGGGCATGACTTACATCCCTTGTGACAGCAATAGGCACATGTCAGGTATTATTATGGAGGGATCTGGGGTCTATAAGACCCCAAACCCCTTCTCTGCACTTGAAAGTATTCAAAACACCAAGATCAGAGTTTTTGAATACTTTAAATTTTTGAAAAATGGCGCTGTTGGCTCCAGAGTCAACTAGATTTGCTTCCGTGTTACCATATCTGAGATCCGATCAAAGCCGATTCAAGCTTTGATCGGGTCTCTGGCCAGCCGGCAGACATGCCGACTGGTCGCCTAAGTCTCCCGGTGAGATGGGAGAGTCAGAGCGAGCGGCGGGAGGGGGGCGGTCCCCTCCTGCTGCTTGTAATAACAGCCGAGCAGCAGCTTAGCCGCATCGGTTGTTATTACAAGAGAGCCGACTGTCCGCTTTAAAAAAAACAGTACCGGGGTTATGCCTGCAGCTGCATGCATCACTCCGGTACAACCACTAGAAGCTAAATGACGTATAGGTATGTGATTTGGCGGCAAGTGATTAAATTCTTAAAACCATATTTCAGTGCAGTAGGTGAACATGTGTCTTAATCCTGAATCAATTACTGGATTTCCACAGTGATATTTCAAGTAACCAAACCACGAGAAAAAATGAGTTTATCATTGCTCGTCCTTCCTGTACATGCTAACTGACTGGCTTTTGAGCTGACTCTTGGGTAAATCTTTTTTTTTTTTTTAATTCACTGACCTGGACCAAGTATGCAGATATGAAAGGCTGGCGCAAAGTCAGAACTTCTCACCTGCAAGAAGCATGACAGCCAGGCAACTTGCATTTACAGAAGGAGAGTCTAGCTATGGCAACCTCCCTGTTTTTCTAAAGACAATTTGCCTTCAGTATATGAATTCATAACCAATGCATACTGTATAATCAGTGCCAGCCATGTACACATACTCACTTTCGCAGCCAGTGGTCCTCTGGAGCAAATCTTCTACGGCAATCTCTTTCATACAGAACCATCAGCCAGCCGTGCACCGAGTGAAAAAGCTCCAGGGTTTCTCCATTCGCATTCTCTGCAAAAAAAAAAAAAAATAACAATAAATTAATAGATAACTACTACTGCCTCAAAATACCTAATTATATTGTTTAAAAAGAGCACATGAACATTTTTTTCAGCATATAACAGTCTTACCAAGGATTCCATCCCATACCATCTTGAATACAAAGGAGTTGAGAAAAGAAGAGATAGTGACAAGTTCTTCCACTTTGAAGGAGATCTGCTCTTCGTAGACCTCAATGTCATCCAAAATCCTATTACACAGAAGAGCACACTCTAAATCGGCTGCAATTAAGTGGGTTTTGATTTTACTCTTTTAATTTTTTTGCTGTGGCAAATTGATTTAATATAAGCTCAATCATGCTTTTGTCTTTCATTTTCTATCTTTAATAAATGTATTACAATTTAAAATGATTAAAATGATTTAAAATGCACTTTTAATATTTCCTACATTCTTGCAGAGATAATGGATAAACAAGCAGTGCTTACGTAATTAAGTGTCTGGAACAATCACAGAAGAGAACCAGCATAGCCAACAGTCTGCGGGACTCCTCAGTATCATTACTTAAACACTCGAGAAAGAGTTTCAGTCCTCCTTGTGGTCCCAACTCACAAATGAATGCCCACAGCTTTGGCAGCAGATCATCCAGATAGGTGAGACCTAGTGATAGAGTAGAAGACCACTGGAAAAGTATGCCATTCAAATTTTCAAAACACTGGCAATACTCTTTGAAGTACAGTACATGTTTCCAAAGAGAACATGATTGCCTTGTTACATAGTTATATTTTAGGTTTTAAAAGCTACAAAAGGTTATCACATAGCTTCATCTTTTTGCTAGAACTCTATGAATACATAAAAGCAATCTGTAAGAAATCTTATACATAATACATATACAGACTAATAGCAAACCAATTTTTTTAACAGCTCATGGCTAGTGGTTTTACTACCCTAAGGGCTGGTTCACACCAGATGCAGTCCAGTTCACTTTTATTCTGCATCAAAAATGCATGGACAATGTTTTACATGTGTTCCAATGGCCCTAGTTCACACCAGTGCAGTGCGTTCTTATCAAAAACGCTCATGCAAAAATGCATACGGAATGCAGAAATTGTGGTGTGAGCTGTCCCTAAAACCTTTATTGTAAAATACAAGTCTAGTGATATGTGGCTACAGGTTCAAAAATTATATTTGTTATGTGTTACTCTCGTGCTACCACTCTGTGTGTGGGGTAAAAAATGTATAGCAAGCCTGCCGCCTTCACATAAATAGCTTATCCTTGACTATTCATAAATAATAATATAGAGTTACAATATTTTTGAAACTGTAGACTATAATGGTTCCTAACAGAAAGGTTTTGTGATAACTCCAGCAAAATGGTACTTACCAGTGAGAATCTGTAGCCGGATTTGTGTGAGAGTAGTAAGTACAGTCTGGTAAAGAACACAAATATTGCACACTTTTTGGACTTCTTGTGAATCTACTCTTTTGCCTCCAACAGGTTTCAGGATGTGGCGGACAGAAGCAGATTTCTGAAATGCCCTTTTAAATAGGTCTGCCGGAAAGAACACACAATAGCAACACAATAGACACTGTACGCAGCATGTTTTACTTATTTAGAAAAAAGCATACACAAATGGAAAAGATAATTAGCAAATAGGATCTAACAGTAAATCTTGTAAGACGTTTCACAATAGAAACATTTAAAAGTACCAAAATGTCATAGGCTAGACAAAAAATGAATATTTTCGGAGAAACTTAGTAGCAGTCAGATCTACTAGCCACAATAACACTTATTTGTGTCCAATGAGAAAAATATTAAAGCCTATGACATATTAGGCACCAGCTATAACAATGTGCAGTGACAATCAGTTTAACAAAGCAACTGTAATTAATCATTGAAGTGTCACTAAACCCACAGCATAAAAAACTATCCATAAATGCTGTATTACATGCTGTTCATACTCACTCAGTCACTATGAGATTTGTTTTCTGTATTCTGCAAAAAAACTGATTGATCCTGCTGCTCTCTATCTCCACCTTCTGTTCATGTCCCCAATTCAGCTTGGGATTTTGCAGCTGTGGTGGCAACTCTGCACATGCTCAGTGAGTTTCTATGCTGAGCATTTCCTTCCCCGTTCACATCTGAGCAGCCCATGTGACTATAGAGTCACACATGTGGGAGTATACAAAGTAGTAAATGGCAGCCCACTCCCTCCCTTATCATTCATGCCCACTAAACACAATGGGGGTGGCATAATACATGTAGACTGATGGAGGTTTCCACTCCCTCTTGTTCTAAGACACAGGCTGGAGGGATGCGACACAGCCTGTGACTGGAAGAAATCCACTTACACCATGGTATTGCCAAAAAATAATAAAGATTTTATTTGAAATATATATTTGTATGACAATTTAAAACCATTTATTGATACTATTTATTTACTTTTACTCTGATTTTCTTTTTTTTTATTAAAAACATGTGACCAACAGCAGAGGACTAGAAGCTCCTCCTGCTTATGTTTCCCTGCAGACAAGCTGGGTAATGTGACAGCTGTATATTGATTAGGAAAAAGGTGCTTGGATGTTTTTTTTTATTAAAATAATTACAGTGCCATCATCTACATACTGAAATAGAAGGGACAATGTAAATTAAACAGTGTGTGTTTAGTATCACTTTAAATGGAAACTGTAATGCATTCGTATTAAGTACAAATTTTAAGTTATTTTCAGATATTTACTGAAAGTATTTATATGAGGGAGTTCACATTTTTACTGACATGGTGTTCCATATTAATAATATAGTATTTAATGTGTACATATTGCCCCTAGTGGTTATAGCTGGATCCATCATCAGCATCACTGCTCAATGACTGCACCTAAGCTCAGTTATCTTTATTCAGGTTATGTTCCCCTAAGCATCTTGCCAACATATGTGTGTTGCGGAGCACATAACGCATGGTAACAAACTACCTCACATTACAATAAATAGTGCATGCAGGTTTGTGGTGCATATTGGTGCGCACACACCACAACTGTGTAAACCCAGCCTAAGGGGGTGATTTACTAAAACCAAAGAGTGCAAAATCTGATGCAGCTGTGCATAGAAACCAATCAGCTTCCATTTTATTTTGTCAAAGCTTAATTGAACAAGCTGAAGTTAGAAGCTGATTGGCTACCATGCACAGCTGCACCAGATGTTGCCCTCTCCAGTTTTAGTAAATCAACCCCTAACAGTCTATTCTTTTCAGCCAGCCTTTTTTCCATGCCCTGAGATGGGTCATTAGGTAGTGCTATTCAGCAGGAAGGAAATCCTACATATTAAATATGCAAATCTGAGTGCCTCCATTTACAGTTATATTTATAAAGTATAAGCTAGAACCTCTTCCTTTAATAGTGAACATACTTTTCATGGGCAGATTGTTCTGCGGGGATGAGCTTGGAGTGGCCACAATAGACATCTCCTGATTTTCAGCAAGCTTCTTGCTAAGAACTTCCCGAAACAATATGCGGATCATATGGACACCCCACAAGTGCTGAAGCTGCTTGGTAAGTAAAGGCATTGACTCATTGAGACTGGAAAAAATATGCAGGAAAAAATTTGAGTGCCATTAGACAATTAAAAGTCATTGATTTTAACAGGAAAAATGGAGTTGAATTGCAAAAGGAAAGGAAGAAACAAAACAACTGAACGGATGCAAAATAAAAGACCAAAAGGAGGAGAAAAAGTCAATGTCATCGAGGTATGAGTGCAAGGGTGGCAAAAAAGGTAAATGGGATGGGAGAATAAGGAACCAAAAGTAGAAGAAGGTTAGTAAGAAAAAAAGGACAACCTCCAAAATACCCATCTTGTTTGTTTTTCAAAATAGCTATTATTTTATTATAGCTTGAAACTTTTTATAAAACAACATACCCATAGTCAACAGTCTGAGAGAACCAGCCAAGCACAGGGTGCCAGTGTGTGAGATTAGATTTCTTCTGCGATACATACTGCTGACAGTATGATAACATCTGGGTGAGGACACTAACAAAGTGACCAGTTTCTTCTTCCAGCACCTTCTCAGTAAGGTGTCCAAGGTGAATGAGGTTACCTATAAAAATTGGAGGCGTTACTGATCTGAATTAGATGGGAAAGTCAAGAAAAAAAAAAAAAAAAAAAGGATAAAGGCAATTTCAGTAAAACTTTGCCTACCTGCTGATAGCTAATAAGGATGAAAAAATAACTCCCCCCTAAGGGTATATTTAGATGTGTACCTAAATCTCCCTATTCCTTTGTTGCACAATCGACATTCAGGATTGTGCCTCAGAGGCTACTGACAGACGGTAAGGAAGTGATGTAACGCCTGGTCAAAGCCTGTTTCAACCCAATTTGTGCTGACAAAAATGAGTGTTGCAAGCCAGCTGATCGCTACATGTTGGGTAAACTTTGCCGTGGGCCTGAAGCATCGTGACTGCAGCAGGTAAACACTGTAGTCCGCTGCCTACTGCAGCTTAAGGGAAGATGTGTGGCAGGAGGCAAATATGGGGCTACACCATGCATTTTATGCCTTCCCCCCAACCGCACATGTAAATGAAGCACAAAGATCTCCACTAATTACTTTCTTGTTTTATCAGTGCAGTTCTATATATATATAACAATACATATTTTTTTTAGTTTGACAAGAATGTTATGATGTAGTTACATTGATTTATGGTTCTGTTATTTAGAATGTTTACTGGGGGGGGCAGAACATTGGGACAGTGGTATGGACAGGAAAATATATAAGCTAATCTCAAAGAAGGATGGAAGCAGAGTGGACAGGCACACATAAAAAGTGAACTCATTTTAAACCAGGGCTATAGAAGTACAGAAGAATAGATCAATATTGTTAAAAACAGACATATAAGAAAAGAGCACTAAGTGGTCCGATAATAGGTTCAGAAGGCGTAGGGGCGAGAGTGGATAGCATAGTGTACAGAGGAGAGTCTCAGAAGAACAGTAGCATATGAGTGATGCAATCACAGTAGATCCAAATGGCCATGATATGAGCAGGAGGGAGCTGAATGTCACTGCACGACATTGGCCCAGAGATAAAAGCAGGTTAGGGGGCATGAAAAAGGTAATGATGGGATGCAAATGACTGGAACACACAATAGAAAAGGGCCGCTTTTGACCCGAAGACAAATGAGCTGACAACACCATGGTGGATTTGGAGATTATGAGATATAAGGGCTGGAGAATAATATGGGAAAATGAAGGAAGATGTTTCAGAAGCGTAGGAATGTAGCCCAGCACAGGATCATACAGGGATGGACATAATAGAAAACATGGGGAAACACACAGGGCTGTTTCTGACCTGTAGACAATTTAGCTGATGACAGCTAAATTGAAGCTTATGCTGTGGGGGCTGGAGAAAGATATGGGAACTGAAAAAAAGATGTCAGAAGCCTAGGCTATAAAACTGCAGGGTGTGGTCAAACATAGGACTTTTTGGGGAAGAGACCTGACCTCCCTAAATTTAATTTGCAGGTTAGAAGGCAAACAGTTGTGGGTAATGTTTAACGGTTTTGCTGCCACCGATGTTAGCAGAGGCATGAGGTGTTACACTAATGGCTACTGTGAACAGTGTGTACATTTTTCAGCAGCTGGGCCGACAGACCCCTGAAACATGCCTTTCCCCCAAGCATGGCTCCCTAGGCTCCGCTATCCCTGCGCTTCCAGGACCAGCATGGCGTGTGTCACTGGGTAGCTGGGTGAGGGGGAGACCAGGGAACATCTAGCTAAAATAAACCCGGAAGCGACATGTATTATTAAAAAGTCTAAAAAAATTGTTGCAGCCAAGTACATAAACAACTCCCTCCCCCTCATAAATACAAACGCAAATGCATGCAGCGTGGGCACCTACACGTGAAAACGCAAATTGCACTACACATGTTACATATTGCCATGCATGCCAGACTGAAAGCAATAATTCTAGGGCCATTATCCATGGTTAATGCTAAGTTGATGACCTGTAGGAGCTTTTAAAGCTTTGCCTATGTGCAATATTAGGTACCAAAGATTGTCACTGTTTCAAGGGCACACACAATTTTAATGCTTGACATGCTGGACATCCATTTACTTGTCACAACCTCATCTTTTACATTTTACCAAATAATGGGTAATGCATTGCATTTGTGTGCACTAAAAATAACTGTGTAGTGTAATTTCTTTTTTTACAAAAAAACTTGCATTCAGTTTTCATTTTTGGAAAAACTAATATTTTATTCTCCGAGGGTGTGGCTTTCAGGAAACATATAATTTGCAAAAATATTAAATGACTTTTTGAGATAGTGGAGCAAAAAGGTAAAAAAAAAATGCAGTAAAGAAGATTGCTAGCAGGAGTAGAGAAGCTCTGAGGGCACAGAGAGGGATATCATAAAATGACGGGAAAAGCACACAGCAAGCTGGTACAGAAGAGAACCTGAAAAAGTCTAGAACAGAAAATACATGGGCCAACAGAAATTAGATACAGAAGGATTGGAGTAAATACTAAGCACAACACAGTAGGAAGAAAAGGCGGCATGAAAATAGAAGAACGCAAGGCTGCAAAGCTTCAATGGACACAAAAAAGGCACCCATTCTGACGGGAGAAAAGGCCACAGAGAAGACCACAATTAAGTTACAGTGAGCTGGCATGGAGATGCTATCTAAAAACAGAATATGGAGAAGAAAGGAGTGCTAATGGAATGTATATATTGCCATTAACATGTGGGAGAAGGAGTGCTAACACTGGAGGAAAGCACACAGCATAAAGCAGAGTAGCAAGGATGGACCACAGACTTGGAGTGTGGATAAGTCACAGTGAAAGTGACAAGGAGAGAACTGACCAACAAAAAACTAGTAGGAGGTTGTGCATGCTCTGTAAGTGAAAACAGTTACTGACACATGTCAAATGACCATTACCTAGCAAGCACAGAGTGTGGCTTCCTTCCAGACAAACGCATACATCTCTGCATTGCTCTTCCCGACTCAGGAACAAAATGAATTTATGAAAGAGTCCATTAGATTCTATTACAGCCATCCGCTATAGTGAAAAACAAAGTAACAAAAGTAAATATCACTTTATTTTTTCATTTATATTTTTCCTGTATGTTAGTAGGACTTACATCTGGAGTGAGGATAGAGAGGTGCGCAATCAGAGCTGGAACTGACATTATGTGGATCAGGAATGAGCGGAGAAGATTGTCAGAAAACTGAGCAACCACTACAGGACTAGAAAAGATTAAAGATAAATATGTTACTATAACAATTAAAGGAGAAATTTGGGGTTGCAAAAAATAAATAAAACACACACACTCACCTCCACACAAAGCTGCAGCTGTACCATGTTAGCTCTAAGACAGGAAACTGAGGGATCACATGATCGTTGATTGCTCAGTTCACCTTTTGCTCAGAGCAGAGAGCAGCGACTGTCAGTCACTGCACTCCTCTCTGCTCCTCCAGTGCCCACTGGAGTGCAGGGCTGGAGAGGGGAGCCAGCTGTCAATCAGGCAACTGGATGGATCCCTGCAAAATGGTTCTTTCCAGAGCCTGGATTGGCTCCGTCACATCAGGCTATAGCTGCTGTCTTCCGATTCTGGGTCACAGGAGAGCAAAAGTAAGTACAGCAGTGTGACCCACAAGATAAATATGGCCAAAAAAGCTAGGATACATACAGTAGATAGACAGGCAGATAGATAATAAGATTGGATTATAATGTCAACATTAGTCTCATTTATATCTTATTAATGCTGCATGCTCTGATCA
Source organism: Aquarana catesbeiana (assembly GCF_042186555.1). Classification (NCBI taxonomy): domain Eukaryota; kingdom Metazoa; phylum Chordata; class Amphibia; order Anura; family Ranidae; genus Aquarana; species Aquarana catesbeiana. The sequence continues at coordinate 317,053,358 of NC_133324.1, read as the reverse complement.
AACCAAAATTTTCCAACAAGCCATGGCCAAGGAACGGCCATAAATGGATCGAAATTCAGCCAGTCCCTGCTGAACCGGCTGAATTTCAATCCATCTACGGAAAGCTTTAGATTAATGGACTTACCAAGTTCTTGCCCCAGAGGCAAAGTGCTGCATGAATAGCTGAACAAAACTCATGTTTCATATTATTACCATCACATCAATGTAATAGCTTCTAGGTTACCTTTTAAATATAAAATAATATTGCCCTGTCCTAAAATTAAATGATCAATAGATTCAACAGGACTGACAATGTTGTGTAAATACAATCGGAAGACAGGTGTAGGAAATGGACTGGACAGTGTACATACAACTGAAGGATATGGGGGTGGGTTATTAAACTGTGTATATTACAACTTACCTGTTGATCCACTCAATAGGTTGGCTGCAATTCGATGTGGAATTTTAAACATTTTCCAAAATCTGCAGCCAACTCTTTTTCTCTCTCCGGGTGTCTAAGTCAATGGCTTGCGTGATGCCAGTGCAAAGAGCCCTAGCTGCTGGTTCTAAGTATGCGTAGCACTGGATCAGTCCGGTCCAGAGGTGAGTAGCATTTACAAACTCCACTAACTCTCCAAACTCTACATTCTTATGCCCTGTACACACGGTTGGATTTTACGACGGAAAATGTGTGATAGGACCTTGTCGGAAATTCCGACTGTGTGTGGGCTCCATCACACATTTTCCATCGGAATTTCCGACACACAAAGTTTGAGAGTTTGCTAAAAAATTTTCCGACAACAAAATCCGTTGTCGGAAATTCCAATCGTGTGTACACAAATCCGACGCACAAAGTGCCACGCATGCTCAGAATAAATTAAGAGACGAAAGCTATTGGCTACTGCCCCGTTTATGGTCCCGACGTACGTGTTTTACGTCACCGCGTTTAGAATGATCGGATTTTCTGACAACTTTGTGTGACTGTGTGTATGCAAACAAATTTGAGCCAACATCCGTCGTAAAAAATCTATGGATTTTGTTGTTGGAATGTCCGATCGTGTGTACAGGGCATTCGTTTTCAGAGTAAAAAATAAAGGCCTTAAAAAAGCATAAAGTGATGGAATTGTTTCAAAGTTAAACTGTGTTAATATATTGTAGAAGTAACCACAGGTACAAATTAATGCCTACAGCTTAACATCCAGTAAACAGTTGACAAAAACACAAGAAACATATCAATCTTACCGCAATGCTAGGGAAAATAAGGCGGTTAAAGTGGCTTTGGAGAGAGATGGGCGTGATCGTGCCAGGCCATTAGTGAGAAGGATCTGCAAGTAAAAATCCATACATCATTTTGTTTGCTACACTACTGTTTCAATTACCTACAATGGCTTACATTTGCAATCAAATGGAAATAAATATTATGCCTTATAATTTCAATGACTAGCTTAAACCTGAACTCCAGCTTTACCTTCAGCCTTGCACAGGTTTGCAGGCTCCTTTTCTGAATTCAATGCACACTGAGTTTTTACAGCCCTTTCCCACCCTGCCCGACTGTCTTTGGTCCTTTTTATTAATTGGCTTTTAGTTTTAAACATGAGGATTTAGCATCACACGACTGCCCCGGCCCACCCCTTTAATTAACTGGATTTTAATTTCAAACACGGGAATTCAGCATCACACGTGGGCCTTACCTACGACAGTGTTTATGAAAATGCAGTCTGTTGGGTCTTAAATAAGATGTGTAATGCAAAAAGGTAAAGTTTTTATTCAAAAATGTAATTAGCATGGTGATAAAGGGGGAGGGTGGACCCAGGGAAGAAGAAATATACAGTCAGGTCCATAAATATTGGGACATCAACACAATTTTAAACTTTTTGGCTCTATACACCACAACAATGGATTTGAAATGAAACAAATAAGATGTGCTTTAACTGCAGACTTTCAGCTTTAATTTGAGGGTATTTACATCCAAATCAGGTGTAGGAATTACAACAGTTTGTATATGTGCCTCCCACTTTTTAAGGGACCAAAAGTAATGGGACAGATTACCAATCATCCATCCAACTTTCACTTTTTAATACTTGGTTGCAAATCCTTTGCAGTCAATTACAGCCTGAAGTCTGGAACGCATAGACATCACCAGACGCTGGGTTTCATCCCTGGTGATGCTCTGCCAGGCCTCTACTGGCAGTTCCTGCTTGTTCTTGGGGCATTTTCCCTTCAGTTTTGTCTTCAGCAAGTGAAATGCATGCTCAATCGGATTCAGGTCAGGTGACTGACTTGGCCATTGCATAACATTCCACTTCTTTCCCTTAACCACTTAAGGACCAGCCTCGTTTTGAAATTTAGGTGTTTACATGTTTAAAACAGTTTTTTTTGCTAGAATATTACTTAGAACCCCCAAACATTATATATTGTTTTTTTTTCCTAACACCCTAGAGAATAAAATGGCGGTCATTGCAATACTTTTTTTCACACCGTATTTGCGCAGTGGTCTTACAAGCGTGCTTTTTTTGGAAAAAATTAACTTTTTTGAATAAAAAAATAAAACAACAGTCAAGTTAGCCCAATTTTTTTTATATTGTGAAAGATAATGTTACGCCGAGTAAATTGATACCCAACATGTCACACTTCAAAATTGCGCCCGCTCACGGAATGGCGTCAAACTTTTACCCTCAAAAATCTCCATAGGCGACGTTTAAAAAATTCTACAGGTTGTATGTTTTGCGTTACAGAGGAGGTCTAGGGCTAGAATTATTGCTCTCTCTCTAACGATCGCGGTGATACCTCACATGTGTGCTTTGACCACCGTTTTTATATGCCGGCGCTACTCATATATGCGTTCGCTTCTGCGCGCGAGCTCGTCGGGACGGGGCGTTGAAAAAAAAATTTTTTTTCTTATTTATTTTATATGTTTTTGTTTATTTTTACACTGTTTAAAAAAAAAATGTGTCACTTTTATTCCTATTACAAGGGATGTAAACATCCCTTGTAATAGAAAAAAGCATGACAGGTCCTCTTAAATATGAGATCTGAGGTCAAAAAGACCTCAGATCTCATATTTACACTAAAATGCAATAAAATCAAAAAAAAGTCATTCAAAAGAATGACATTGAAAAAAATACGCCTTTAAGGCGGAAGTGACGTTTTAATGTCGCTTCCGCCCTGCAGTGTCATGGAGACGAGTGGGCGCCATCTTCCCCTCACTCGTCTCCATGCACAGCTAGAGGACAGACGCGATCGCCTCCGCCGCTACCGACGGCTCCGGTAAGCGGCAGAGGGCACCAGATCGCGGCGGGAGGGGGGAGCCCTCTCCCGCCACCAATAAAAGTGATCTTGCAGCAAATCCACCGCAGAGACCACTTTTATCTTGTAGCCAACTGCCGCACGAAAACGGGGATACCGGGATTATGGCAGCTAGCTGCTGCCATAACCATGATATCCGCCGGCAAAGTTAGGACGTATATGTACATGCGGCGGTCGGCAAGTGGTTAATAAACTCTTTGGTTGCTTACACAGTATGCTTCGGGTCATTGTCCATCTGCACTGTGAAGCGCCGTCCAATGAGTTCTGAAGCATTTTGCTGAATATGAGCCAATAATATTGCCCGAAACACTTCATAATTCATCCTGCTGCTTTTGTCAGCAGTCATATCATCAATAAATACAAGTGAACCAGTTCCATTGGCAGCCATACATGCCCACCCCATGACACTACCACCACCATGCTTCACTGATGAGGTGGTATGCTTTGGATCATTAGCAGTTCCTTTCCTTCTTCATACTCTTCTCTTCCCATCACTCTGGTACAAGTTGATCTTGGTCTCATCTGTCCATAGGATGTTGTTCCAGAACTGTGAAAGCTTTTTTAGATGTTGTTTGGAAAACTCTAATCTGGCCTTCCTGTTTTTGAGGCTCACCAATGGTTTACATTGTGGTGAACCCTCTGTATTCACTCTGGTGAAGTCTTCTCTTGATTGTTGACTTTGATACACATACACCTACCTCCTGGAGAGTGTTCTTGATCTGTGAAGGGTGTTTTCTTCACCAAGGAAGAATTCTTCGGTCATCCACCACAGTTGTTTTCCGTGGTCTTCCGGGTCTTTTGGTGTTGCTGAGCTCACCGGTGCGTTCTTTCTTTTTAAGAATGTTCCAAACAGTTGATTTGGCCAAACCTAATGTTTTGGCTATCTCTCTGATGGGTTTGTTTTGTTTTTTCAGCCTAATGATGACAGCAACAGATTCAATGCAAACAGCACACTTGAAATGAACTCTGGACCTTTTATCTGCTCTATGTAAATGGGATAATGAGGGAATAACACACACTTGGCCATTGAACAGCTGAGCAGCCAATTGTCCCATTACTTTTGGTCCCTTAAAAAGTGGGAGGCACATATACAAACTGTTGTAATTCCTACACCTTTCACCTGTTTTGGATGTAAATATCCTCAAATTAAAGCTGAAAGTGTGCATCTTGTTTGTTTCATTTCAAATCCATTGTGGTGGTGTATAGAGCCAAAAAGATTAGAATTGTGTCGATGTCCCAATATTTATGGACCTGACTGTAAGCAGATTAAACATCATCTTTAAAAGAATGAACATATTCAGGCCCTGTTGGATAACAAACCTAAAGTCTAAATTTACCTAAAACAAAACAAATTCAGGACAAGGGACATTACTTACCTTACCTACAGTGATATGTGTCTCTTGTAATTCTGTGTCCTCCTTTTGCTGAAATCTTCCTCCTCCAATGCCTCCACTGCACCGCAAGATTACGTCGGTTAAGAGAAAGGGGCTGTGACCAGCCCTCAAAACTCCCAACTATGCCTGCCCTTTCTGCCCAGTTGCTCCATTCATAGAAATGTTTACTACAGCTTCTATGAATGAAACGGGATCTGTGACTGGAGGGGGCAGATCTGTCAATCATCTGCCCGTCCTCCATGTATAGATTACGTTCAAGGAGGACACAGCAGCATAAGGGAAACATCTCACTGAAAGTAAATTATGTCCCTTGCGCTGATTTATCTTTTTTGTTCTAGGTAAATGTAGACTTTATTAAAGGTGGCAAAATATTAAAGACATGGAATAGCGGGGTCAGGGTACTATAATAATGTACTTTATTAAATATGATCAGATTAAGGTTTTAACTGCTTCTAGTTACTCTCGACTGCTGGAAGCTAAACAGTTATAATTAGCACTAGAAGGGTGTTTATGTAAGTGACATGTTTGGTAGGAATTATTATTCAGTACAGAACTGTATGGTCAAAATTTAAAATCATTATATTCTGATCTACATTTATTTTCAATTATTTCCAGCCTACTCCTATTATGCTGATAGATCTTGAAGTTTGCAACTTTGTGAAGAATTCCACACATTTACTACCTTGAATTCTGTGAGTCGCATTCACTATGGCCTGTGAATATGCACCACTGTTATTGTCTGCCTCCTGAACTGCAGGAGGTGCTGAGAGTAGGCAACAGAGCCAGTAAAGGAATCATAGTCTGCAGGTAGCAAGGCATCATGGGTTATTTAGTCCTTAGAATTTGAAAGTAAATCAAAGGATCGAGCAGAGAAGAAGCTGCAAAGCACACAGGAAAATCATCCCCTTGTCCCCAAGTAAAACCAGAAAGGGTTTCTTGCAGGATAAGGCCACCAATTCAGAAACAATTTGGAGTTAATGGCCACAGGCAACACCAGCTTGTGGGGCAGAGTAGAGAGAATGTCTCTAAATGGGTTCAATCAACAATTTCTGAAGTGCAGAGAGAACTAGATTTATATCTCATTGAGTCAAAAGAGAACAGACAGGAGGAGCTACATAGGAGACCCCCCTGTGCAAAGGTCTTAAAGAGTGAGAGGCCAATGGTCTGTGATACAGAATACACGTAGAAAGGGCAGAAAGTTGATCCTCAATAGTGCTCACAGCCAAACTTTGGCACACACCCAGATGTGGCAAGAGGAGAATTTGTCACATGGATAAACTGCTGAGGTGAATGCCCTGAGACTCACACTAAGTGAAGTATGCCTTTCACGTCAGATGATATATCTTGGGGAAAATAGACTTCTCAGCTTTTAGCATTATAGAAATCACAGATTCAGAAATGCCCCTGTCCCTCAGATCCTGGGCGTCAAAAGCCATGCCAGCGGCCATAAAGCAAAATGGCAAATTGGTCACTGGGAAAGAAGATCTTAATAATCTGGTGGTGCCCATGGAGCGTCATGATACCACATCTGCAGGGGCCAGTCCAGAGCAATGAGGATCACTAGAAAAGCTCCCTCTCAATCCTGCAAAGCAGATGAGGAAGAAATTTCAGGAGATGAAATGCATAAATCAAGATGCACTGATTCCATAAAGCCACCAAAGCACCAACTGCTTCAGCTAAAGGATCCCTGTACCTAAAGACAAACCTTTTCAGTTTGCTGTTGAAGTCAGGACGCTTTCCCTTCAACTGAGGTCTCAGGAACATCTCCTGGGTCCAGGCATTGCCAGCTGTTGAAATCTGTCTGCTAATTATCTATGCCTGGAATGTACTGAGCTAACAAGGCTGAAATGTGATGTTGCTTCACCGACTCCACAGCTAGATTCCTAAGCCACCGCGGCAGAGACAACGTGGGCCTTAGCAACAAATGAACCAGTCTTTCCAGTGACTTTATCAGCTTATCCCACAATGACATAGTGTTCTTATGCAGAGATCTGAAGTGAAACAGTGCAAATAGAACTTTCTTGAAGGAGGCTACCACTAGTCTTAGGACTTTCATGCAAAAGCGGAGAGTTGGACGATTCCTACACTGGAGAGTTTTAATCTGAGCCTGTAACAGAGTGGGGGACAGGGAGCAAACTCTAGTTTGTAGCCCTGGAATACCAGCTCCTGCACTCAAGTGTCTGAGATACAAGCTGCCCAAACAACCGCAAAGGTTAACAAAAAAAACTCTGGAAAGTGGGGGCACACCTTCCTGTTGAGGAAGGCTTGTATGAAGATTTGGCAAACTTTGAAAGACCTTGTGGGTGGACTTGGAGCCAAGCTTGGGAGGTCCAGATGTGGAGGGTGAGGAAGTGAAGAACAGGAAAGGGATGTTTAACATTCAGAAAAGGAGAAGACTTTGCACTCTATCCCTTAGACTTCTTCCAGTGAAGCAGGTGGGTGTTCTTGCCACCAGCAGCATCCTTGATATTATTATTAAGAGCCAGTCTGAAGGGACATTTTCTCTCGAAGGCCATGCGTATCAGAGGTTTTTTACACAAGCATTGTACAGTCCAGCATTTTAGCCAAACATGAAACACATGCAGGAAATGAAATGAGAGGCTTCCTGCAAACTGTCACAACTAAATTTTAACACTACAGATATCTGCTTAATAAGCAAGGGACCAACCGCAGCAGTTCTTGAAAACAGGCGCATGCTGTACTGGAATACTGAAAAAGGAAGCGTCTTGTTAAGGCAGGACAAATAACATGGCTGAATCCACAGTGGGAATGGACCACTTCTGTACAAAATTATCACTAGATACAAGGCTAATAAGTACTTGGAGGCAGCAAATAGCTTATCGGGATGCTTTCACTCTCCAAATAGTCCAAATAGATGGAAAAGCAAGGTGCAAAGGGAAAGTCTTTATGCCCTTAAGAGTTTTAAATGACCCAAGGCTGTATATAGCACTGGTGGAAACAGGCTGATCCTCTAGTTTCAGAGTGGTGCACACTGCATTCATCGAGAGCCAGAAAGGTCTACTTTAACTTGGGAGTAATTGCAGTAGACTGAGTCGTCACGGGTAATCTGATCAGTCAAGGACTCAGAATCAGACAAAGTCTCTGCAGCTGATGGCTTGGAAGGTGCTAAGGCTGCAGGTTAATCAGATAGAAAATCTGTAGGAGAGGGCACACTTGCAGCCTTTGCGATCAGAGTCAGCGAAAAACATGGTTATTTGGCTATAAAGGTTTACATAACGGTGGTAAAAACCTCAGACCTGATTAGGCTCATACCTGATTAGGCTAAAGAGGAGACTGAGGATGAAATAGACTTCAAAAGCAGAAGGCAATATGGCTCCAGGCTGCAGACTTTGGCACTTTCAGTAGGCACACTACAAGCAGCCCTGGAGCCTTTTATAGAAAGTGAGCTGGGAGCCACCCGATACAGCGGGACTGTTACCCCACTTTTCATATCTAGGATCGCACATTTTGTGGCCACATAGCGATAAGGCAAAGTACAGGCTCAAGGTAAGAGGCAAGCCCTCAGATACTCTTAAAACCCAAATTCACCAGATAGATACAATCAAAAAGACAAAGTTTCAGCAGTCTTAATGAAAAAAAAATAAATAATTGAAGAACAAAAAAAGTGCTAGCAAAAAAGTGGTTATTCTTAAAAACAGCAAAGGTGAAGAAAATATGTCCATCCTTTTAGGACACTAGGAAAAAAAACTGAGACATACTGGGGTTATCCTGGGCTGGGCTACAGTTTGTTTGCCAGTGTCCAATCCTGCTCGTGGGCCATTATATCCCAAAAGTTTAAGATTCTCTGTGTCCCTTAATGGGCAAATGACATTTTCTTAAAAACAAAAAAAGACTGATTTCAGAAAGCTAACATACCACAGTAAGGATCTTACTGTTCAAAATAAAGAGAAAGGTTTTCAGCCAAATGTGATTTAAAAATTAAAGTCATAGGCAAAGAGATGCATGCTAGGTCTACAGCTAGTTTGGAGCTGCAAAAGTTAACAAATTTCCTCTTAGCTATACTTCCAAGGCGCTGATTGATAAGTCCCAATTTATCTAGGAGAAAGATATCGTAGATCTTTGCTAATCAAAGTCATTTCAGGGCCAATTCATCAGTCAGTACTGTTTACAGATACTCATCTACTCTTACAGGTTCTCATCTAGCAGTGCATGTTATTCAAGGGGGTAGTTCTGATTCTTACAGGGAATCCATAATAACAGCTACAGTTTGAGCAAACAGAGGTGCATAATTTTATGCAATTGAGAAACACTAGTCTATGCTGTGGTTAAGTACCTGTAACACTGAGTAAAAGCCTTTCTGGTTGAGGTGACCCATTATGTTTGCACAGATATGGTTCATTGCTGGTCTCAAGCTTTCCCCTGAAATAAATACAGCTTGATTACAACTGTTAAAAAAAATAAAATAAACGTAATAACATGCTAGCTTAGGCTATGCATTTACATTGCAAGACAAAAACAGAGCTGTACGCAATTATGTAAGCCAGATCACACCCTAAGGTGGGAGATCATCCAGACATTTAGCATTGTTTGATTATTATTATGGCTAAAAAAATTACACATTTTTGAGTTTTCTTAGCCACTGATAAAATTTTACTATATGGAAATGTGAACCTCACAGATAAACAGAATATTCTGCTAAGTAGATTAAGCACTCTGAGCCTTGGCGGGACTGGCCAAGATATATTACAGTACCACTATAGCCTGTAAAGATGCCACTATGTGGACCCCAACTATACACAAACTTTGAGATGAGGGGGTTCATAGTAATTCTGGTTGCTCTCAGGATGTTTTATGGGAGGATTTCAAACAGGCAGACAATAGTGGTCACAGCTTTCACCTCTGATGCACATTTTATATACAGGGCCCATCCTTTACCTCCATAGCTCACTTAGGCCATAACATAAACTTTTACAGGTAATGCCTTGTTTAATTACTATGTTCAGGACTAAAACATAATAGTTTTTCATATGTATATAATATTTTACATTTACCACTTGTAGCCAGTATGTTGCAAGCATGGGGCAACAGTCACCTAAAATGACCAACCTGACTTGCACATACGTTGTGAATAGTTCATGCTTTGAGTAGACCTGAAAACCAGGGGTACACACTCCCCTTTCACTTACTCCTAGCAGGGAGGGCACTTTCTGCATTAGTAAGCCATAGAGCTGGGCTTTTTTTTTTTTTTATGAGATTATTACAGCTTTAAGCCAAAAATAACTTGGTGTGTGCTTAAATACAGTATTTACCAAAGAATACCGAGTACTATACGTGGCAGCTTTGTTAAAAACTGAAAACACACCTTTCCCTCTAAATATCTTCCAGGTGGAGGTGTCTGTGAAGTTGACAAGCATGGTGAGGTAGACAGTGATCAGCTTGGAGTCCTGCAAGATGTCCGGCTGAGTGAAGATTAAGAAAACTATCATTATCTCATAGATAAATGCTCTAATATATCAAGAACTCCCTCCTGTAGCTTTGCAATGTATAAAAAATATATTTCAAAACAAGACGACTCACTTTCAATGTCTTCAGAAACTCACAGCATATCCATAAGATGTCTTTAATTTGTTTTATCCACAAAAGTGTAAGGTCTTTGGACAGTGCAAGAGACACAAACCACACCTGCAAGACAAATAATGGTAAACAGTAACTGTCTATACATCTCTAACATACAGTATTACATAGATTTAATATTTAGATCTATTATTAAACAAAATTAACAAGAAAAAAATATTGCTGTATATGAACTTAGTGAATAACTGATAAGTACAGTAAACATACTTTATAAAAACATTAAAAATTATAGAAATATAAACAAGCATCAAAGAATATTTATGAGTTAACTGTGTTGTACTCTGGCACTGTAAAATAAATGCTACAACTTTGATATGTTTTTCATAAAAAAGCGTAAATTGTACCACTTTATGAAAAACAATATTTCTCTTCTAGTAATTCAAAATCTGAATGGTTTCTGTAAGGGGATCAATGTATTACATTGTATGAATGCACGATGAATGAATGAATGCATTGTTCATTCTCTTATGTGCGTGTACACCCCCCCATTGAGAACGTCAACCTGTAAAGAAACGCGTCTGGAGGAGGATACGTGCTGACGTCACCATGTCGTTTGACTAGGAGGACGGGGTTTTTTGTTACAGCCGACCGGCTCTGTATCTAGTGCCTTTTAAATTCTTCTAATATGTAAGTGCAATACTTCTTTTTACAATAAATCGTTCCAAACGTTATTACGCTATGGATGGTTTTCTTTCTTATACCCTGATTGAGTTATCGTGAATAATGGATGTCCACGATCGTAGCTGATTGCGGTGCTTTGACGATACATCTGGTACATCAGTCCAGGCATTTCCTATTAAGCAAAGGCCGTGGCTGGGTTATAACCAACTGCATGCTTTTGCTTGCCATCTGGTAAGCAAGTTTTTTATTAGGTGGCGGCACTTACGTTCGATCAAGCTCACCTGGGTGCCTTTTATGGACTTTATTAATGCTTATGTCTTTATATACAAGTCATTGCTGGTTTAATTTATATAGCACAGCTTTTCTTTTTCTATTTGATTTATGTGTGTACATTTGGGGGTCATCTTAACAATAATGGCAACATTTTGGCGTCATGCTAACGGAGCGCAAAACACAGCTTATACAGGAGTTTAGTTTTTTTTTTTTTTTTTATGCCTGTAAAAGCACCTCTATGTTAGTCTATGTGGCCATGCACACATAGGCGTTTACAGGAATATCTGAAGAGGATCGTGTACAGATAGAAAAAAAAAATGCACCAAATGCACATTTTGATTGGAGTTTTTAAACAGAAAAACATCTAAACGTGCATAAACACGCACATATGCATGTACATGTATTCCAATGGCCACAGTAAATTAATATTCTGCCCAGTAGAATGCATTTACAATCAAAAGCCATACGGGCATATATGCATGTGTATACATGCATATATATATATATATATATATATATATATATATATATATATATATATATATATATATATATATATATATATATATATACACACACACATATATATATACACACACTGTGACATTATGAAAGGCGAGGTGATTGATGGACATGATGTTTCACCTCGTATGCATTCATTTGCTGAGAACAAAGGTCTGGGTTTTACCAGCATGGTTGGTTCCGGACCAGATTTTGCAGTCCACTTGTGTCCACCAGCAGGTGGTATAAATAAAGCAGGATTGGAGCAAACAAATGCTCTTGGCCTGGGACTCAGGAAGCCAAAAACCTGAGAGCTACTTATGTGAAGTTTGCTTTGTAAGAGAAAAGGTTTGCATTATCTTTGTTTTGTGGGTGACTGTAAGAAGCCCTTCACCTGTGAGTTAGGAACCTGCAATTTCAGTTAGTGCCTGGATGGCAAGAATTTCTGTTTTTGTTATTTTCACACAACCTTTAAAAATAAAAAACTGGCTACAAGTCAGATTTTAAGAAACCTTCCATTTGGACTACTGTTTTTCCCAGGGAAGGTGATCCCCTTTGAGCTAACCCCTGACAATACATATATACACATACACAGTGGGTAAAATAAGTATTGAACAAGTCACCATTTTTCTAGGTAAATATATTTCTAAAGGTGCTATTGATATGAAATGTTCACCACATGTCAGTAACAACCCATGCAATCCATAGATACACAGAAACCAAAAAACAAATAAGTTTAGGAATGAAGTTATGTGTAATAAAATGGAATGACACAGGGAAAAAGTATTAAACACACTAACTGAAATGTATTTAATACTTAGTACAAAATCCTTTGTTAAGTAGGGTTAAGTTCTACAGTACTTTAAAGGGTAAGTTTACCTTTACAGAAAATCTGTAAGATGAATTTACACTGGACCCTCTCCCCATCCCCCCGGTCCCGCTGACCTAGGGTGCCATGATCTCCCGCACTGACACATCGTATAGCCGCTTTACCGGTCTGGGATATGAAATCCCTGCGGCTTAATCTCCTAAACGTACCTCGTAAAAGGTACGTACAGGAGGCAGAACCCACGTAGCCCATCCTGTCAAAGATGCAGGGATTTCAAATGCCCGGACTGGTAAAGCGGCTATACGATGTGTCACAGTGGGAGATTGCGGGACTCAATGTCAGCAGGACCAGGGGGGGTGGGGAGAGGGTCCATTGTAAGTTCACCTTACAGATATTCTGTAAAGGGGAACTTACCCTTTAAAGTACTGTAGAACTTAACCCTTAAAGGTGAACTTGCACTTTAAAATGAACTGAAGTCAAAAAGTTGCTTCAGATCCATCTGTCAGGAAAACCTAAAAGTATCTGCCAAACACTTACCTGTCACCCAGAGTGCTCTCGGTCCAGATCTGACAGGCCAGGGATTCCCCACTATGTCTTAAATCCTTGGATATGAAATTGGTGTTGGGAGAAATGGGAAGGCTGTCTTAAAATGCTAGTTGTGCAGCTGTCTTTGGCTTTTTAGCCTTTTTAATCACTGCCCCTGGAAAAGCATACAGCAGTGGAAGTCAATGTGAACTCAGACCTCCTTATCTGCATGCTGATTTCAGATCATTGACTCTGTAAGTATTGAGGCCACTGTATTAACATGACAGTCATGTACCTAGCAGGACATTAAAGGCAGCTTGGGTATTTCTCTTAGTACAGATTTCTGTAGCAAGAGACATACGCAGGGTGACATTACTGACCTCTTCTTCTGAAAATGGCTGTCATGATGACCTAGTAGCTTAAATACATGTTAAGAACATTATACAGATGTAAAGTTTGGAGTTGAACCTGCATTCTCTTTGCTGCATGCTTTTACCAGGTTAAAGTGGAGTGCCACCCACTTTTACAACTCTTCAGCATCCCTCACTAAACTGTGCACTGTAAACTAATTGGATATTTTTTAATTTTTTTTCTCAGCACTTACTGTATATCTGCTGTATTCATTTTTCACTTCCTCCTCCCTGGCCGTGGCCCATCGCATCATTTCCTGTTTGCAATGCCTTCTGGGAAGGGGCGGCAACTTCCTGACACTGCTGTTGCTATGGAAACCTGACCTGAAACCTATTACACTGCTTGTGCTGCACTGAGCATGTGTGAGATCTGCAAGGATGAGATCCAGGAAGAAATACAGTCTGGCTTCAGATGCCTACACTTAAGATGGCCACTGCCTGCTGTAAGTTTTTTAAAATAACAAACTACTGCTATGCAAAACAGACCTTAATTTACAGACGAACTTTACTAGAATACATTATAGGGGTATTTTTATTTAAAAAATGGAAGCCTCCATATTTCTCGTAGTACTGGTTTACTTAACTGCTTCAGCCCCGGAAGATTTTATCCCCTTCCTGACCAGAGCACTTTTTATGATTCTGTGTGGCCGTGCAACGTTATACCAAAACAAAATTGACGTCCTTTTTTTCCCACAAATAGAGCTTTCTTTTGGTGGTATTTGATCACCCCTGTGGTTTTTATTTTTTGCGCTATAAACCGAAAAAAGAGGGACAATTTTGAAAAAAAAAATATATTTTTTACTTTTTGCTATAATAAATACCCCACAAAAATATATTAAAAAAAAAAACATTTTTTCCTCAGTTTAGGCTGATATGTATTCTTCTACATATTTTTGGTAAAAAAAAAAAAAATAAGCGTATATTGATTGGTTTGCGCAAAAGTTATAGCGTCTACAAAATAGGGGATAGTTTTATGGCATATTTATTATTATTATTTTTTTTTTTATTATTATTAATGACGGCGATTTGCAATTTTTATCGTGACTGCGACATTATGGCGGACACTTTTGACACTGATTTGGGACCATTGTCATTTATACAGCGATCGGTGCTATAAAAATGCACTGATTACTGTGTAAATGACACTGGCAGGAAAGGGGTTAAACACTAGGGGTCGATCAAGGGGTTAAGTGTGTCCTAGGGAGTGATTCTAACTGTGGAGGGGATGGGCTACCACTGACATGACGGCGATCACTACTCCCGATAACAGGGAGCCTTAGTTACATAGGCACCTCCCCATTCTGCGGCTCCGTGACATGATCGCGGGCCCCCGGCGGACATTGAGTACATCCATTTGCCCACCGCTGCCATTGTGCCGACGTATATCGGTGTGCAGCGGTCGGCAAGTGGTTAAAGAGAAAGTAAACTTCCCTCTAATGTTTGCACCTATAGGTAAGTCTTATTATAGGTACTGTAAATATCTCCTAAACTTGCACCATTTAGAAGATATTTACTTATCATTGGCGCATGCGCTCTGAAGGAACGGCCGCCCATGCTATTTCTTCAAAGCCGTGACCGACGGCTCCCTCGCGGGAGTGACGTCATGCGGCTCCAGCCAGTCACACAGGCGAAGTCCGCGGAGGCCTCCTCTGTCAGTTTTTAAATTGTCTGCATCCCTGTTGAAGATTTTCCCTCACGTCTTCTCTGATAAAAGGCTGTCTCCAAAAGAGAAAGTGAGGGGAAAACTCTCTAACAGAGCCCTGGATAGAAGTAAAATATGACAGGATTCTAAGCTTTTCCTCAAAAAAAACTTTTGGATATAGATATACTGTACTTTAATCTCGTACTTTAATCTCGTACATAAAGAATGATTTATTGAAATTTGATAACAGAAAAGAAACACAAAACTAAAGTTGTTGCCTATAGCAACTAAACCAGATTCTTGTTTAATTT
The DNA here is from genome assembly GCF_042186555.1 of Aquarana catesbeiana. Classification (NCBI taxonomy): domain Eukaryota; kingdom Metazoa; phylum Chordata; class Amphibia; order Anura; family Ranidae; genus Aquarana; species Aquarana catesbeiana. Next base: position 317,037,972 of record NC_133324.1, on the reverse strand, counting down.
TTCAATAAAATGAAAATTGAAATATGACTGGTTGTCATTTATAACAACTCCGTCTTTCTACACATTTTATTTTCTCAAGTTCCAATAAATCAGCTCCAAAAGGGTCACAAAAAGGGTATCAATACATAGAATACATACCTTGGGCTCATTTTCACACTCCATACTGTTTAGAATACAACGGCAAAGTTTTTCAAATCGCTGCAAAAATTACAAAATATGTGTAAGATTAGAGATTCAGATGAGGAGGACAAACTTGTAAATAAACATAATAAAATATTAGTATCAGCATGAAAATAATTCATCATTCTTATTAAGAAGCACCATTTATTTCTCTTGTTCTGGGCTGAGGAAGCTGCTGATGTGGAGTCCTGCGTCTCTGCTGAGGTTGGTGCACATTGCTGTGGCATTGCCTTCTAGGTGCTAGAATTGGGCCACAATTTTTGCCATGCTTGGCTGCTTGCTCTGCCCGATTTTCTAAATTTTAGATGGCGAAAAGTGCTCCAGAGGTGGTACAGAGGTTGGGGTGCCATAGGAAGTACACAGGGTGCAGGATATTATGTAGGCTGAGGCAGGGGTTTGGAGGCAGCAGCGCTTAAAGTCCATCTATTCCAGTGATCAGGCCATGCCTCCCAATTTACAACAATCTTTAACCACTTGCCTACTGGGCACTTTTACCCATTCCTGCCCAGGCCAATTTTCAGCTTTCAGCGCTGTCGCACTTTAAATGACAATTGCGCAGTCATGTAACGATGTATCCAAGCAAAATTTTTATTTTTTTTGAGACAGAGCTTTCTTTTGGTGGTACTTAATCACCACTGAGTTTTTTTATTTTTTGCTAAACAAATGAAAAAAAGATAAAAATCCTATTTTTTTCAACATTTTCTGTAACAGCTTACCTGTAAAATCCTTTTCTTGGAGTACATCATGGGACACAAATCCTTAAGTGTTTACTTAATGGGTTATAGGCCACCTTCAGGTAATAGACACTGGTATACCCAATCCAGGAAGTTCACTCCCTATATAACCCCTCCTCCTTCCAGGAGCACATCAGTTCTTGTAGCAAAGCAATGTACTTAAATCCCCCAAAAAAGAGGGGAGGGACCTCTGTGTCCCTTGATTTACTCCAAGAAAAGGATTTTACAGGTAAGCTGTTATAAAAATACTATTTTCTTTATCATACATCATGGGACACAGAGCCTTAAGTAATTACTTAATGGAACGTCCCATAGCAATGCTACCTGAGGGAAGGGAGACACAACCCAGAGGGTACCCCCAGACTTGAGGACCTATACTGCTGCCTGCAGCACATTGCGCCCGAAGGCGATATTCTCATACCTCCTTACATCCAGCTAATAAAATTTTGTAAATGTATGAACTGAAGACCAAGTTGCGGCCTCACAGATCTGAGCCATGGAAGCCTGGTGACGCACTGCCCAAGAAGCACTAACGGCCCTGGTAGAGTGCGCCTTAACTTGAAAAGGGGGAATCTTACCCCTTAAATTATAAGTTTGAATTATAACTTGCCGAATTCACTTAGCCACAGTGAATTTCGACGCTGCCTGTCCTTTCTTAGCACCCTCTGGCAGAATAAATAAGACATCAGTCTTACGAATCTGAGCATTTGCCTTTAAATAGATTTTCACTGCTCTCACCACATCAAGACAATGTAGTGACTTTTCTTCCCTGGAACACGGTTTTGGAAAAAACAATAGCAGGACAATATCTTGGTTAAGGTTAAAACCTGAAACCACTTTTGGCAAAAAGTCTAGACGAGGGCTTAACACTCTGTCCTCATGAAAAATCAAATATGGCTCTTTACAAGAAAGAGCAGCCAATTCCGAAACCCTCCTTGCTGAGGATATAGCAACCAAAAATACTAACTTCCTTGTCAAAAGGACTAAGGGAATGTGTTGTATCGGTTCAAATGGCTGTTTTTGGAACACAGACAAAACTAAGTTCAAGTCCCAAGGGTTCAAGGAAAGATTGACGGGCGGATTAACCGTCATCACCCCTTGCATAAAACCTCAGACTAAAGAATGTGTAGCAAGCGGTCTTTGAAATAAGCACGATAAAGCTGAGACTTGGCCTTAATAGTACTCAAGGCCAAATTTCATGTATACCCCTAATTGTAGAAAGGCAAGAATTCTGCCTATGATATATCTCCGAGGGTGCCAACCCTTGGATTCACACCAGGAAACATAAGTCCTCCAGACTCTAAAATACATAGTTCTGGAAGCTGGCTTCCTTGCATTAATCAGGGTAGAGATAACTGACCCGGAGAGCCCTCGTTTATTCAGAATGTGGGTTTCAATAGCCAAGCCGTTAAATTTAGAGACTGTAAGGTAGGATGGAATATCTGTCCCTGTGAGAGCAGACCTAGCCGTAGTGGGAGGGTCCATGGGCCCTCCACTGCCATCTTTACGATTTCTGCATACCATGACCTTCTGAGCCATGCTGGTGCCACCAGAATTACTGGCTTTCTTTCCAGCTTGATCCTGCAAAGTCGTCGAGGCAGCAACTGAATAGGGGGGAATGCATAGATCAGTGAGAACTGATCCCACGGGGTCACCAACGCATCCGTTCCGCATGCGAGTGGATCCCTTGTTCTGGCCACAAAGTTGACTAACTTCACGTTGAACCTGGACGCTAGAAGATCTACTTTGGCAAACAGCCTGAAATATGTTGGGGTGAAAAGACCATTCACCTGGGAATAATTGCTGGCGACTTAAGTAATCCGCCTGCCAATTCTCTACTCCCGGAATGAAGACTGCCAATAGGCACGGAACATTCCTTTCTGCCCAAGTTAGAATATGGTTCAACAAATGTGAACAAATATCTGCGCTAACTAGAAAGAAGGGTTAGCTGCCAGCATAGTTTGTTGATTCATCAAACGCATATATAAAAAAAAAATCAAAATGCAGCGCTAAATTGAAACAAAGTTATCAAGTGAATATAATAGTCCATAAGAACTTTTGGAGAGTAGAGATGACGTGAAGCCTCCACCAAACTTCAGTGTGCACAAAGAAAGCACACCACCACACCCACGTGCTGCCAATCTGCTTACCAAAAAAATATAAAAAGCATGCGATGTAATCATATGATGCCAAGGCTCAACAGTAGCTCGGAATGACACTCCATCACAGACAGCCAGAAGATGGGAAAAGCCAGGTGGTCACATATCTTAATAAAAATAGGGTGTTGTGTTAGACGAGCAGTAGCAAACATTTTGAACCATTTTCTGGTGATTACTGTATTTCTGTCTCCATGTGTTCATCTCTAAAGGAATAACTGCTGGCGACTTAAGTAGTCCACCTGCCAATTCTCTACTCCCGGAATGAAGACTGCCGATAGGCACGAAACATTCCTTTCTGCCCAAGTTAGAATATGGTTCACCTCTCTCTGCGCTGAGAGACTCTTGGCGCCCCCTTGGTGATTGATATAGGCCACAGCTGTGGCATTGTCGGGTTGGATCCTGACAGGACAATCCCGTAACCTGAAAGTCCAGGCCTTTAGAGCCAGACGCACTGCCCAAATCTCTAGGATATTGATGGGCAAGGTTCTTTCGGCTCTTGACCACTGTCCCTGGACAGTTGTCTTTTCTAGTACTGCTCCCCAGGATAAAAGGCTGGCATCTGTCGTTACCACTTTCCATATAACTGGTCTGAAGGATTTTCCTTTCAGCAGATTCTGAGTTAGTAACCACCAATTGAGGCTTTGTGACACCCTTGGGGACAGCTGCATTGGCAAATCTAAAGCTTGAATCAGTTTGTTCCAAGCTCCAAGTTCCAAGGATACGGTTTTGCAAGGCTTGAATGGAACTGGGCATAGGGAACTGCTTCGAATGAAGCCACCATGGTTTCTAGTAACCTCATGCAAAGGCGAATGGAGGGATCACCTTTTGACCTGACCATCAGCACCAGCTCTCTTATGGAGTTGATCTTTGCCTGAGGCAAGAACACCTTTTCCTGGGCTGTGTCTATGATCAGATCCAAGTACTCCAGTCTTTTTAGCGGTATTAAGGAAGATTTCTCTAGGTTGAGAATCCAACCCAAACTTTAAAGGTAACTGGTTGTAATGCGTACGCTTTGCTCCAAATGAGCCACAGACTGGTCTATTAGCAATAGATCGTCTAGGTACGCTACCACTGTTATGCCAAGTGCCCTTAACCTGGCTAGAGGTCAGCACCTTTGTGAACACCCGGGATGCTGTGGCTAGCCCGAAGGGAAGGTCTACAAACTGGAAATGCTGCTGTTCTAACTCGAACCGCAGAAACTTTTGGTGAGCGGGAAATATAGGGACATGCAGATATGCATCCCTGATGTCAATTGATGCCAGAAGTTCTCCTCCTAGAAGGATAGAAACTACTGACCTGATCGTCTCCATGCAAAAGGAGCGGATCTTCAGTAACTGATTTAGATTTTTTAGATCTAGAATGGGTCGGACATCTCCATTTGGTTTTGGTACCATAAAAAGATTTGAATAAAACCCCAGACCTTGCTCTTTTGTGGGGATCTGTAAGATCACCCCTTGAGATATTAATTGGTCTAGTGTCTGAAACAGAAATTGTCTTCTCTCTGGATCTTTGGGAACACTTGACCTCAGGAAATGAGACAGTGGAAAGTCCCAAAATTCCAGCTTGTACCCCAGCGTTACCGTGGAGATGATCCATCTGTCCTGAATTTCCTCTTGCCAGACTTCTGAAAACTGCAGAAGTCTTCCCCCCACCTTGGTGAAGGGGGTTGCCTCTTCATGATGAGGCTTTAGGATTCTGCTTTGCAGGTTTCCGACCCCAGGACTTCTTTCGAGCCTGGGTCTGACCCTGAGGTTTTCCTCTAGAGTCTGACGGCGGAGGCCGTCGCCACTGCCTAGTGGCAGAAGCCCCTGGCGCAGGGGAAAGAGCCCGTTTAAATGAAGGGCATTTATACTTTCTTTTGACTGGTAAAGAGTACTTTTCCCATTAGAAATTGTTTGGATATATTTGTCCAAATCTTCTCCAAATATTTCACTCCCCATGAAAAGGGAACCCAGTTAGGAGGATTTTACATGGTGCTCCAGCTGACCAATTTTTTAACCACTGGATTGTACGCATATGTACAAGCATAAGCGTAAGGCGAGACGCCTGGTGAATAGAATCTTTAATGGCATCTATGGAAAAGCATAATGCTTTTGGTAGTTAGCCAATTCCCGGGCTTGTTGCGCGGGAACCTCTCTAAGGGCCTGTCTAAATTGCTCCTTTAGGGACTGACAGACGCCTATTGCAGCGACTGCAGGCTGAGTAACGGCACCTGCCAAGGAAAAAGTAGATTTTAACAGGGATTCCAACTTCTTATCTGTTGGATCCTTAAGCATTTGTGCATTGCCAACAGCAGTGGTCATCAACCCAGTCCTCAGGGCCCACTAACATGCCAGGTTTTATGTATTACTTTGGGGAGATGCAGACTAGAAGACTGCAATCACTGAGCAGCAAATGATATCACCTATGATGCATTTCAGTTATCTTGCAAACCTGGCCTGTTAGTGGGCCCTGAGGACAGGGTTGATGACCACTGGTCTACAGGACAAGTTAGGCTTTTATTCACACTGGAAATTGCAGCGTCAACTGCTGGTACTTTCCATCTCTTCCATGGGATAGAGAACTGAAAATCTCTTAGGAGGGAGAAAATGCTTACCCGGGTGATCTCATTCAGCACAAGCTGAAGCTGTTCAAGCTGTTCTAGTAATGCATGGACAGGAACCGCACCCAAAGGATCAGAAGGTTTTAAGCAACCCAAGGAAGAAACCCAGCTTTCAGGAGACTCCGTTAGAGGCAACAAAAAAGTGGAATGAACCAAAGAAAACTTTTTTTCTTTGTTTCGGTCTACGGCCTTCCTTTATCTATCTTCATGAGTTCAAGCTGATTACTTCTAGTGATACCGTTTTCATTACTAGAATCTTGTATATACGCAAGCCCTTATCATCCCCTCCAAGAGCTTGCATACTATTGATGTTAGGCTAACTGGTCCACAATTCCCAGGCATGTATTTTGGCCCCTCTTTAAATACTGGTGCTACATTGGCTTTTCTCCAAAACGCTGGTACCATTCCAGTCAGTAGACTGTTAGTAAAAATTAGAAACAATGGTCTGGCAATTACTTGACTGAGTTCCCTAAGTACAGTGGGGACGGAAAGTATTCAGACCCCCTTACATTTTTCACTCTTTGTTATATTGCAACCATTTGCTAAAATCATTTAAGTTCATTTTTTTTCCTCATTAATGTACACACAGCACCTCATATTGACAGAAAAACACAGAATTGTTGACATTTTTGCAGATTTATTAAAAAAGAAAAACTGAAATATCACATGGTCCTAAGTATTCAGACACTTTGCTCAGTATTTAGTAGAAGCACCCTTTTGATCTAATACAGCCATGAGTTTTTTTGGGAAAGATGCAACAAGTTTTTCACACCTGGATTTGGGGATCCTCTGCCATTCCTCCTTGCAGAACCTCTCCAGTTCTGTCAGGTTGGGTGGTAAACGTTGGTGGACAGCCATTTTTAGGTCTCTCCAGAGATGCTCATTTGGGTTTAAGTCAGGGCTCTGGCTGGGCCATTCAAGAACCGTCACTGAGTTTTTGTGAAGCCACTCCTTAGTTATTGTAGCTGTGTGCTTAGGGTCATTGTCTTGTTGGAAGCTAAACCTTCGGCCCAGTCTGAGGTCCTGAGCACTCTGGAGAAGGTTTTTGTCCAGGATATCCCTGTACTTGGCCGCATTCATCTTTCCCTCGATTGCAACCAGTCGTCCTGTCCCTGCAGCTAAAAAACACCCCCACAGCATGATGCTGCCACCACCATGCTTCACTGTTGGGATTGTATTGGACAGGTGATGAGCAGTGCCTGGTTTTCTCCACACATACCACTTAGAATTAAGGCCAAAAAGTTCTATCTTGGTCTCATCAGACCAGAGAATCTCATTTCTCATCATCTTGGAGTCCTTCAGGTGTTCATCTCCCGACTGCATCTCTGGAGCTCAGCCACAGTGATCTTTGGGATCTTCTTTACCTCGCTCATCAAGGCTCTTCTCCCCTGATAGCTCAGTTTGGCCGGACGGCCAGCTCTAGGAAGGGTTCTGGTCCTCCCAAACGTCTTCCATTTAAGGATTATGGAGGCCATTGTGCTCTTAGGAACCTTAAGTTCAGCAGAAATTTTTTGTAACCTTGGCCAGATTTGTGCCTTGCCAGAATTCTGTCTCTGAGCTCTTCAGGCAGTTTCTTTGACCTCATGATTCTCATTTGCTCTGACATGCACTGTGAGCTGTAAGGTCTTATATAGACAGGTGTGTGGCTTTCCTAATCAATTCCAATCAGTATAATCAAACACAGCTGGACTCAAATGAAGGTGTAGAACCATCTCAAGGATGATCAGAAGAAATGGACAGCACCTGAGTTAAATATGAGTGTCACAGCAAAGGGTCTGAATACTTAGGACCATGTGATATTTCAGTTTTTCTTTTTTAATAAATCTGCAAAAATGTCAACAATTCTGTGTTTTTCTGTCAATATGGGGTGCTGTGTGTACATTAATGAGGAAAAAAAATGAACTTAAACGATTTTAGCAAATGGCTGCAATATAACAAAGAGTGAAAAATTTAAGGGGGTCTGAATACTTTCCGTCCCCACTGTACACTCGGGTGCAAGCCATCTGTTCCCGGTGGTTTATTAATGTTAAGTTTCCCAAGTCCAATTCTAATTCTGTCCTCTTTTAGCCATGAGGGAGCTTCCTGTGATGTGTCACGAGGATAAACACTGCAGTTTTGGTTACTGAAGACCCCCCGATTACCTTGTGAAGACTGAGAAGAATAAATTCAATACCTTCGCCATCTCCCCATCCTTTGTAACCAGATGTCCTTTCTCATTTTTTATGGGGCCAATAGGGTCTGTCCTCCCTTTTTTTACTGTTTACATACTTAAAGACTTTCTTGGGATCTTTTTTGCTCTCCTCCGCTATGTGTCTTTTGTGTTGTATCTTAGCCGCCCTAATTGCACCCTTACATTTCTTGTTGCAATCTTTATAAATTCTGAATCCTGATGATGATCCCTCAACCTTGTATTTTTGAAGGCCTTCTCTTTTGCTTTTATATGCATTTTTACATTGGAGTTAAGCCACCCAGGACTTTTGTTCGCCCTTTTAAATGTATTACCCAGTGGGATGCACTGGCTAATGCGAACCCATCTCTCCTGAGTGTTCTTTGATCGTAAGATTTTATCCAAATTTATGCATTCTAGCAAGGTTTGTAGTTTAGGGAAGTTGGCTCTTTTGAAATGCAGTGTCTATGTATTTTCCTTATGTTTCCTATTTGTGTGATTTATACTGAAGCCAATTGACCTGTGATCGCCGTTTCCTAAATTGCCCCGTATTTCCAAATCTGTGATCAGGTCTGTATTGTTGGTAATCAGTAGATCTAGTAACGCTTTATTTCTAGTTGGTGCGTCTACCATCTGACCCATGAAATGGGTCGTTATCACGTTGGAATACTGCTTTGTGGCCCAGTCTCCAAAGGAAGGGGATCATGCTCTGCTTCAGTATGTCACAGTACATGTTGGCATTCATGGTTCCCTTATTGAACAGTAGTTCCCCAGTGCCGGCAGTACTTATGCAGCTCCAGACCATGACACTCCCACCACCATGCTTGACTGTAAGCAAGACACACTTGTCTTTGTACTCCTCACCTGGTTGCCGCCACACACGCTTGACACCATCTGAACCAAATAAGTTTATCTTGGTCTCATCAGACCACAGGAAATGGTTAAAGTAATCCATGTCCTTAGTCTGCTTGTCTTCAGCAAACTGTTTGCGGGCTTTCTTTTGCATCATCTTTAGAAGAGGCTTCCTTCTGGGGCGACAGCTATGCAGACCAATTTGATGCAGTGTGTGGCGTATGGTCTGAGCACTGACAGGCCATCCCTTCAACCTCTGCAGCAATGCTGGCAGCACTCATACATCCATTTCCCAAAGACAACCTCTGAATATGACGCTGAGCATGTGCACTCAACTTCTTTGGTAGACCATGGTGAGGCCTGTTCTGGGTGGAAATTGTCCTGTTAAACCGCTGTATGATCTTGACCACTGTGCTGCAGCTGAGTTTCAGGGTCTTGGCAATCTTCTTATAGCCTAGGCCAGTTATGGCGAACCCGTGGCACGCGTGCCGCTGCCGGCACACCAAGCCCTCTCTGTGGGCATGCCATGAAATGAGAAAAGCACACAGTGAAAAATCTAATCATCCACACCGCACCGCGAACGATATCTCTCACAGTTCTGTAGGCTAGCGGTGATGTGTCCAAGTGGGCGTGACAAAGAATAAGCGCCCGGGGGTGACGTGCGGATGCTAATCCAATCATAGAAGCCGTCTCATCCACACCGCACCCACCATCAAACAAATCAGCGGTGACGTGCTGGGCATGACTGGGCGAACACACGGGCGGGAATGAGCTGCCGGAGAGACTGGAGACAAGTAAGATCAATGTGGAGTGGACATGTACAGTACAGTTACAGATTTGACTCAATTTTGCACAATAAAGGTGTTAATTCGGTGAGTGCATGTGTCAGGCAGGTGAGTGCATGTGTCGGGTAGGTGAGTGCATGTGTCGGGTAGGTGAGTGCATGTGTCGGGTAGGTGAGTGCATGTGTCGGGTAGGTGAGTGCATGTGTCGGGTAGGTGAGTGCATGTGTCAGGTTGGTGAGTGTAATGGTCAGGTAGGTGAATGCATATGTCAGGTAGGTGAATGCATATGTCAGGTAGGTGAATGCATGTGTCAGGTAGGCGAATGTAATGGTCAGGTAGGTGAATGCATGTGTCAGGTAGGTGAGTGTAATGGTCAGGTAGGTGAGTGCATGTGTAAGATAGGTGAGTGCATGTGTAAGATAGGTGAGTGTAACGGTCAGGTAGGTGAGTGTAATGGTCAGGTAGGTGAGTGTAATGGTCAGGTAGGTGAGTGTAATGGTCAGGTAGGTGAGTGTAATGGTCAGGTAGGTGAGTGTAATGGTCAGGTAGGTAAATGCATGTGTCAGATAGGCGAGTGTAATGGTCAGGTAGGTGAATGGATGTGTCAGGTAGGTGAGTGCAATGGTCAGGTAGGTGAATGTAATGGTCAGGTAGGTCAGTGCATGTGTCAGGTATGCGAGTGTAATGGTCAGGTAGGTCAGTGCATGTTGCACAGTGCATTCTGAGCGAATCTGGCAGAATCGTACGTTTTTGGTCCCTTAGGGCTCATTCAGAGACGCTGGCAGGTTTAATTCTGTGTTGGCACTTTGAAAGAAATAAGTTGGTTTTGCGTCGTGATTTAGGCACTCGGGCTCAAAAAGGTTCACCATCACTGGCCTAGGCCATCTTTATGTAGAGCAACAATTCTTTTTTTTCAGATCCTCAGAGAGTTATTTGCCATGAGGTGCCATGTTGAACTTCCAGTGACCAGTATGAGAGAGTGAGAGCGATAACACCAAATTTAACACACCTGCTCCCCATTCACACCTGAGACCTTGTAACACTAACGAGTCACATGACACCGGGGAGGGAAAATGGCTAATTGGGCCCAATTTGGACATTTTCACTTAGGGGTGTACTCACTTTTGTTGACAGCGGCTTAGACATTAATGACTGTGTGTAGAGTTATTTTGAGGGGACAGCAAATTTACACTGATATACAAACCGTACACTCACTATTTTACATTGTAGCAAAATGTCATTTCTTCAGTGTTGTCACATGAAAAGATAGAATAAATATTTACAAAAATGTGAGGGGTGTACTCACTTTTGTGACATACTGTATCATCACATTTTTTGTTGTATAAAGAGGACTGCTATTGGACCCTTCTTTTGTTTTTATGACATTTATTTATTTATATATATATATATATATATATATATATACACACATACATACATACATACATATATATATATATATATATATATATATATATATATATATATATATGGCTGTAAGTAGCAGCATTGGTTGCAGTGGCGTCACTAGGGTACATATCTATATCTATCTATATATATATATATATATATATATATATATATATATATATATATATATATATATAGATAGATATAGATATGTATCTAGATAGATAGATAGAGTTATAACCAAAAAATGATACATTTTTAAGGCAACCAAAAAAAAAGAAAGTACCCACCATTCTGTCCGCCTGTAATCGGAATATTACCAACAGTTTACGAGCTGTTCGAAAAATAGAAAGAGCATTGGTCTTGACTGTTCCATTTTCTGGACCTTCTAAAAAGACATCCACTTCTTGTCTGTGTTCAGCAGAAAAGAAAATAAACATAACAGGAAGACTTAGTAAATGTTATAATAAACTCCAAATTACACATTGGCTTATCATGGGGCTTCTTTGATAAGAAAGAATAATAGTACCTGATTTCCCTCTGAAGCCGACATCTGCACAGGAATCGTCTAATAAGAGCTTGGATTTTTATTGCAGCCTTCTCTCGTTCTTTGAGGCCTTTTCTTTCTTCACGTGCCTGCCTTGCCTTATCTAAAAATTGATCCTTTGTAGCCTGAGATGCACCAAACATTTTTAAAAAACTGTGGGCAAAAAAAAGCCATAACATTTAGTCAAACAATGTTACTACTTGATTAAATCAACTCAGTTGCCATATTTTTTAAAATATTATTAATACTTACCTGTCTGGCGGATGGTGACCCCCACCTTTGTCTTCCTGAAGAGCTACATTCACCAAAGTATCTTCAGCATCCAATATATGTCTGGTTGTGTTGGATGCCTGGCCTCACACTGGAAATGTTTGTTTTATTAAAATATTGCAAACACGCAGCTCTCATATGAACATTTTTACATATATACAAAATAAATATACATACACTGTATAGAAAAAAAAAATACAAAAAAAAAAAAAAATAACTTACATCAGCAAAGAATGAACACAACAAAAAAAGAACTGCTATTTGCCCAAAAGAAACATAAAAGGAATATACAAACAATAGAGGTCGACCGATATGGGTTTTTCTCTGGCCGATGCCGATATTTAGAAATCGCGGTGGCCGATGGCCGATATGTGATGCCGATTTTTTTGGGCCGATAGATTAGGCCGATTTTTTTTTTTTTCTTTTGTTTTCCCCCTTCATCTCATAAAATCTAACAGTTAGACCCCTTTCACACTGGGGCGTTTTTTTTAGGCGCTTTTGGGCTAAAAATAGCGCCTGTAAAGTGCCTGTAAAACGGCTTCCCTACAGTCTCAGTGTGATATCCCGAGTGCTTTCACACTGAGGCGATGCGCTGGCAGGATGTCTTTGGAGTGGTGTATACCGCTCCTCCACCACTCCTGCCCATTGAAATGAATGCGCACCGCTGCCGAAGCGGCTGCAAAGCGTTTCGGCAGCAGCACTTCAGGGGCACATTTAACCCCTTCCTCGGCCGCTAGCTGGGTTATAAGCGCCCCGCTAGCAGCCGAATAGCGCCGCTAAAATGACGGTAAAGCGCCGCTAAAACTAACAGCGTTTTACCGTCAACGCCTGCCCGCTCCAGTGTGGAAGCAACCTTAAGTAATAAGTGATACAGAAAATTTTTTACATTTAAACATTTATTGAACAAAACAAACCTCCAATCAGTTCACTTGTATGTATAATTTAGATTTAAAAAAAAATAACTATATCTTAAATATTAAATACACAAAAACAGGTAACCAAAACTTTTGGACGAAAAAAAAATGGGCTAACTTTACTGCTTATTTGTCTTTTTTTTAATTAGTGCATTTTTTTTAAAAAATTGCGTTTGAAAGACCGCTGCGCAAATACCGTGTGACATAAAATATTGCAACAACCGCTGTTTTATTCCCTAGGGTCTCTGCTAAAAAAAATATATATAATGTTTGGGGGTTCCAAGTGATTTTCTAGCAGAAAATACAGAATTTTTACTTGTAAGCAACAAATGTCAAAAAAGATTTAGTCTTTAAATGGGTAAACTGAGAACTTCTACACATGGAGTTCAGTCTATTGATAAAAGAACCCGAAGAGATACAAATGTATCTTCTTATCAGATTTGGCAGGCTGCCCAGAGGAGGAGAGAAGAAACCTTCAGACAACTTGCAATTGACTTCTATTACAGAAGTCATTTGCAAGTCCCGCTGAAGTTATAATCGGCTTTTTTTATCAGCACAATTGGCCGATGCCGATTAAGTAAAAAAAGCCAAATATCGGCCGATATATCGGTCGACCTCTAACAAACAATACTACTTTTATTATTATTCTTGCTAATAGCATTATTACAAAGCAAAACCAACAAACCCTACTTCAAAACCAAAACTCAAACCTAGGTTAAGAAACGTCCAACACATACACATGCATGCAGCTTTTTTTTTCGAAATCTTGAACTTACCATTACCAAAATCTAAGGTGTGTGTGAAAGGACAGAAAAGAAAAGCCACACACACAGAGATCAACAGAGATCAACAGAAGTCAGCTACAAATAATGAACTTTCCTCTATGCCTTTGTCCCGGCCTCCTGCTGCCATCTGTTTTTATCAAGACTCACTGTCACCTCGACAGGAATGACATTTTGTCAAATGGGTATCCGTGGATTCCACATGAAGTAATGAACTACCAAGCTAACTAAGAAAAGTATCTCAAAATCAAAATCCTAGCGAGTATTGAAGGGACACTGAAGCAAGAAATAACCCATAGTCTTCTCCACCCCACCAGTATAACAGTCTTCCAGAGAGCAATAATTCAGGCCCCCCCTCAGATAGAGTCTGCCATGGAATGAGATCCAGGTCAAACACCAAACCTTTAATGGGATACTTTCCAGATTAATCAAACATAGACCCACCCTCAGAACAAGGCCTGGTCCTTCCTAGGATACCCAATTTCCTCAGCTACTGCAGAAATTTTTTTAGACATGGAGGCAACGCAAGTCAGGAATTTACCATGTTGGATGTTGAGGCTTTCAACTGGCCCACCAGCTTCCCAGCTACACAGAAAAGGTCTAAACCAGGACTGGAAAATGCCAACCCTCCCAGTCGGTTTCCCTGCCAGCATGGTACCAAGATTATGTGTTAAGAACATTCAAGAACCCAACTGAACCCCACCCACTGGCCCCTATGTCACTAGAAGACACAATTTTTTGTAGAGTGCTTTTAAAAAAAAGGCGATGGAGTTGTATTAAACGGAAAATAGCAGTTTACTTCAGTTAGTACACGTTTGCTCCAAAAAACACCCTAAAGTGGATGTAAACCCCATTCATGAAATTTGACCTGGGCACATATATCTGCAGTTTACTTATCTCTCTCCATAGCTCTAGGTCCTGCATCTTTCTGCTGCTCTGTTCCGCTGTTATCAGCATGAGTCACTTCTGACAATCTCTCTGACACACAAGATAACAGCGGCTGGAAATTTGTGTCGGGGTGGGTGCATAGAGATAGATTAGCAGAGAGCTTGTCTATTCACAGTAAAGCTCTGCATGTTTCTTTGTTCCTCTGCCTATGTGGGGGGGGGGGGGGTGCCTTTCCTCCAATCAGCTGTTACACAGTGTATGCCAAGACTCCACACCCAGTGCTGGAACCGGAAGAAAATTTTCTAACATGATTTTTACTTTCTAAACAGTGTATAAAGATGTTTTACTTCTGTGTATCATCTGAGGCTATTCACTTCACTGGGCATATGTAAGGATTTACATGCGCTTTAACAGTGTTTGGGGCAACTTTAGATACTGACATGGGAGTTAATTTACTACAGGTAAAAAGGCTGTTCACTTTGGAAGGGAATTTTCATTTTTCAAGGGAATTATCCCTTAGATAAGTGAATGAGGTGAAGGTAAGGTCATAAGCAAGCAAAAAAGCTGAGTTAGACTTACCGGTAATTGCTTTTCTAAGGGTCTTCCAGGACCGCCATGAGACCTAGGGCTCCTCCTACCATGACAGGAAACACGTTAACCCCCACCAGATAAAAGAGTGGTCCTCCAGGCCCCATGTCAGTATTTCTCGAGAACCATAGGACGTACCTGTAAAACATATGCATAATACACATAACTTCAAGACAAAACAGGGTGGGAATCCGGCTGTCCTGGAAGACTCTTAGAAAAGGAGTTACCGGTAAGTCTAACTCAGCTTTTCTCTAAGTGTCTTCCAGGACAGCCATGAGACGATGAGCCAGAACTTACCAGTCTAGGGGGGGACAACTGCCTGAAGGACCTTACGACCAAACGCCCGGTCCCGAGCAGATAGGAGATCCAGGCAATAATGTTTAATGAAGGTCGAAAAACTGGACCATGTGACAGCTAGGGCTGGAAGATTTTCTAAAAAAAAAAAAAAAAAAAATCTGCGATTTTCTTAAAAAAAACTTGATTCACAATTCGAATCTAGGTTTTTTTTTTTTTTTGGACAAAACGCCGGTCCTGAGGAGCTGCAGGCAGGAGTTTTTAGGTGAGGCCGCGGCTTCGGCCTAGTCCGCGGCGTCCGGCCTCGTCCGACCTCGTGATTTCAAGATTTTAATCGATTTTTTTTCTCCAGCCCTAGTGGCAGCCTTGCAAATTTGTTCCAGGGAGGCTCCAGCCCTTTCAGCCCAAGACGCAGACAAGGCTAATGTTGAGTGCGCAGTGACAAAAGGCAGAGGAATTTCCCTAATTTTGTAAGTTTCAGAAATAGCTTACTTTATCCATCTAGCCAAGGTGGCTTTAGATGCACTCTTCCCCTTGTGTGCTCCTGAAAAGAGGACAAACAAGGTATCTGTTTTTCTAAAGGTCTTGGTGACCTCAAGGTAGACGGGAAGAATTCTTCTAACAGCTAAAAAACTAAAATTTTCTTTCTGGTCGCTCCTTTTGGCAAACTACAAACGGTTGGCAGTACAATGTCCTGGGATCTGTGAAATGTACTGGCCACTTTAGGCAGAAATCCTGGATCTGTTTTCAAAACAATCCAATCCTTAAAAATTGTGAGGAAAGGCTCCCCTCACTGAAAGGGTCTGTAACTCACTTACCCTACGAGCTGAGGTAATTGCCACAAGGAAAATTGTTTTTAAGGTAAGTAACTTAATTGAAATATCCTCTAAGGGCTCAAAAGGGAAATCTACCAGAGTTTGAAGCACCAGGGACAGGTCCCAGGTTGGACAACTTCTAACCACTACTGGCCTGGACCTAGAAATAGATTTAAAGAATCTAGTTATAGTGGGATTTTCCAAGAGAGAAAAAACACTGATAGCTGCCGCCTGTACCTTTAAAGTACTAACCGGAAGACCTTTGTGGACACCCTCTTGAAAAAATTCCAGAATTGAAGGAACATTATGAGTTAATCTTTGGTTTTCAGTTAACCATGAGTTAAATTTCTTCCAGACCTTGGAATACATGGCTCTAGTGACTGGTTTTCTGCAATTTACCAGGGTCTTAGTTACTTTGTCAAAGAACTCTTGGGCGCTTAGTATCTTTTCTTCAGATACCAGGCCGTCAAGTTTAAGGAAACCACCTGTGGGTGTGACACGGGACCCTGCGATAATAAGTGTTGTCTCTTCGGAAGACTCAGTGGAGGCTCTTGGGCCAAAAAGGGGCTATTAGGAGAAGATCTGTTTCTTCTAAAAGAAACTTCCGGAGGACTTCTGGAATTAGCCTGACTAGCAGGAAGGAGTAACAGAGGCCGAATGGCCACGGATTCACCAGAGCATCGATCCCCAATGATTGATCTGCTGGGTTCAGAGAAAAGAACTTCTCTGTCTTGCAATTGTTCTGATCTGTGAACAGGTCCACTTCGGGACATCCCCATCTGTCGGTGAGACCCGCAAAGTTTTGGGGATGAAGGGACCAATTGTCTCAACATACCTGGTAGCGGCTCAGATAATCTGCCAGACAGTTTTGTGTCCCCTTCAGGTGCACTGCTGTAATTGAGGCTAGATTCCCTTCTGCCCATGATACAATCTCCTGGGCGATAGATTGAAGTATCCGACTCCTCGTACCTCCCTGTTTGTTGAGGTACGTAACAGTAGCGATATTGTCGGATAGAATCTGGAAATTTTGACCCCTGATTTCCGTCTGAAATGTCTGCAAGGCTCTCTAAACCACTAGAAGACCTTTTCCTGCGGGAGAAAAACTTTTTGGTCTACTGAGCAAAATTCGTATCCCACATGTCACTTTCTGGGCCGGAATTAAGGAAGACTTCTCTTCGTTTATTAACCAGCCTAGAGATTGAAAGAAGTCCTGTACGGTCTGGAGATCCGCTAATAACTTTTGGTATGCCTCTGCCACCACTAGTAGGTCGTCCAGGTAAGGTATAATAGTTATCGACTTTAAAGCAGTAGTAAACCCGCTGACACTTTTTTTTTATACACCTGTAAGGTAAAAGGCATAATGAGCTAGTATGCACCGCACCGCTTTAACTTTAGCGGAGCCAGCGCCTCCCCCAACACCTTTGTAAATATGCGTGGGGCTGAGGACAGACCGTAAGGGAGGGCTTGAAATTGAAAGTGCTGAATCTCTGTTCCCATCTTGACCGCTAGTCTCAAGAATCTTTGGAAGGTTGGATGAATAGGGATGTGCAGATAGGCATCCCTTAAATCCAAAGCGGTCATGAAGCAGTTTGGGTAAAGCAGGTTTTTGATTGAGAACACCGTCTCCATACGAAAGTGCTTGTACCTGATTGAACGGTTTAGAGACCGGAGGTTCAGGATAAGCCGATATTTTCCCGATTACTTTTTGATGACAAATATATGGAATAAAATCCCTTGCCCTGATCCGACCGGGGAACCGGGATCAGGACCTTTTGATCTATCAAGTCTCCAATTTGGAGACCCAGGGCCCTCGCTTTTACCTGGGCCTGGGGAGGGAAGGTGACCAATAATCGCTCTGGTGGCTGGCAAGAAAATTTCAGCCCGTACCCGTTGGTCACTAGGTCCAGGATAAATGGACTTGAGGTGACTGCTGCCCACTGTGGGAGAAAAGCCTTCAATTTTCCTCCCACTGGGAGACACGAGTTACTGTGGCTTGGTGGGTTGTTGAGGAGGGTTAAACAAGACACCCCCTTAACCTCTGCCCTTGTGCCCTGTCCAATACTTTTTGGGCCTATTGTCCCTTTCTCTAGGACCTTGCTGCCAACTTTAGCCACGAAAAAACTTTCTGGCTGTCGGCTTTTTCTTGTTCTCTGAAAAGGCCTTTTTTCTATCGGCTGTGTATTCCAGCGCTTCTTGCAGACCTGGGCCAAAAAGATGATCGCCTGTTAAGGGAAGACCACATAGGCGTAACTTTGAGGCATCGTCGCCTGACCAGGTTTTAAACCATAGGCTTCTTCTAGCAGAATTCACTAAGGCCACGGTCCTAGCTGTCATTCTTAGGGACTCTGAGGAAGAATCAGCCAAAAACCCCACTGCACGAAAGAGGAGAGGGAAAGATTTCGGAATCTGTTCTCTAGAGGTACCTGCCAACAAGTGTGTTTGTATTTGTATCAACAACACTTCTAAACTTCTGGCTACACAAGTGGAGGCCAGAGCTGGTTTAAGATTCCCAATGGCTGAGTCCCAGGCTCTGTGCAGAAGGATATCTCCTCTTTTATCCATCGGTTCACTAAGCGTGCCCATGTCGTCAAACGCTAGGTCTGAGTTTTTTGAAACTTTTGAAAGAGGTGCGTCTAACTTAGGATTTTTATTCCATGGCTGCGCTGTGTCCTCTTCAAATGGAAACCTTCTTTTTAGGTTACCGGAAAAGAAAAGGTTTTCGCTCTGGATTCCCAGACCCGCTTGATAGTATCAAGAAGGGAACTATGCACAGGAAAAACTCCAGCCTTTTCTTAGGCAAACCTTTCTACATAAGGTCCTGTTTAGACAATTGTACCTTCTCCTCTTCTATATCAAGCGTCGTATAGATAGCCTTTAATAAGTCATCTCCATCTTCCAATGATAACTTATACCTCAAGCTCTTTGCAGATTCTCTATCCCTGGGCCCTGTATCTGACCCTGATTCTTCCAAAGAAGAATTGGTAGATCCGGCTTTAACCTCAGAGTCTTCACTCTCCGCACTCTGCTGTGGAGCGCTAGGACAGGCTGAAGTCCTAACTGGAGATGGACTCTCTGAGGGGACTTGAATCTTATCAATCAGAGTTTTAAATGAGCTAAACGTAGATGTAAGCTCATCTCTAACAGAAGTCAGCATTTTCTGACAAGAGACTACCTGGTTATCCTTAACTAGGCTGTCTATACAGGGGCGGCAAACTGCTTTGCTCCAAGAGGAGCTAAATTTGTTTCCGCAAACCACACATTTCCTTTTTGGTGTCTGCGCTTGGGCCTTGTCCTGAGTCTTGGCCTGCAAGAGAACAAATGACCCCAATGAATTTTACGCCACTAACACTCCATAACACTCCATGCAGGAGGAAAGGAAAATGTGCCCCCTTCACCTAGTCCCTACTGGTTACAAGGGGGAGAACACTCACAGGATGTGCAAGCAATACACTTCAGGCTTACTTGTGAGGTGCCAAATACCAGCCTTCCATCGTCCCTGTTCGCGCCATTTTATAGACAGGAACTAGCGTCATACGCTGATGACGTCACATGCCCTGGAAGTGACCCCGCCAAGTACTTCCTGTGGGCTAGCTTGGAACGCATAAGTTCCGCCCCTCCACGCGTTTGGCTTCCTCTCTTGCACTGCACACTCCAGCCAGGCTGTTTAGCAGGGAAAACAAGCCAACTGCCGCCATGCAGCTCGCGGACAGGAGCTCAGATGTACACCGCGGTGCTGGCATTTCCCATGCTCTGAAAAGCAAGGACAGCAGCCACAAACCTACTCCCCCAGTGGATGTGCCGCTCTGGGACCTAAGAAGAAGGTAGGAATACCACCCCAATTGCCACAAGAGCCCTGTTTCTGAGACCTAGGAGAAACAGTTCCAGGAAACATGTTACCCCCCGTCCAGAGTAAACACTAATACTGACATGAGGCCTGGAGGACCGCCCCTTTATCTGGTGGGGATTAACGTGTTTCCTGTCCTGGTAGGAGGAGCCCTAGGTCTCATGGCTGTCCTGGAAGACGCTTAAAAAAATACTATTTCTTTTATTTTCCTTGCATGTGACCGGGCATTCTTTGCAAAGTGAGCTTTTACCACATTCAGGGCCAGTTAACATAAATGCAGTCTAGTGTGTTTTTTCTGCATCAAAAAATGCATGGAAAGTAGGTTACCATTATATGGTTTCCAATGGCGTAGTTCACACTAGCGCGGTCAGTTCCAGGGGGAAAAAAAAAGTAGAGCATGCTGCATTTTTCCTGCACCGGAAAGAAGTAAAACGCATCAAAAAGGCACGGTACCCCAGTACAGTGAAAAAAAAAAAAAAAACAGGAAAAAGAAGAAAAAAAACAACACATCAAAAACGTGTTAAAAACACGCATGCATTACAAATCTGGAGTGCATTTTTTGGGTGTGAAGGGAAAATTCCCATGCAACGTAAACAGCCTCCAATATAGCGCAAGCTACATATTTAGTTATTTGCATATATGTCAATGAATCCTTGTTTTCCAAAATAGACACTGGAAAGTCACCTGGAAATAACCGAGTAAGGATGCTTTGCTGCCTAATGGCCTGGAGTGCTTGCAATTAGTAAAGGACCTATTAATTCCTGTTCTATCAAGAAATCCCTGTTCTCTTAAAATACTATGGCATATTCCTGAAGCAAACCATTCAAAGAATCACATCCCAAAATTATTAATGAGCAGCAAAAGTTTTGTATATCGAAATTCACCAAACTACATTTATGCTATTGTGTTACAACGCCCACAAAATGAATATATAAGCTTACTTTACGTAAAATGACCTTTCTAATGGAAGACAAAATGAAAAATATCAAAACAAAAAAATAAAAGATCTTTTGTTATGCACAAACAATAAAGAACACCCAAAAGATGTGCTATAGGAGAGCTTACCTTATTCTTTTAATTGTAAATTATCTGGCTTGTAAACCACATTCTGCCATCTGTCCTCAGAGTCAAGTTCTACAATAAGCCAAAAAAGTGAAAAAAATAATGTCTATTTAATAACACTTGTCTACCAATTGGGGAAACATAAACTGTGCAGCTTATTATACCATACATAGAAAAATATCCTTGTTTTACACAAGCTTTCCAATCAGGTCAGTTTTTCTGGCGGACCTGATTGGATCCATGCAGCTCTAGGGGCAGGTGGATGTAAACGGACTTGTGTCCAGTTACAACTGTCTACCTCTGAGTCCAGGGCTGCATCCTTTTCTGTACCTAAACGTGACGGATCAAAGGTAGCCTGATGTAAACGGACAGTCAATTTACACACGCCTGCACATAGAGCTGTCATAAGTCCTCTGAACACAAACCTAACAAGAACGGATGTAAAAAAACTGATGGATCACATGCTGATCAAAATGGACCAGCTCCTTGTGAAAGAGTCCTAGAAGAGGAACTTCTCCCTCCCCCATTTTTTTTTCCACTGCTCACCTTTTACTGACTTCTGCACAGTAAGCATACTTACCTAGCCAGAGGGTCCAGCGTTAAGATGCTCTCTGCAGCTGCTGCACGGTTCTGGCGCCGCCATGTTGCCTGTAACAGCTATTGGCTCCTCTGTGTGCAGGCACCGCTAGGCCCGCCTCCCCCCTCCTTACTGAATTGGACTGTATGTCCAGGAGGCACCGGCAGCACCGCTTCATTCGCCTAGGCAAATTCCAGAATCTGGGGGGGGGGGGGGGGCAGGCTGAGCCTTTGAAGCCAGAAAAAAAGTGTAAGTACACAAACAAAACAAAAAAAAACACTTCAATATCGCCGCTGTGGATGGGGGCTGTGATGGAGAGTAGGAGAGTGCCGCAGGAGGGTGAAGGTCTGTTTAAAGTGATATTAAACCCAAAAACAAAAAATGTAATATATTGCAGCTCACCAATCCTTAAATGTGGTGGCTGCATTTGTTTTTCCCTTTATTTTCATCTGGTGATCTGGCCAGTAGCACGCTTCCTGTCTTAGGGTGTCTCTTCTATCTACGGAGGAGCAACAGAGACACCCTTGGACAGCAACACTGTCTGGAGAGAGTAGTGTTAGATGGAATGTTCTAGATAACCAGCAGGATCAACGGGTAAAAACAATAAAATACATGGGGAGGGGGGGCTCCCCTTGTAGAAAACAAAGACTGCTATGTTAAAGGGATTGTAAAGGAAGAAGTTATTTTTTGTCCTAATGCATTTTAAGTTTCAACCTTATTTGTGCAGCCCCTCTAATACTTACCTGAGCCCGGCTTTATCCAGCGATGTTGCAAGAGTTTCTAAGCTGCCCGGGACTCCCCTCCCGATTGGCTCCCGCTACTGTCAATCAAAATCATTCAGCCAATCAGGAGAGAGAGAGGGGGAAGCTGCTTGCTCTTGGAGGCACTCAACAGGAGGGAGGGGCCAGGAGCACCAAAGAGGGACCCGAGAAGAGGAGGATCTGGGCTGCTCTGTGCAAATCCACTGCATAGAGCAGGTAAGTATAACATGTTTGTTGTCTTTTAAAAAAATTAAAAAAAAGTTTTATAATCACTTTATTGCTACTGACAGATTGCATCATATATGTCTTTTTTTTTTTTTTTTTGACATTAGTACCACTATAAAAATATCCACAATACTTTCTAGACATGTGCACACTGAAATATTTCGTTTCGGAATTTCGTTTTCGTCCGAAAAATAAATTTATTTAGTTACTCCCGAAATTCGTTTTTATCTATTTAGTTTTTCGTTAAAAATTGCATTCGTCCGAAAATCCAAATTAATTAAGGTTGAATCTGTCATTGAAGGCTTATGGTGTCTGTCGAATGTTCAATGAACATTCGACGGAGCAGCTAAACTACGACGCCGTATAGTTTAGCTGCTCCATCTAATTTTCTTAGAAATTTCAACAGACGACATAAGCCAAAGATTCGACATTTGTATGTTTTTCGCTGCTTTGTCGAATCTTCGTCGTTCATGTTGAATGTATATAGTTCAAACAGAAAATGGACTGGTGATAGTGATCACTGATCAGACAGGTAACAAGATAGGGTATATAGAATCTATATAGAATCTCAATCTATAATATAGAATCTATAATAATAAATCCCCCCCCCCCACAACACGGGCAGCCTCTGAGGCTATCGCAACGCTAGCAACACTTCACTATTGTTCTGCTGCTGTGCTTAATTGCTAAATAATTCAGGTTCTCTGACAAACGGACCAGCTAAGATTGACGGTCTTGAAATGATTCAGTGTGTGTGTGTCTCTCTCTGCTAGCAAATCGTAAATGAAAGTAAGTTGGCTGTACGTGTGTACTTAGTTCTAGTTATTTTACTGCTCCTCCTCTTTGGTTACAATCAGCCAATAACATTCATCATCATTATTTTTATTTTACTTCCACCACCCAATTCCAGCAGCGATCTTTTCTCTCTAGGTCGAATTTTTCTCTCTATGTAGAATAATCTTGGACTAATAGAGCTAAGGTTAGGCTCATTCGACCACAG
This sequence comes from Aquarana catesbeiana, assembly GCF_042186555.1. NCBI lineage: Eukaryota > Metazoa > Chordata > Amphibia > Anura > Ranidae > Aquarana > Aquarana catesbeiana. The sequence continues at coordinate 317,014,516 of NC_133324.1, read as the reverse complement.
GTTTGATGGACACAGATTGTTATTGTCAGCATCATGTCGAATCTCCTATCTATATCGAACTGTTGTAGCAACGAAAACGAAAATAAAGCATTTGTTTATGTCAGATCTTTCGTTTTTCGGATTCGAAAATACCTGAAATTCAGACGAAAATGCATTCAGATGGAAACGAATGCACATGTCTAATACTTTCTATATGGCCAGAAATGCAGATACAGACAGATATGCAACACTGACTTCTGTGCCAACAAGTGCATTGTAGATGAAAAAAAATACAATTACAATATGATCAACAAACTGCTGAAATTAATCAAACATTTTACAACCTGTTCATCTTTTTTTGGTTGAACCCCAAATATATTGGTTAAAAAAGATTGAAAAATACCAGAAAATTTACTGTTTGTGCATCTGATTGATATACCAAACAGTCAGCCCTAAATGCAGGCAACAAAGCAGATCTAAACCTAAATGAATGCCATTCAATTTGCCATAGCATTGTGAATTACAAAAACTGCTATAGCGTTTTAATCTTTTCATGTCTCATTGTTGCTGATCTCTTCCACCACAGGTGGAAGGAAAGAAACACTGACTGTGTTGATGGGGGAATCCCTCCCACAGCGCTATTGTGTTCTGCCAGCGGGGAGCCTTCCCAGCCTGCAGAACACATCAATCAGTGCTAGCAGCTATAGTTGCCAGCAACGACTACATGCAAAAAATTGATTGATTTCAATACAACCAGCCTGCCCATAGATGGATGAAATCTCAGCTGGTCCCTGCTGAACCAGCCGGGAGTTGATCCATCTATGGCCGGCTTAACACTAGTTATGTTTACAGATATCCCCTCCGCCCTCCTGCTACCTATGCTAACTAAGGCTGGCCATACACGGTTCGAATCTTGGCCAGTTCAGCAGTAACCGGCCGAGATTCGAACCGCTAATGGGCAGGCTGAATGTACCAAGTTGATCGATCGATCAACTTGGGTACAACCAGGTTGTCAGATTCTCTTGCGATTATCGCAAGTGGCTGCTAGTGATAATCTCTGTTTTTTCCCGGTGGGGGCAGCTTCCCCACACTGGCAGAAGACAATGGCCTGGGCAGGAGGGATTGCCACATCAACACTATCTGTGTTGATGGGGGAAATCAAGCAAATTTTTTGTCTGCTCAATTTGCTCCGTGTATGGCCGGCCTAACCTGTGTTAAAAGTGTATATGCTGACCTATTTACAGTCTGCTCTGGTCCAGTCACCTGTACCCCCAGGTCAGTGAGTGGCAGCTGTGAGGAGGAGGAGGAGGGAGTGCCCGACAACAGCTGGGAATTCTGAGAGCAGTAATCCCAGTCACTGTCAGCACTCCCTCCTCTCCCCTGCAGCAGCCTATGACTAAAGCCTAGTACACACCATGAAAGACAGATTATAGCTCAGGTTGGAGCCGCTGTACTAACAATCTGATGTTAGTGATCTCCCCTGCCGAGCGATTGTGTTCTGACAGGGCGACAGCCCCCTGCCAGAACACTCCAGTCAGCGCTCTTAGCCACTGGCTGAGAGCACTGATCGGGAGCTGGTCGGCTGCTGGTTTTCCAGCATGCTTGTCCGACAGAAGCCAGCTAAACAGCCGCCTTCTGTCAGACCCGCTGCCATACACACAGGCCGAATGTCAGAGGTTTTCATTGAACTGGCGTGTGTACTAGGCTTAAAGTGGAGTTCTGCCTGCAAAAAAAAAAATTTAAGTCAGCAGCTACAAATACTGCAGTTGCTGACTTTTAATATAAGTACACTTACCTGTCCAGGGAGCCCACAATGTCCTCACCGGAAGCCGAACGTCCATTGGCTCCGGGTGCAGGTGCCGGCATCTTCAGTAAGGGAAACAGGAAGTGAAGCCTGGAGGCTTCACAGCCTGTTTCCTACTGCGCATGCGCAAGTCATACTGCGCATTTCCAATGGTCCTTACTGTCTTCTGCGACCTGTGTGTCTCCCAGAAGAGAGGGGGGAGGGGTGACAGGACATGGCGTAGTTCGCCGCAGAATCTGTGGCGCTCTTTCGCCGGAAGTGGGAGCAAATACCTGGATATGTACACACGCTTTGATACTCAGACGTCAATTGTGTTACGACGACCGATCGTCCGCAAATCTTACCGTTAGTACGGTGCTTTCGACAGCCGATTTCACTTTTTTGTCAGAAAAAAGCTGGATATGCAGACTATAAAATTTTTGTCGGATATGAACTCCACATCCGATTTTCATTTCACTAGTAGGGTTTTCGTACGAAAAGAATCCTAAGAGCAAGACTACACATGCTCAGAAACTAAAGAATACATACAAAACTATTTAACTTGTTACGTCACCTCTGACGTTTTATTCTGTCAAACGAAAATTCTCGTATTGTTAGCAACCTCTTCACTTTAGACATGAGACTAGCTTGCCACAAAAATCGGACATTCTGTAGTCTGAAAATCAAAGCGTGTGTACGAGGCTTTAGATCAGGGGTCTCAAACTGGCGGCCCTCCAGCTGTTGCGAAACTACAAGTCCCATCATGCCTCTGCCTGTGGGAATCATGCTTGTAACTGTTAGCCTTGCAATGCCTCATGGGACTTGTAGTTTCACAATAGCTGGAGGGCCGCCAGTTTGAGACCCCTGCTTTAGATGGACTTAACTAACAAATTGAAACTGAACTCCAATTAACACTTTATAAACAATAAATAAAAGCTGATCACTTAAAGCAGAACTAAACCTATCATTTTCAGCCAGGGAAGCTGCCTCTGTTTGATCTTCAACTGCCATAGTGCTGCACATGTGATCAGTTATGACACCAGACATTTGACAGTTTGGTTGAGAGCACAACCAATGTGACTGTTACATTCCCGGCACTGTTTTTAAACTGTTAAACCGATGGATTCAGTTCTGCTTTATTCACCCTTGTCAGTGGTAAATGTTTTGTCTCAACCCCCTAACTGCCACTTTTGTTGGATTGCTTGTTCTGCTAAAGGTAGTTGACAAATAGGAAAACACCTAAAAAAATGCAACCCCCACATCTAGAAGCTGGTAAGCTGCAATTTAAAGTGGTTGTAAACCTCAAACATGAAATATGAACAAAGCATATCCCTCTATAATGTGTACTTGTCTCATTAAAGCGGAGTTCCACCCACTTTTTGAGAGGTGGTCTTAAATGAAAGACCACCTCTCCTTCCTCGTTTTTGGATGGTACAAGAAATTTATTTTTCTTCTACATTACCTTTTTATGAATTACAACCTGTACTTCCGATCCATGCGGTCCGCGGCGCAGGACGTCATATCCTCTTGTCCGGCAAGCCCCCCCACTGTCTTATGGAACCTGTGTGTGCCCCAGAAGACAGCCGGCTATCACAAAGCGCCATGCGACTCGCGCATGTGCAGTAGGAAATGGGCAGTGAAGCCGCAAGGCTCCACTGACAGTGTCCCTTAATTAGAATGGCAGCGCCTACACCCGATACAAGCGACGAATCGGCCTCAGGTGGGCGGCATCACGGGCTCCGTGGACAGGTTAGTGTCCTTATTAAAAGTCAGCAGCTACATTGTTTGTAGCTGCTGACTTTTAAAAAAAAATTTGCGGGTGGAACACCGCTTTAAGAGCACCAGGTGGCATTTCTGTCTGCTGCCTCGATCCTCTGCTATCTGTACGAGTCCCTTATGACAAGTTTTCCCGACACCAAGAAAAAAAAAAAAAAAAAAGTGACAGGGGAGGGACTTCCAGCTGATTGACAGCTTTAGCTCTGTTCCTGTGTGAAGATGTCCCTTCCCTCCAATCAGCTCTCCTCACTGAACTCTGCAGAGTGTAATTTCAACTCTCCGCCCCCTATTTTTGACAGTTTAGTTCTAAAATTTCTGGACTTTGAACAGGTGTAGAGAAGAGAAGAGTGCAGATAAACAGGTACAACTTATGTAGGAGGATTTGTTTCATCTCTGTGCATCATCTGAGGCCAGTCATTCACTGGGTGTTTACAACCACTTTAACCTCTTGCCAACAAGCCATCGTTATACTGCGGCAGGTCAGGTTTGCAGCGCAAACCGCCGTAGGTGTACGTTGGTCTGTGCAAGGAGGAGCGATGTCCGCCGGCGACCCGCGATCGCTGTTTACAGAGGCAGAACGGGGAACCACTTATGTAAAAAAGGCGATTCCCTGTTCTGCCTAGTGACATGTCAGAGATCTTCTGTTCCCAGTGACGGGAACAGTGATCTCTGTCATGTCCCAGTGAGCCCCCCCCCACACACACAGTTAGAACACACCCAGGGAACACAGTCAACCCCTTGATCACCCCCTAGTGTTAACCCCTTCCCTGCCAGTTTAACTTTTACATTCATCAATGAGAGTATTTTTATAGCACTGATCAATGTAATAATGTCACTGATCACCAAAGTGCCATTTAGGGTCAGATTTGTCCGCCCGCAATGTTGCAGTTCCACCATTATAAGTAAAAACAAAAATATAAAAGTCCCTGAATCTATCCTGTAGTTTGTAGACGTGATAACTTTTGCGCAAACCAATCAACATACACCTATTGCGATTTTTTTTTTACCAAAAATATGTAGAATGTATATATCGGCCTAAACTGATACATGAATACATTTTTTTTTTTTTTTTTGGATATGTATTATAAAAGAAAGTTACAAATTTTTTTTTTTTTCAAAATTGTAGGGCTTTTTTTGTTTACACACTTCAGCCCCGGAAGAATTTACCGCGATTAGGGCACTGCGTAGATTTCACTGACAATTGCGCGGCCGTGCGACATTGTATCCAAACAAAATTGACATCCTTTTTTTCCCACAAATAGAGCTTTCTTTTGGTGGTATTTGATCTCCTCTGTGGTTTTTATTTTTTGCGTTATAAACAAAAAAAGAGCGTCAATTTTGAAAGAAAAGAAACGCATTATTTTTTCCTCAGTTTAGGCCGATATGTATTCTTCTACATATTTTTGGTAAAAAAAAAACAAAAAAAAAAACGCAATAAGCGTATATTGATTGGTTTGCGCAAAAGTTATACCGTCTACAAAATAGGGGATAGATTTATAGCATTTTTATTATTTTTTTTTTACTAGCAATGGCGGCGGTCTGCGATTTTTATCGTGACTGCGACATTATGGTGGACACATCGGACAATTTTGACACATTTTTTGGGACCACTGGCATTAATACAGCACCAATGCTATAAAATTACATTGATTACTGTAAAAATGTCACTGGCAGTGAAGGGATTAACACTAGAGGGCGCTCGAGGGGTTAACTGTGTTCCCTGGGGAGGTGATTCTAACTAGGGTTGTCCCGATACCACTTTTTTAGGACCGAGTACAAGTACCGATACTTTTTTTCAAGTACTCGCCGATACCGATTACCGATACTTTTTTTTTAATGTCACGTGACAGTTTTTTTTTTTGCTATTTTTTTGGGGGGGGGGGGGGGGGTGTGAACATTGTATGTGTGTGTGTGTTTTTTTTTTTTTCTTACAATTTTTATTTTTTACAATAATATTTTTTTACTCTTTATTGTTTTTTTTTTTTTTTTTTTTAATCAGCCCTTTTGGGGGGCCCTTTGGTGAGATATCAGGGGTCTTAACAGACCTCTGATATCTCCCCCTTGAGACAGAGAAAGAGACCGAGGATAGAGATTCCCCAGTCCCTTTCTCTGCAGCCTCAGCTGCACTGAGAATGAATGGAGAGAAGACAGCGGCTCCTCTCCATTCATAAACTGACACATCGTAATCACAGGAGATTACAATGTTTCAGTTATGTGAATGGACAGAGTCAGCTGACTCTATCCATACACAAAGGAAGGAGGAGGGGGACGGAGGAACTGAGGGGGAGAACGGAGGGGACAGATAAGGAGAGAGGAACGGAGGAGGAGAACGGAGGGGGACAGATAAGGAGAGAGGAATGCAGGGGACAGCGGAGAGGGACAGAGGAAAGGAGGCGGCATGGAGGAGGATACAGTGACAGTCAGCGGTGAGCAATCACCGCTGTATGTCACTAAAGCTGCTGAAAGCCGCTGGGAGAGAATCTTGTAACTCCCCCACGCGCCGATCACAGCTGTCCTCTAGGTATCGGGGGAAGCATCGGGAGCATTTGCCCGAGTACAAGTACTTGGGCAAATGCTCGGTATCAGTGCCGATACCGATACTAGTATCGGTATCGGGACAACCCTAATTCTAACCGAAGGGGGAGGGGACTGACTGGAGGAAGTGACGGATCGTGGTTCCTAGCTAATAGGAACACACGATCTGTCACTTCTGTCAGAACAGGGAAGTGTGTGTTTACACACACTCGTCCCTGTTCTGTCTCTCCTGCTCACGATCGCTCGTGGCCGGCGGTCATCGCGACCGCTGGCCACGAGCACCGGCACCCCCGCTGTGCAGCGGGCGCCTGCTATCCCGACTCCGCGAGCTGACGTATAGCTGCGACGGCTCGCGCAGGGGAGCCAACTTGCAGCAATATAACTGTGGCGGTTGGTCAGAAAGCGGTTAAAGCGCAAAAAATGAAGAGGTGCTCAAATACCACCAACAGAAAGCTCTATTTGTGGGGAAAAAAAGGACGTCAATTTTGTTTGGGTACTGCGTCGCACAACCGGGCAATTGTCAGTTAAAACGATGCAGTGCCGTATCGCAAAAATAGGTTTTCGTCATACTAACCTGTAAAATCCTTTTCTTTGAGTACATCATGCGACACAGAGTCCGGCAAATATTCATTACCTACTAGGTTATACGCCATCAGGTGAATGGACACTGGTAGACCAAAGGTCTTCAAACAGGAAGTGATGCCCTATATAACCCCTCCCACACAAAAAGCACTTCAGTTTTGTAGCAAGCACTGAATCCTCAAAAAAAAAAAAAAAGAAAGGAGGGGAGGGATCTCTGTGTCCCATGATGTACTCAAAGAAAAAGATTTTTCAGGTAAGTATGACGTAAAAATCCTATTTTCAGCTTCTCTTTTTCATACCTCAATGGACACAGAGTTAGGCTAATATTCATTACCTACTGGGATGTCCCAGAGCAATAGCCTTGAGGGGAGGGAGACACCCTGCCAAACAAACTTGTACAGCAGCCCGAATCTTCGGCTGCTCGAACATCCACTTGTCAAAATTTTGTGAACGTATGCACTGAAGACCAGGTATCAGCCTTACAAATCTGAGCCACAGATACCTAATGGCCAAAAGCCCAGGAGGTTCCTACACCCCTGGTAGAATGAGCTCTCACCCTAAAGGGAGGAGCTTTACCTTTCAGACCGTAGGCCTGAATGACCAATTAACGAACCCAATTGGCAATGGAAGCTTTGGAAGCTGCCTGCCCTTTTTGAGTCCTTTTGGTAAAACAAAAAAGGAGTCTGATCCTCAGATCTCCACAGATCTACACAAATAAACCTTGACTACCCAGGCAACGTCCAAAGAATGCAGTTGTCTCTCTTCCGCCTAACGAGGCTGGGAGAAAAAAGAAGCCAAAATAATGTCCTGATTTAAATGAAAGGCCGACACCACTTTTGACAAAAAGGATGGAACGGTTCTCTGTATGAAAGGGCCGCCAACTCCGACACCCTTCTAGCCGAGGTGATGGCCATCAGGAAGGCTAGCGTGCGTGACAGCAAGTCTAATGGAATTTCCTTAATAGATACAAATGGTTGTTTCTGTAACACCGATAGCACCAAGTTCAAATCTCAAGGACACATAGGTGACCTAATGAGGAGAAGCAAACAAGTTGCCCCTTGCATAAAGGTTCAGATCAGTGAATGGGAGGCTAAAGGACTTTGGAAGAATACAGGTAGGGCCGAAACTTGACCTCCAATTGTACTCAAAGCCAATTTGATTTCCACAGCTGTAGAAAAGAGAGAATTCTCCCAATTACATATTTCCGAGGATACCATTTTCTGGCTTCACACCAAGCAATATAAGTCTTCCAAACCTTATGATAAATTTTCCTAGTGACAGCTTTTCTAGCATTCACTAGGGTAGACACTGCTGATCCCGAGATGTCACAGTCCTTTAACACCCTGGCTTCAATAGCCATGCCGTCAAATTTAGAGACTGTAAATTGGGGTGGAATATAGGACCTTGAGACAGTAGATAGGGGCGACGTGGAAGCTTCCATGCCCTGTCTATGGTCAGTCTCACAATCTCCGGGAACCAGGGCCTTCTGGGCCAGGCTGGTGCAACCAGAATTACTGGAACCCCCTCTTTCCGAATCGCATACTAGCACATTATGCGAAACTTACCTGAAACGAAGCATTCCAGTGATGCAATCTCATCACTAGAGGTTGCTTCCATCTTTACCCGGTCTTCCTTCAGGGCCGCAGACTCTGGCTGTGTGACTGGCTGGAGCCGTGATGACATCACTCCTGTGCATGCGTGGGGGAGCCATCATTTACGGCACAGAATTCTAAAGAAATGGCCCGGGTGGCCGTTCCTTCAGAGCGCATGCACCGATGACATCATCGGCTGCATTGTAAACAGCGCACGTTTAGGAGATATTTAGAGTACCTATAAGTAAGCCTTATTATAGGCTTACCTATAGGTACAAGGACAGGACTGAGGTTTACTACCACTTTAAAATTATTATACAGGTATCACATTGTGCCAACAGTTTGCACTGAGCTTTACAATGTAAAGGGCGACAGTACTCTTCAATACAAGAGGGTTAGGAGGCCCCTGCTTTATTCAGCTCACAAACTAAAAGAAAAAGACGTTTTAGATACACTAGAAGCTAGCCACATATCCATTTTCCATCGTTTTTTCTTAGATTTGTTCAAAATTGCATCCAACACGTTTGGAGATGATTTATTTCTGACTTGACCCAAATAAGGATGTGATCTTTGATTATAGTGAAATGAAACCCTCCACTTTAAGCAGTCGATTTAATCACTTACTGATTATGCAGTTTCCTTATCTTTCAATATTTTCCTATATTCCTGTTTAAGCTGGTGTCATGACTGCTGCCCCAGGTTTCCTATTTCAGGGTGACTCCTTTCTCTTGCAGTTTTCTATGGATCCACTCTTGCATGCAGAACTAGAGTTGTGTCTCCCTACACTGTGTGCATCAATAGGAAACACAGCAAGGCGCTCCTCCCCTGTTCGTCCTTTCCTTCCGTCTGACTGGAGACTGCTCTGTCCAATGCTAACACTTTCCCATGAAAACCAGAAGTTTCGGGAGGCAACACTGAGAGAGCAGGAGCCAGCAGCATTGAAAGCTGTAAACTGCAAGTGCTGGGGTCAGAATTTTATCAAATATTTTACTGAGGATTTTTCATTTTTTTATAGTTGTGTTCAACTAAACTAAACACTAAGGGTTTAATGTGGTGGAAAAGCTCAAGATTTTTTTTCCAGTACTCACCTGAGCCCCATCTTGAGCCAGTGATGTGTATGAGAGCAGCGGTTGTCCCAGGTCTCTCCATCCTCATTGGTTGAGAAAGCAGCAGGAGCTACTGGCTCCCACTACTGTCAATCACAGCCAGTGAGCCAATGAGGAGATGGTGGGGGCTGGGCCAAGCCACGTCTGTGTGTGAATGGACACACAAAGCAGCGGCTCAGGTGCCCCCATAACAAGCTGCTTGCTATTGGAAGTGCCAGTGGGGGACCCGAGAAGAGGAGGGTCAGTGCTGCCCTGTGCAAAACCAGGTAAGTATGACATGTTTGTTATTTAAAAAAAAAAAAAATATATATATATATATATATATATATATATATATATATATATATATATATATATATATACTTTTACAATCACTTTAATACTCGGTTCACATTGGTGAGATGTGCGAAACCCTGCAAATCCAGTGCGTGTTCCTGCATCACACGTAGGGTTGCCACCTTTTCTTTTTTTTTTTTTTTTTGCGGTAAACACTATAGGATTATAAAAGACCTGGGACATAATTGGGTGCCCTAAAGAGATTAGTAATGGTGCGAACAGTGGATGTGGCCAAATTGCTCTTACTGACATCATCGCCCCACCCTTCAGTGATGCCAAACCTGCCCCAAGACGGCAACAGATTTTTGCGTGACTATCTTGGATACTTGGGGAGCCACAGCCCAGTCTGTATAGCATGTCCGGGTTTCAGGTGGACTGAAACCCGGACACATGATTCAAAAACCCGGATTGTCCGGGTGAATCCTGGACAGGTGGCAACACTAATCACACCTGACTCACCGGCGGTTCACACTGCCCTATGCGAACCGCTGGGAGTGTCAATATAAAGTTAATGACACAAAATGGATTGAGATAGTGAAACCGCACTATCAAAAGAAAAGCACCATATTGTTTATGATCTCTCTAATTAAGGACTTGCCATCTATTGCTACTTTCGTTGTGAAATCCAAAGCTAATGGTTTGCACTATATAATCGCAACATTTTCAGCGGTTTCAGATAACCATTCAATTTCTACACTGAGGAAATATTTGCTGCTTTAAATCAATGACCAATTATTTTACACACAATTATAAAGAAAATATTATTCTGTTATACATGGAAAGATACCTCCATTAGGACTTGAGATAATCAGTGTCTATTTTCTACTCTAATTTTTGGCTATTTATGAGTTGATCTTGGAAATTGAAGATATCCTTGTGTCTTTAATACAATTTTTGGCAATTTGCTACCTTGCTCATTGTGCACTTCATCCTAAATGGGAATTCCCATAGTTGTTTGATATTTAGATATTTATCTTTATCATAGAATTTCCAGCATGTGGGTTGATAATCCGGACTGTCTTTTTAACAATGTTTTGTACATGTTATGTTTTCTAAAAGTATAAAGGTGTCCTATTTAGGAAGTCTTTCAGTGATACAGATTTCAACTAATACATTTATTTGAATCAAACTGCTTGGTTTATGGTGCTTTTCTTTTGATAGTGAAACCGCACTATCTCAATCCATTTTATGCTAACCACTAAAAGCACAACCACACCATACAGGTGAGTCAGGGGATTCTTTACCTCTCTTTAAACAGTGTTCCGTTTTTTCTTTTCTTCTAAAGTTAATGACACCCCCAGATCGGTTCAGATTGTGAATTCGGACAGGAATCGGATCGCATGGGTGTGAACACGCATGCAACCAGATTCTGGTGCGGACGAAAATAAGGGTCCTGTACAAGTTTAATTCAAACGCAACGTAAATTCAGCCATACAATTTGTATGGCTGAATTTGCATCGCAGACATCGCCTGTGATTTGCCCACTAGTGCGGTGCGATGTCTGACATCGCACAAGTGTGAACTTAGGACCTGTATCAGCAGGCTTTTGTTGGCCTCAGATGGGTTTTGCATCCCCTTACAAGTCTATGGGAATGTAAAACGTGTCTGAAGCAGGTCAACTGCAAATGTACCTGTCAGTGGATTGTGAATGATCTCAGAAGAGTCTCAAACTGCACTGATATCATTAAAACAAACCCAAAGCCTATAGAAATATCAAATCCCATAATCTGGAGCCTACCTAGACAATCCATTCTTTTTGTAATCACACAGGCCCACATATTATAAAGCTGTTTCTAGAGCTAAAGAAGGTATAGTCAGATTATAATGTTTATAGTCAGATTATAATGAGTATAGTTAGAATTTAATGAGTATAGTCAGATTATAATGGTGTATAGTCAGATTATAATGGATGGTGTATAGTTAGAATTTAATGAGTATAGTCAGATTATAATGTGTATAATCAGATTATAGGGTTCTCTTTTCACCTGTTCATATAACCTCAATCAGGAAACAAGACATTCCCTTTTACTATATCCTGTACAGACAGTCTAGAAAACATTGCCATCAGCCCTAAGTACTACAGTGCAAGTATCTGATCAGTTCCCAAAGACATTCCCTGTCCCAGTATGTAATGGAATCCCTACTTTAATATGTTTATTGAGGACCACCTGACCTGTCTAATCCCTATTTTACTATAGCAGCAGACGAGCACGGTTTATCTGTCCTGTAACTCACTGCATAGCTCAAGCTCTGGGAAAGCCAGGATTGAGGGTCACAGGGAGGGAGGGTTTCTAACCTTAGAGGGGCACAAAATGTCCTAGATCTCCCAAAACAAGAGCCACTCCCGGCTGCAGACAACAACTCCAGCTGCCTCTCATCGGACTGTTTTCGCCAGTGCACAAAGTGAGGGCGGAAATACGTCAAAGAACACGAAAGCTGAACTGGCACGGACCCCAGTACCACCAACAGGAAGTGAAGTAGAAGCCATTATTGTTGTGGGCGCAGCTTCTAGTCAAAGAAACTTTATTCGTGACTAAAAGCGCTTAGGTGACTAGTGATGTGTATCTGATTGAACGGGCGGCTCTGACATGTATATGGGCCTCTATTCATTTGGTTTATGTGTGTTGGCCGGCCTGTCCTTGTTCCAGCGTCATGCCATTATACCAGACAGGAAAAGGGAACTTTGCAGGTCCCAAGGGGGCTGAGGGAGATGAATGTAGAGGAAGTGCGTCAGTGACGGGCGGAAGTGTCTGAGCTGGACTGGGTGGATCCCGAATTTTGGCCTGAGGGAAGTTTATCGGGGTTGATGGTGAGTATAGAGCCTTTTAATAATGTATTTGTGGTGACAGGGTTGGGTTGTTAGGAGGATGGCCGGCGTGTTTACCTGGGCTGGGGGGTCACCATATAGACCTCCTGTAAGTCATGGGAGATGCAGCAGCAGCTGAGATATACAAGCCATAGTAATAGTGATACAGTGGGCTGTGTGTGTTATCCTGGGGATCAGTTATATTAAATACAAGGCAAGGATTGGAAGAAAAGAAACATTCACCAATGGCATATCCTCCCAACATTTCAAGGAAGATCCACTGGCCATACACTATACAATGTTCATACATCCTTCTTTAGATTTACCAGAATTCTGTAACGTGAGTATCTAAGCCATCCATTCAGGCAGGCCCTTGTTTTACATAGTCAATGGTAAATCTAAAGGAGATTGTACAATCAGATTGCATAGTGTATGGTCACATTAACCATGTTCCCCACTCCCTTCCTTTCCCTTCTAGCCAAATCCCCATTAAAAGGTTAGTTCACATTTATTGCCTATGCAGATCAGTGTATAGGTGCAGGCCATTTACATACCTTATGAAGCCTGACTGAAAAACTCCCAGAGATGACATCATCCCATCCTGCCTTGATGCTAGGACTTTGCTAAGACACCCTCCGATGATTCAGACTCCCCTCACATGCACTCTATCTCTCTCCTGTCCCAGCAGATCTGAGTTCAGTGACACTGTGACAGAGGCGATGGTGGCCTTGATTGAAATCAAGTTGAATTAAATCATACGTTTTAACCACTTACGGACTAGCCGCCGTCGTTCTACATCAGTACTTTGACGTGGAATACTGTTGTTATGGCAGCAGATAGCTGCCATAACCCCTGTATTCTCTTAAATGGCAGGTGATCCTTTTTCTGATAAAAGTGGTCTTTGCGGCGGGAGAGGTACCGCGCCCCCACCTCTTATCGGAGCCATCGGTAGTGGTGGAGACGGTCCAATCCTATCCCCTCACAGGCCTGGAGCCGAGTGAGGGAAAGATGGCCCCCACTCGGCTCCATAACATTGGATGACGGAAGCGACGTGAAACGTCACTTCCGCCCAAAGGTCTTAAAGGGGAAATTTTGTATTTATTTTTAAAAAGACATGTATTTATTTTTATTGCATTAAAGTGTAAATGTTAGATCTGAGGTCTTTTTGACCCCAGATCTCACATTAAAGAGGTCCTGTCCTGCCTTTTTCTTTATTACAAGGGATGTTTACAAAAAATAGTAAAATGAATAAGAAAAAAAAAAAAAAAAGCGCCTTTGTGCTCGCGTGCAGAAGCAAATGCATACAGAAATCATGCCTCAAACCACACATGTGAGGTAGCGCCGCGATCGTTACAGTGAGAGCAATAATTCTAGCCCTAGAACTCCTCTGTAGCTCAAAACTGGTAACCTATAGAAATTTTTAAACATCGCCTATGGAGTTTTTTAAGGGTCAAAGTTTGTCACCATTCCACGAGCGGTGCAATTTTGAAGCATGACATGTTGGGTATCAATTTACTCGGCGTAACATTATCTTTCACAATATAAAAAAAATGGGCTAACGGTTTTCTTATTTTTTAATTCAAAAAAGTGTATATTTTTTCCAAAAAAGTTGCATTTGTAAGATCACTGCGCAAATACGGTGTGACTTAAAGTATTGCATGACTGCCAATGTATTCTCTAGGATGTATGTAAATTTTATATATATATATATATATATATATATATATATATATATATATATAATGTTTGGGGGTTCTAAGTAATTTTCTAGCAAAAAAAAAAAAAAAGATTTTAACTTGTAAACAACAAGTTTTAAAAATAGGCCCGGTCCTTAAGTGGTTAAACTACTCTGTCCCGCAGCAGCTCCTCCTCTGACCCGCTGCCGACTCACCGCGAGTCCCATTCACTTTAATGGGATGGCTGATGATGCAACAGTGACACAACAAGGTGAGGGTAGTGGCGGCAGCAGGGGAGTGGATGCCTGCCAACAGGCGCTACCATGATGGATCTGAAATGACAGGTGCTCTTTAAACGTAATGACTCATTGGTGGTAGTTAGAATATTTAATATTTGTAAACCAAATGAAGGTTTCCTATTTAGAATAATAAGCTGTCAGGTTAGTAAAAACAGCGTAATCAGAACAGATTTTAGGTTAATAGGTTAATCACACATAGTTTGAGAACTACTCAAATTCTTTTATTTAATTAAAACAATAACATTGCCAGTGCATGTTATCTCAGCTTGCAGAGCTTGGACTTATTGAAGTTTACCAAAAATGTAAATATTGCAGAATAAACAGCCTCATGCTACATAACTAAGCTCAATTTCATAGTGTGTCAGTATACGGTGATGTAGTGTGTCAGTATACGGTGATGTAGTGTGTCAGTATACGGTGATGTAGTATGTCAGTATACAGTGATGTAGTGTGTCAGTATACGGTGATGTAGCGACGTGTCAGTATACAGTGATGTAGCGACGTGTCAGTATACGGTGATGTAGCGACGTGTCAGTATACAGTGATGTAGCGACGTGTCAGTATACGGTGATGTAGCGACGTGTCAGTATACGGTGATGTAGCGACGTGTCAGTATACGGTGATGTAGCGACGTGTCAGTATACGGTGATGTAGCGACGTGTCAGTATACGGTGATGTAGCGACGTGTCAGTATACGGTGATGTAGCGACGTGTCAGTATACGGTGATGTAGCGACGTGTCAGTTTACAGTGATGTAGTGTGTCAGTATACGGTGATGTAGTATGTCAGTATGAGGTGATGTAGTGTGTCAGTATACGGTGATGTAGTATGTCAGTATGAGGTGATGTAGTGTGTCAGTATACGGTGATGTAGTATGTCAGTATGAGGTGATGTAGTGTGTCAGTATACGGTGATGTAGTATGTCAGTATGAGGTGATGTAGTGTGTCAGTATACGGTGATGTAGTATGTCAGTTTACGGTGATGTAGTGTGTCAGTATACGGTGATGTAGTGTGTCAGTATACGGTGATGTAGTGTGTCAGTATACGGTGATGTAGTGTGTCAGTATACGGTGATGTAGTGTGTCAGTATACGGTGATGTAGTGTGTCAGTATACGGTGATGTAGTGTGTCAGTATACGGTGATGTAGTGTGTCAGTTTACGGTGATGTAGTGTGTCAGTTTACGGTGATGTAGTGTGTCAGTATACGGTGATGTAGTGTGTCAGTATACGGTGATGTAGTGTGTCAGTATACGGTGATGTAGTGTGTCAGTATACGGTGATGTAGTGTGTCAGTATACGGTGATGTAGTGTGTCAGTATACGGTGATGTAGTGTGTCAGTTTACGGTGATGTAGTGTGTCAGTTTACGGTGATGTAGTGTGTCAGTTTACGGTGATGTAGTGTGTCAGTTTACGGTGATGTAGTGTGTCAGTATACGGTGATGTAGTGTGTCAGTATACGGTGATGTAGTGTGTCAGTATACGGTGATGTAGTGTGTCAGTATACGGTAGGGCTGCAACTAACGATTATTTTCATAATCGATTAGTTGGTCGATTATTGTTTCGATTAATCGATTAATCGGTTAATAACCTTAAAAAAAAGTGTGGTGTGTAATTTAGTTAGTATGTAAAGTTTTTTAAAAAAAACAATGTATTCTTAAATATCTCTATGCAGTGGTAAATATAAATAACCAACTATATGGTTAGGGAGCAAAATATTAAATCCACTCTGAGAATAACAGACAGAAGAGATATACTGTATACACTATTAGAAGAGAAATACAGTTTTTTGGCCAATTTGTTGTTGGGCAGATTAAAAAATACAAATTGCTGCAAAAACGAATTACATGCTTTTCTGCAGCTTCTCCATTGAAGTATATTGAACCAAAAAAGCACCGTTTTGCGTTAAAAAAAAAAAAAAAAAAAAAAAAGTCCCTGACCCTTTCCAAATACGCAGCGGCTGAAAAAAAGTATAGTTGTGAACGTGTCCCATAGAAAACCATGTTAAATGAACTGTAGTGTGTTTCTGCAAAAAGCACCTAAAAACACAAAGATGTAAACCAGGTCTAAAATGTTTAGTAACATAATGGGGTTAAAAAAAACTAAAATGAGCCCTTTATAGTACAAAAAAAGCAAATGATCACTACTGTAAGGGGTTGATTTTTTTACTGTAGAACTGTGAAAGTAATATTTACAGTAGCGATTATTTGCTCTTTTTGTACTATAAAGGGCTAATTTTATTATTTTTAACCCCATTATGTTACTGGCCGATTAATCGATTATGAAAATAGTAATCGATTAATTTCATAATCGATTAGTTGTCGATTAATCGATTAGTTGTTTCAGCCCTAGTATACGGTGATGTAGTGTGTCAGTATATACAGTGATGTAGTGTCACCTGTCACCACCGAGCTTGCCTCAAGCTGCTGTTGTTGATAGGTACATTTTCCTTGCAAAGAATGTTTAAAATGCACTTAAATTTTTTTTTGAAATTTTTGTTTGTTGATGCACTTTAAGATAATAAAAAAAAAAAAAAAATCAGATTCGAATCGTGAATCGAGTTTTTTATAAAAAAAATCGCAGATTTTTTTTTGGGGGGAAAATCTCCCAGCCTTACCCTGAACCTTCCGTGTGCAGGGATTTGAGAGCACGGTCCTGTGATGGTGGGCAGTAACGACTGGGAGTGTCTTAGCAACAAGGCAGGATGGGATGGTGGCGTCTCTGTGAGTTTGTCTGCCAGGCTTTGGGAGGTACATAAATGGCTTACACCTATAATAAGGGTATTATCCAACTGTTTTTTTTTTTTTTTTAACACATAAGTTTTATTGACTTGGTACAGTTTTAAAACGAGGCCGTTTACAATTCAAAGTGATACTAAAGTCTTGTGTTTTTTTTTTTTTTTGTTTTTTTTTTGTATAACAATAACAAACGTGTTATACTTAACCTGCTCTATGCAGTTGGTTTTGCATGGAGCAGCCCCGATCCTCCTCTTCTGAGGTCCCTCTTCAGTGCTCCTGGCCCCTCCCTCCTGCTGAGTACCCCCACAGCAAGCAGCTTCCTATGGGGGCAGCTGAGCCACAGCTCCATGTGTCCATTCAGACATGGAGCCATGACTAGGCCCCACCCCCTCTCTCTGGAGTCCTGGACAGCTGAGTCTCTTGTGCAACATTGCTGGATTGATATGGGGCTTAAGTAAGTATTGGGGGGGGGGGCTGCTTAATACATTAAAATTAACTGTATTGAAGAGGAAAATAGGCTTGCAAGAAGCTTGTCAACTGCCTGGTTTTGTTATTTTGGATAGTGGTGTGAATCACAAGACTAACTGAACACAACAGCAAATCCTGCAGCAGCGGGGGGGGGGGGGGGGGGCGCAAGCTTGAGGCCTTTGTCTAAATCCTTTTCCCTACGTCCATTGAGACATACTGGAAGCACTGAACACTGTCTGTTCCTGAATGTTCCTGAATGATATGTGATGTCTGATGATGATACACCATGTTGAGCGCATCTGACTCTGTAATGGAGTCCTGCAACTTTGGTAAGAGTCCATCTTGCACTGGGTGGTGGATCACGTTGGTGATATTTGATCACACACATCCTCAGTTTATTTCTGCACGATTTATGAACTTTATCTTTTTGGGACATTTTGTTGACACATTTTTGATCTGTTTATCAATTTATGGATTTATTCTGCATGACTTTTTATTTTATATAAACATTTGTTTTTTATATATATGAATTCTGTCCCCTTGCTTGCAGGAAGAAATGTCAGGAGAGAGTGTCGTGAGTACTGTGGTACCAGCAGCTACAACTAGGACCACCTCATTTAAATGTGCCAGCACCAGTTCAAAGTATGTGAAGCTGAATGTAGGTGGTGCACTGTACTACACCACCATGCAGACACTCACCAAGCAAGACACAATGCTGAAAGCAATGTTCAGTGGGAGAATGGAAGTATTAACAGACAGTGAAGGTATGAAAGCATGAATCCCATTTGCCTTGCTATTGTTGTCAGTGGGTTCCATAGTGCTGTGTGAATGATGAATGATTATGATGCAGGTATTTTGTAATAAATAAAAAAGTTTCTTTCGTTTTTTTTTTGTTTTTTTTTTTTTTTTTTTTATTTTAAACATTCTGGTGTCTGTTTATGAAGCAGTGAAAAAATGTCACTGCTTCATTCTCCGGCATTCGCAGAGGAGATCATTCTCCTCTGGATGCCATTTTATAAAGCTTTGTGGTTCGCTTCTCCTTTGGAGGAGTGAACCGATCTACAAATGCTTCAAACAATGCAGAACAGCCCCTGTGAGACTTTACGAGATTACAGTACCAGAAATTCACTGAAACACCGAGATGTCAGTTTGTTAAGCAGTGATGAATTATCACTGCTCAGTTCACAGACAGACGACATGGTTAATGCTAATAAAATAAAAAGTCCCCCTACATTATATATATATATATATATATATATATATATATATATATATATATATATATATATATATATATATAATTTGACAGGGGGCGTGGTTACTGTCTTTGGGGGGGGTCGTGCCGTGCACACAGGAGCATTTCCTGTTTACACGGTGGCCTCTGTAATAGGAAGTCCCATCTCCGGCGCTGCCATTGGACAACTGTTCTGTCCATCAAAGGAGGCGGGACTTTCTATTAAAGAGGCCACTGAGAAAACAGGAGTTTCTCCTGTATCTAATCGTTTGGCGCTCGTCCCGCCCCCTCCCTGTCCCCTCTGAGGCTGCAGATGGATGGGCATCAGTCAGGCTGCACTGATTGCAATGGTGAGTCTGCATTCCTGGCAATGATGGGGGGGGGCTGCATTCCTGGCAATGATGGGGGGGGCTGCATTCCTGGCAATGATGGGGGGGGCTGCATTCCTGGCAATGATGGGGGGGGCTGCATTCCTGGCAATGATGGGGGGGGCTGCATTCCTGGCAATGATGGGGGGGCTGCATTCCTGGCAATGATGGGGGGGGCTGCATTCCTGGCAATGATGGGGGGGCTGCATTCCTGGCAATGATGGGGGGGGCTGCATTCCTGGTAATGGGGGGGGGGCTGCATTCCTGGCAATGATGGGGGGGGGGGCTGCATTCCTGGCAATGATGGGGGGGGGGCTGCATTCCTGGCAATGATGGGGGGGGGGGCTGCATTCCTGGCAATGATGGGGGGGGGGGCTGCATTCCTGGCAATGATGGGGGGGGGGCTGCATTCCTGGCAGTGATGGGGGGGGGGGGGGCTGCATTCCTGGCAGTGATGGGGGGGGGGGGCTGCATTCCTGGCAGTGATGGGGGGGGGGGGCTGCATTCCTGGCAGTGATGGGGGGGGGCTGCATTTCTGGCAATGATGGGGGGGCTGCATTCCTGGCAATGATGGGGGGGGGGGGGCTGCATTCCTGGCAATGATGGGGGGGGCTGCATTCCTGGCAATAGGGGTGCTGCATTCATGGCAATGGTGGGGCTGTAGATGGGCACTGACCCTTATTTTGCTTCAAAGTTCTTTATTTAAAATTTTAGTTTTTTTCCTGAAACATCCCTCTTAAAGTGAAGGTGCATGTTATACGCCAATATATACGTTACATCTCTTTACTCACACACAGCCACAAAGGCAAGAGAATTCTTGAAGGGCAATGTATTAGTGCTCGAGCTAACACACAGACCGAATTTTAATGGTTCAAAGAATGTCAACGAAAACGGTCGGCCCTCACGCACGTTCACTTCATCAATCAGGCCCTCTTTAAAAAAAAGTTTGGACACCCCTGCCCTAAAGGGTCTGGTATGGATTTGGGGGGAACCTCACTCCAAAAGAAAAAAAAAAACCCTTATATGAGCATGCAGCTTGGCAGGCCAGGAAAGGAGGGGGACCAGCGAGTCGAGCCCCGCCCCGCCCCACTCTTGAACCATACCAGGCCACATGGGGAGTGCATTGCTATTAAAAAAAATGTAATGAATGAAATGTCTTGTGTCTGTTTTTCCTTTCTCTGTCTCGAAAGATGTTTGATTTTTGTGCTGCTGTGTGTATCTCTTTAAAATGCTATAAAGAGTAGGTTACAGCAATTCTGCTCTGCTTCCACAGTACAGTGCAACCTTTTAGTGCTTTCTGTGTAAGTATGATGTAGAGAAACTTGTGGCTAGAGCTACAAGGAGGACAGAGAATTACAAGGATGTTGGGCTACAGTTGAGCTGTTCTGTCATAGCAGCTGTCCTAAAATAAAAAAAAAGATGTTATATTTAGCTGTGCTGTGCAATGGTATTGCACAGAGCTGCCCCTTACCTCCTCTTTTGGGGTCCCATACTGGTGCGGCCTGCTCCTCCTCTTCTGTATGTGCTCTTATAGCAAGACACTTGTGTGTAGCTCAGCCATGCCCCCTGCTCCCCCCTCACAGGATTTGACTGACAACAATATGAGCCTGTGGCTCCCATTGTTCTCAGTCTGTCCTGTGAGAAGAGGAGCAGAGACCAGAGCTTCTGCAGAGCACAGCGCTGGAATGTGAGAGGGCTCAAGCAAGTTTTTATGGAGGTGGGGAGGGGGGGGTACAGTTATTCAACATTCCTCTAGCAACATATTACTTCTGGCCCCTCTGGAACTTTCAACCATCAGGAAGAACTGTTTCATGCAGATGCTGTGACAGGAGAGTGAGCAAGATTGCCCTGTCTACAAGATGCTAAATCCAAGTTTTCCATTTGTGTTCCAGAGCTGTTGCAACTAATGACTGTGCAGAAGTTTGTTTGTTTCAGTGCTGTCATACTTTTCTGTTATTACCTTTTCATTTTTATGTTCATGAAAAAGCGGTTTGGTTGAATTGGGGCAAAATGCTTTAAAGTGGTTCTAAAGTCAAAAGTTTTTTTACCTTAATGCATTTCTTCTCTTGATCAAGCACTGTGCCCATCTGCAACAGCCCTGTTCTCACTCCCTGTTTTCACAAGACCAAGCGAGAGCAATGCTTCCTGCAATTGTCAGTCAAATCCAGTGAGGAGGGTGCTGGGGGCATGGCCGAGCCACAGTATGTGTCTGTAGATGCACGCTGTCCAGCTCAGTAGCAAGCCTGCACATGTGCCACCATAGCACATGACTTGCTATGGGGATGCGCTCAGGAGAGATGGAGTGGACAGCACTGGCAGGGGACTCCAGAGGAGGAGGTAAGGGGCTGCTCTGTGCAATAGCCTTCCGCAGAGAAGGTAAGTATAACCTCCCTTTATTTTTCCGCTATAAAAAAAAAAAAGTGAGCCTTTAACAGCACTTCAAGGCTTGTAAGGCAGTGGGTAGAGGACAGCTATGTGGTGACATACTGCAGTCATTTTTGTGGTGTTTGAGCATTTTCACACCTATTATAAAATTTGATAAATTTGAATACTTTATATACTATTTATAATGCTGTTGCAAGGGAATTGGAAGACAAACTGGGGTTTATTTACTAAAGCTGGAGAGTGAAAAATCAGGCTCACTTCTACATAGAAGCTGATCAACTTCCAGGTTTTATTGCCAAAGTGTAATTGAACAAGCTGAGGTTAGAAGCTGATTGGTTTCTATGCAAAAGTGAGCCCGATTTTGCACTCTCCAGCTTTAGTAAATAAACCCCATTATGTCAGGTTTTATTTATTTCTGTTTCTGTAATTAAAGGAGGTATTTGTTGTGTTTTGTGCAGGTTGGATTTTAATTGATCGGTGTGGCAAACATTTTGGGACCATATTAAACTACCTGCGTGATGGAGCTGTTCCTCTTCCAGAGAGCCGGAGAGAGATTGAGGAACTCTTGGCAGAAGCAAAGTATTACTTGGTGCAAGGACTGGCGGATGAATGTCAAGCATCTCTCCAGGTAGCGTTTGTATAGAGATCTCAGCATTGGGAGGCAATACTATTTTTATATGAATTTCACAGGATGAAGCATGTTCTAGTAAATAGCTCAAGCAGCAAAACCTGAATTTTTTTTGCTGTTCTCGAAAATAATTTTATGTAAAGCTGGCCATAGATGCGTAGAATTTTGAATGAAGATTCTTAGAAAAAGAATGCACAATATAAATAAAGTTTGTTTTCGTTTTCTAATCAATACAAGAGTCAAGTTGACGTTCGCTTTCGACTTCAGTGACCTAAAAATTAAAAGGAGCAGGGTGGAAAATTTTTCTCAACTGAACACATTTTTAACAGTGAATGTGGTTTTCATTTGATAAAGGCCATTCATTCCAAAATCAAATGTTTAAGTGGAAGTTAAGTCCACTTTATAACTCGTACCTAAAGGTAAGCCTACAATAAGGCTTACCTGTAGGTACAGTGAATATCTTCTAAACGTGCACTGATATTCACATGTGATGCAGCCAGTGACGTCACAGACGTATAAACTCTGAAGGAACAGCATACCCGTGCCATGGCTCCTGCCCGCATGTGAGGGAGTGACGTTATCATGGCCCTGGCCATTCATACAGCTGAAGCCTGCGAACCCGGAAGTAAGACCAGGCAAACATGAAAGCTGTGAGCTGTGACACTCTGTCATAATGTGCTACTATGCGGTGCATAGTAGCACATTATTGCATAACGGTGCAGGGGGCCCAATTGTTTTTTTGTTTTTTTTGAGGGGAGGTTTACTTCCACTTTATTAGATATTTTCCTTAAAATTTTTATTTGAACTGCTATCCATCTATGGCCAGCTTAAATGAAATTGCATTCATAGTCTAGTTTTAAAATCTCATGGTTTATGGGAAGTGTGTTTCTTTTGTGAAGTTATTCAAAACTGACTTTTGTTTTGTGAGTTCTGCCTGTCTGCTGGCCATTTCTTTCCACAACTCCTGGATTCCATGCACACTTTTCAGCTTCTCCCATACTGTTTACTTTCAATATTTAAGCACTACATATCCCATGGTACATTGCTGCCTGCAAGCAGTGATTCCTATACTGACTCTGCCTCTTGAAAATCCTTCTCTCAGCACCTCTGTAGTTCAGAAGGCAGGCTTTGTATAATGTGTGCCACAGCAGTTTCTGCTCACTGGGCATAGTGAATGTGTGGTGCAGAATTAAAAAAAGAAAATGTGTGGGGATCTTCACAAAGTACGTTTACAAACCTTAAGATCATTCAAATTAATATGAGTAGGCTAGAGATCATTGTAATCCAATGTGGAAATGAATATATTATTTTAAATTTTGACCATATTGCTCTTTTGCCATAGATATGCTTTAAATGGTATGCTTCACCATTAAGCACCAAGTGGAAAAATTATGGTAATTTTGTGAATCTTAAGCTGGATACACACTATACAATTTTCTGTAGGTTTTTTTCCTTCAGATTTACCAAAACCTTATAATATGAGGTCAAACATTAAGAGTTTCAATTAATATGCAATCAGGCAGGCATTTTCACTACATGATTTTGGTAAATCTAAAAGAAATCAGACAACAAAAGTTGTATAGTGTGTATGGGGTCTAACTGATTAATGTAATATCCTGTACACCCTGCACCCACTTCTGTTTACTCCTCACTGACCTGTTTGGCTGTCATAGAAGATTAAAAATCCTTGAGTGGGATTTTGTTTGGTCTGGTCAAACTTCTTCAGGCCAGTGAAGCCTACCCTTGTGCTGCTGACATCCCACTCCCTTGGCCCTGGCAGTTAGACCACAATTAGTGCTGAATTGTGGAAGATGGTTTACCTACCTGAAGGTGAGGAGTATGTCACTTCACTGTGGTAGACATAGTAGTAGGACGTGAACAAAAGATCATTGTAAACAGTTGGAGAGCACTCCATCTATTGCATAATCAGTACTGATCTTGGGTCACTATTAGGACTGTGCAATGGTGCACGTGCAGTTTGATTCTTCTTGTTATGTTTTAATTCCATTCTTTTATAACTGTGTTTTTATTTCAGCAGAATAAAGACGTTTATGAACCTTTTTGCAAAGTTCCTGTAATCACATCTTCAAAGGAGGAGCAGAAGCTTATTGCCACATCCAATAAGGTAAGAACAAATTTGTATACTGTCATATGAGAGTAAAATAAAAAAGGAAACCGGAGTTTACCTTTTTTGTTCTCAAGCTGTACATTCATAACAATACTGTTGCTATGTTTTGTTGATGTAATAGATTTCAATTTCAGTGTATAAACATGGTTATGTATGATAATGGTCAAGTTGGTATTTTGACAGGAAAAACATCTATCTAGTTGCTATTATCAACACTGTATTGGTATACCTCTTGTTAGGCATGGTTACTTTTTTGTAGGGGGGGGGGGATTTTTTAAGCTGCTGTACTGAACCCTTTGTTCATTAATGTTACCTGGCAAATATTATTAGTTTTAAAGTCAGATCCAGTTCATGTTTCAAAATTGACATTTGTGGTTGAGAGGTCTTTTTCATAAGAGGCTTTTGTGGGAGGCCCATCTCACTGTTTATTTCTTAAAATTAAAGCTGAAGTTTAGGTGTGAACTTTATTGCATAGGTACATTGGTCCAGCTTAGACCAGTGTAAGCATACCTCATATCTGGCTGATCCCTGTGTAAGCTGCAAATCACTGTAGTAGTTGCCACTACTTAATAGCAGCCGTCATCCAGTGCCAAGTGGTTGCAATTCTGCATAGTAACCACAGGGAAGTGGTCGCTGTACATTGCTGCCGTTCAGAGAAAGTCTTATATTTTTCAGTAAATACAAGAAATTTTTTGAATAGACAAGGTAGATATTGTGATTTCACAACCCAGCCTATCCACCCTGTCCATGTTCTTTTGGAGAACTCTCTGCAATTCCACCAGAAGCCAGAGACACGGTACATCCTCCAGTCCTCCTGAAACTAAACCTTGAGGATATTTTGGAGGAAAGTATCGCAGAGACCGCACAGGATTTTCCTTCCCCTGCATTTTATGAGGTAAATGCTGTGGCTTTCCACCTGATGCTTTGTACTGTGGACACACTAATTGATGCAGTGCTCACTAGTCCTTCCCTAGCAGTACCAGACTCTCAGCAGCCTGAACAAGCCCCTGTGCGCAATTAAAAGCTGTCAAAGACCAATACACTCATGAATTTAAATTAAAAAAAATGTTATTACTGTAATGAACAACATCCCTTGTGATAGCATGGGCCATGACCGGTTCTCTTAATGTAAAGATTTGGGGTGTCTTAGACACCAGACCTCTCCTCTGCCCTCAGAAATTTGATCAGTGATGGCTTGTAAACATCAAACTGAAACCAGAAGTGACAATATCCTTGTCACTGCCAGTTTCTTACACCACAGAGGGGAGGTTTGGTACAGATATACATTTCTCCCCTTTCAGTGCACCAGGGATTTGAGCAGCGACGGTACTGGGCTCTCAGATCTCTCGGGAGAGCCCAATAAAGGTTGGAGGTCCTCCTTCCGTGTCCTGTAGAAGTGATCACTTCTACAGTAACGCCCATTTCCGACTGAAAATGTTGGTACTGGGATGATGGCTGCAGCCTTCGCCCCTCTATAACCACTTCAACCTGAGGATATACAGGTATGTCCTATGGGGTTGAAGTGGTTTAAGATTCTGTTGTTGGGCACCTGGAAGCTCTTTAAGTGGGCGTCGATGTACTGGTCAGTATATACAGTAGGGAAAAAAATAATTATTTGATCCCCTGCAGATTTTGTAAGTTTGCCCACTTACAAAGAAATAAAGGGTCTATAATTTTTTTCAAAAGTGTATTTTAAAGGATAGAAACAGAATATCAACCAAAAATCCAGAAAAAACACATGATACAAATGTTGTAAATTGAGTCGCAGTTCAGTGAGTAAAATAAGTATTTGATCCCCAAGCAAAACATGAGTTGGTACTTGGTGAAGAAACTCTTGTTGGCAAGCGCAGGTAAGATGTTTCTTGTAGTTGGTTACCAGGTTTGCACACAGCTCAGGAGGGATTTTGGTCCACTCTTCTTTACAGATCTTCTCTAAATCCTTAAGGTTTCTTGGCTGTCGCTAGGCAACTCCGTTTCAGCTCCCTCTTTAAATTTTCTATAGGATTAAGGTCTGAAAAAGGGGCCCCAAAGCATAATGTTTCCACCTCCGTGCTTGATTGTAGGGATGTTGTTCTTGGGGTATCATAGGGTGTCATAGTCAGCATTTTCCTTCTTCCAAACACAGTGAGTCAAGTTAATGCCACAGAGCTCAATTTTGGTCTCATCTGACCACAGCACTTTCTTCCAATCCTTCTCTAAATCATTTAGATGTTCATTGGCAAACTTCAGACGGGCCTGTACATGTGCCTTCTTGAGGAGGGGAACCTTACAGGTGCATGATTTCAATCAATGGTGGCGTATTGTGTTACTAATGGTTTGTTTGGTGACTATGGTCCCAACTGCCTTGAGATCATTCACAAGCTCCTCCTATGTAGTTCTGGGCTGATCCCTCACTTTTCTCATGATCATCCTTGTCCCATGAGGGGAAATCTTGCATGGAGCTTCAGACCGAGGGCGA
This sequence comes from Aquarana catesbeiana, assembly GCF_042186555.1. Classification (NCBI taxonomy): domain Eukaryota; kingdom Metazoa; phylum Chordata; class Amphibia; order Anura; family Ranidae; genus Aquarana; species Aquarana catesbeiana. The sequence continues at coordinate 316,987,639 of NC_133324.1, read as the reverse complement.
TTGTTATTTTGTATTTCTTCCATTTGTGAATACTCACTCCAACAGCAGAATTGCCCGGTAAAAAAAACATTACTGGGATGATGCCTGTGGCTGCAGGCATCATCCTGGTATAAAGCTTCAACCTGCTACCATATATACAGTATTTGTATTGCGGTTGACAAGTGGTTTTAAAGCGATTGTGAAGTCTCGTGTTTTTAAAAAAAAAAAAAAAAAACATGTTATACTTACCTCCTCTGTGCAGTTAGTTTTTTCAATGAGCAGCCTGGCTCCTCCTCTTCTAGGGTCCCTCTTTGCTGCTCCTGGCCCCTCCCTTCTATCAAGTGCCCAATCAGCCAGCAGCTCTCTATGGGAGCACCCGAGCCGAGTCAGAGCTCCATGTATCCATTCAGACATGGAGCCCCGTCCTAGCCCCGCCCCTTCTCTCCTCTGATTGGCTGACTGACTTTGACAGCCACGGGAGCCAATGGCGCTGCTGCTGTGTGTCGGCCAATCAGGAGGAGTGTCCCGGACGGCTTAGACACTTGTGGACATGGCTGGACAGAGATGGGGCTTAGGTAAGTAATTGGGGGGAGGGTGGGGGGGTGCTGAGGAGGCTGCTACAAGCAGAATGTGTTTTATCTTAATGCATAAATACTTAGAGGAGAAGTCCAACCTGGGCTCGTTTGGCTGGGCTTCTCCTAAGGGTCACAGGAGTGCAATTTGTTTTGCATTCTTGTGACCCGATTTCAGCAGAGAGCGGTCTGACTTCTGCTCTCTGCTGACGTCACAAGGATCAGTCCAGGCACTGCGTTATCCTGACTTCAGAAGTCTGGATCAGCCAGGTGACTGGACTGATAGCAGGCTCAGCCTCTCAGTGACAGCTCAGTGAGCTCAGCCTCTCAGTGACAGCTCAGTGTTCCAGTGAGCGTGGAGGAGCAGAGCGGAGAGCTGCTGATTGACAGTCAGCAGCTCTCCGCTCGGGGAGGTGAGAGAGCCGAGCCATCGGCGGTGTTCGGTGGCTCAGTTCTCTGTGAAGAGGCGGCGGAGGACCGATGCTGCGTCCACCTAGGTAAGTATGATGGGTCAAAAAAAAAAAAAACTATACTTTCTCTTTTTAAGATTGTTCAGTAAGTTTTTATATAACATTTGAATTAGTTTTTTCATAATTTTTTCGTTTGTAAAATAATTACATTGACAAAGCCAGTGACTGATTTTTGTTTTACTTCCCACAGCCAGCAGTCAAGTTGCTCTACAACAGAAGCAATAACAAGTACTCGTACACCAGGTATGGTTGGTCCTACTCCCAGTATGGGTCCTTGTTAAAACTGTTTAAAACGCAGGTAATCTGTAATATCCTAATGTAGAGGTGCACCAAATGAAAGTTTTGATGCCAAAACCAAAAATGCAGGATGCACTTGGCCGAAAATGACAGTTTTAAAAAATATTTATATTTTTAGATATAATTGTATTATATTCAACTTTTTAATTAATATCAGTTTAAATTAATATGAATTTATTGTCAGCCATTATTGGCACCTTAAGGCTCGGTTCACACTGGTGCGATGCGAGAACTCGTGCAAATCCAGCACGGGTTCCCGCATCGCACCCGACTCGCAGACAGTTCACACTGCCATATGCGAACCGCTGGGAGTGTCAATACAAAGTTAATGACACCCCCGGATCGGCTCCCATACCGCAATGCGAACTGTCAGTTCGGACATGAATCGGATCCCATGTGATCTGATTCTGGTGCGGACCAAAAAAGGGTCCTGCACGACTTTGGTCCGAAGACGATGCAAAATTCAGCCGTATAATCTGCGTGTGATTTGCACTGCAGTGAGGTTGCGAATCACATGCAATATCGCACAGTGTACCAGTGTGAACCCATCCTTAGCGCAAGAAAAGCTCAAGAAAAATGTATCCCTTTAAATTCTATGTATCTCTGCACACTGGTCCATTGGGCTTCCATTGTGTTAAAAATCCAGCTTGATGCATTTTTGGTCAGTTAAAAAAAAGCACCTACCGGTTCAAATGCATTGAAAACGCAGCAAGAACGCATCATTAACGCACCCGTGCTACATTTTTTGTGGTTTTTGAGTAACATAACCTATGAAAAACACACCGTCACAATCATGGTAAAATCGTCCCAAAAACGCTGTGCAGTAAAATTGCCACAAAAACGTGGTGCTTTTTCAGTGCTATTATCAGCACATTTTCTCTTATCGACATTCTGCCAATCAACACCATTTTCGCCCGAAACGGTTCGGTGCATCTATATTTATAACCTTCTGGGCATCGGGGTCATCTCAACAAAATGAGGGACTTAAGATGAGTAATGACAGGTTCGAACTGCCTGTTGCCTTGGCAGCAATAAATGTATAATGCCAGCATTTGATTAGGTGTAACACAAGCATCTATTGCCAGATAATGCAGGCATCATTGAGTTGGCCGCCAAAGTATGGGATCTTTGATAAGGTACTCTGTCTTCCAGTGAATGTTACATAAAAGTTTTCCTTTATACATTTCGCTATGACAATTAATGATTGCTTTTGAAACTCTTCCAGTACACAGTTGATGGTAAATTCAAAAGGGATTGTACAGTCAGTTAAATAGTGTATGGTCAGCCTAAAGCCTGGTACACATGGGCCGAATATTGGATGGTTTTGGCCAGTTCAAGAGATACCGGCCGATATTCAGCCCGTGTGTACACCAACCTGTCTGACAGAAGCCGGCCGAGCGGGCAGGCTGGTAAACCAGCATCCGATCAGAGCTGGCAGCCATCGGCTGTGAGCGCTGACCAGTGTTTTCTGGCGGGGGGGGGGGGGGGGGGGGGGGGCAGGCAGGCAGGCAGGCAGTCCCCCAGTCCCCCTGTCAGAATGCAATAGCTCAGCAGGGGGAGATTGCTGTACTAACATCGGATAGTTAGTACAATCTCTTCCCGAGCTCCTCAGTTTTTTTTTTTTTTTTTTTTTCATTCAGCACGCTGAGCTGAATGGAAAAAGAAACTGATAGTGTGTACTGGTCATTAGGTAAATGTCAATGTTAAAATTATATATTAACCAGTCCTCTCTGCTGTAGATTTTCCAACCAGTTATCATCAAGCTTTTTTTTTTTTTTTCTTCTTTAGTATGATTAATTCTGAATTATATATCTTTTCAGCAATTCTGATGACAACATGCTGAAGAACATTGAGCTGTTTGATAAGCTGTCCTTACGATTTAATGGGAGGGTTTTATTTATTAAAGATGTAATTGGCGATGAAATCTGCTGCTGGTCATTCTATGGTCAAGGTCGAAAAATCGCAGAGGTGTGCTGTACATCCATTGTATATGCTACAGAGAAGAAGCAAACCAAGGTATAGTCACAAACTTATTTTTCATTTAATATTTTTGTCAAAAGTTGAAAAAAGACAGTGCCGATGTATAGTTATGGCAGGATGAAAAATGACGTAGAAATACATTTCTGTGGACAGAGTTACAGGTTCAATCAGATCTGAGAGGACAAGACATAAAGTCAATAGATGATGTCAGTGCAAATTGTATTTTTAAGTTGCATGTCAGTAGGCAGTAAAGGCAATTATCCGTGGCTTTGTTTTTGCGTGTATTTCCAGAATAAAATACCAAATAGGAGTTCAGAAAAACCACTTACAACACTTCTTCTTTTAACCACTTCAATACAGACCAGTTTTCAGCTTTCAGTGCTCTCACATTTTGAATGACAGTTACTCAGTCATGCTACACTGTACCCAATCAAAATTATAAATTTTTTCACACAAATAGAGCTTTCTTTTGGTGGCATTTAATCACCACTGGGTTTTTTATTTTTTGCGCTATAAGTAAAAAAAAAAAAGCGAACATTTTGAGAAAAAAAACTTATTTTTTAGTTTCTATTATACAATTTTGCAAATAAGTCATTTTTGTTCATAAATTTGGGCCAAAATTTATACTGCTACATATCTTTTGTAAAAATAACCCAAATTAGTTTATATCATTTGGTCTGTGTGAAAGTTAGAGTCTACAAGCTATGGTGCAAATCATTAAAAATTGATCACACCTGGTGTACTGACAGCTCATTTCTTGAGGCCCTGAAATGTCAGGATAGTACAAATACCCCCCAAATGACCCCTTTTTGGAAAGTAGACAGTCCAAGGTATTTAGTAAGAGGCATGGTGAGTTTTTTTTTAAGTTTTTTTTTTTTCCCACAATTCTTGAGAAACTTACGAAATTATTATATATTTTTTTTTACACAAAATTGTCATGTTATTTCTCACACACAGCGTAAACCTACTTCCAATTACACCCTAAAATCCATTCTGCTCCTCCTCCTGAGTATGGTGATACCACATGTGTGAAACTTATTCACAGTCTGGCCACATACAGAGGCCCAACATGCAGGGAGCACCATCAGGCGTTCTAGGAGCATAAATTACACATCTAATTTCATTCCTACCTATTACATTTTTAAAGGTCCTGGAGCACCAGGACAGTGAAATTACCCACAGAATTACCCATTTTGGAAAGAAAATGCCCCAACGTATAATCTGGCATTATGAGTCTTTTGAACATGTGATTTTTTTTTCCACAAGTTTTTGGAAAACGTGGAAAGAAAATGAAAACCTTTTTTACTTACATAAAGTTGTCAATTTATAAGATTTTTCTAGCATGTACATAGCAAAAATTACACCACAAAATACATTCTGCTACTTGTCCTGAGTATGGCGATACCACATGTGTGGAACTTTTTCACAGCCTGGCCGCATAGGGAGGCCCAACATGCAGGGAGCACCATCAGGCGTTCTAGGAGTATAAATTACACATATAATTTCCTGAGGACCTATCGCACCTTTTGAAGGCCCTGAAGCAGCAGGACAATGGAAACACCCACAAAATGACCCCATTTTAAAAAGCAAACACTCCAATGTATATTCTATGAGGCATGGGCTGGTGACAGGTACTCAGGTACTCTGATGAGCTGGTGACAGGTACTCATGTACTATGATGGGCTGGTGACAGGTGCTCAGGTACTCTGATGGGCTGGTGACAGGTACTCTGATGGGCTGGTGACAGGAACTCGGGTACTCTGATGGGCTGGTGACAGGTAATCTTTATTTGGGGGAGATCCGGCACTGTACTGTATTTATTGCAGCCAGGTGTCCTCCTCACACTGAGGAGGAGAACCCAGAAAAAGCACTACAGCCATTTGTTGACATTTGTGACCGGCTGTGATTGAACACAGTCGGTCACGTGGTAAAGAGCCAATTTCATTGGCTTTTTACCCTGATTGGAGATGGACTATGACTGAGGGACGTGCCTCATCCCCAATCGCCAAGTGCAGCCCCCGGGGCCCGCAGGAGCAACGAGAAACGGAGGACGTCATTTGACGTCCACCCGGAAAGAGGAGATGTTCCTGCCAGCGTCCTTTTACTATGGCCCGGTATGGAAGTGGTTAAAGAATAAAAAAGCTGATGCTTTGCCGTGAAGTGAATGGCCTCAAGTGATACAGAGATTAAACATGTCCTCCTGCATAAGTTGTACCTGCTTATTTGTAGCCAGTTTTCCTGTACATCCTTGTAAAACTCAAACGTGAAAAGGATTTTTAACTGGAAAGTCAGAAACCCTAAAGCTGCATTCACATCTGCACATTGTGTGTTTTTTTTCTTTTCTGCGACAGCATAGGGCAGGCCAGTAACTTGAATGGGCTGCCCAAACATGCCAAAGTAGCTCCTGTACCTTTTTTTTCAGAAGACCCTGGTACGTTTATTTAGCAATTTGCCACGTTCCTGTGCTGTTTTGAGTGCCCTTAAGCGTTTTAGCATGTTTTTCACATGGTCCTGGTACACGAAGGTTTGAACAGGGCTTAATTCTTATATTTTTAAACTTGGCTGCTTCCTCCCAACAGAAAAATAGAGAAATGTATATGCAGTGAAAATGGACGAACAAGCTCCATTACTAGCAGGTAGTGCCAAGAATTGCCAATTTTATACCTGCTAGCAGCATTTTGTTTTTTTGTTTTTTAAATGATCGTTATTTTGAAGATGCCTAAAAAAGCAAAAGGGGTATATGTGGGAGGTCCTTCATGGTGAAAATTAAATAGGTGTTTTGTTATTCCTAATGATATATTTACATAATGAAAGTGAAACCTCACCTTAAAAGGGAGATTACAGTTTTCCTCCTCCTCCTCCCCCCTCTTCTACTACGTTTTGATGTAATTTGCGACCTCCTGGGACACATCACAGGTCCCAGGAGGTTGTGGGTCCATTCAGAAAGAGCAATGCGACTTGTGCATGCTCAGTGGGAATCCGGCTGTGAAGTCGAAGGAAGTCACAGCCGGCTTCCCACAAGCAAGATGTCAGCGCCTGGGACCCAAGCACCAGCGAAAAACTGGCCCAGATGATGGCAGTGCTGGATCCCTTGACTGGTAAGCGTGTTAAAAGCCAGTAGCTACTTGTAGCTGTTGACTTCTACAGTTTAAAGAATATTAAATCTCATTTTAGGAGTCATTCAGTTAAACACCTTGACAATTTTAGGTTTAAAATATTGCTTTATAAACTTTACATATGTTATTACTTTACTGAAATTTGAACCTGTTTGACTCGATACTGTCACCAGGCCTGAGCGTAAATTGGGTAGTGGACTGAAAAGCTGGTGATTTAGTGCACTTTAGCTGAAAACAGTCTGTGTGAACGTGGCAATCATACTTGAGACTTTAAGTGTCTCCAGAATATATAAAAATATTTTTTCTTCTGCTGAAGGAGCTGCAAACCCTCAGGCTCGGTTCACACAGGGACGACTTGTCAGGCGACCTAGTCGCCTGACAAGTCGCCTCCCGTTCTGTGCTATGGAAACGTTCTAAGGGGAGCGACGCAAGTCGCTCCGACTTAGAAAAAGGTTCCTGTACGACTTTGGGGGCGACTAAAGGGCGACTTGCATAGACTTCTATATAGAAGTCGTTTTGCCAGTCGCCTCGGTGAGGCGACCTGCAAGTCGTGCCGCCTCTGGCTAAGCCTCGGTTCACACCAGAGGCGGACACCAGAGGCGGCACAACTTGCAGGTCGCCTCAGTGCACACGACTGCCCGGGCGACTTGCAAAACGACTTCTGTATAGAAGTCTATGCAAGTCGCCCCCAAAGTCGTACAGGAACCTTTTTCTAAGTCGGAGCGACTTGCGTCGCTCCCCTTAGAACGGTTCCATAGCACAGAACGGAAGGCGACTTGTCAGGCGACTAGGTCGCCTGACAAGTCGTCCCTGTGTGAACGGAGCCTAACTGAACTGCATATTGTTTGCAAAAGCACCGTGTTATCATACCAGCGATTTATTTTTTTATTTTTCCATTCTTTTGTTCTGTTTAGGTACTGTGGGACCTGCATCCTCTTTACAGCCATTTAATGCCTAATGGCATGCACTTTTATGGCTGCATGGCATTTTTAGGTTTCCTGATTGTAACAGCCATAGGCCATATCTGTGTAATGCAAATTGAGAATGGCTACTTCTAGCCTCCATTGGAAGCCTGTGTGACAGAGTAGCCATGCTGGAGCACAATTTGGAGACAGGGCAGAGTGTTGTCCCCCTATAACAGAAAGTACCCAGACATGGCAGGATCACCACTTATATATTAGTAAAAGCTGCAGATTTAAAATGATTTCAAATTACATTAAAGTATTGAAACTCATATCGGATTTTAGTGGCTGGGTATACGTATACTTTATTATTATTCATTCATGTATTGTAATACACTTTTCCCTTAAAAAATATAAGACCCCTTTCACACTGGGGCGGTGCTTGCGCCGGAGGTAAAACGGTGCTATTTTTAGTGGCGCTTTACCGTCAGTTTCGCAGCCCTATTTACTGGCCAGATCACTAGGTGAAATTAAGGGAAAGAAAACCTAAAAAAAAAAAAAAAAAAAAAAAAGGAATGTAGCCATCTAAAGCCGGGTACACATGGTAGACATCGGCCAATTAAAAAACAAAAAAAAAAAACGTGTACTCCCGGTCATCACCCTCTACCAATGGCAGAGAGCACTGATTGGAGTGTTCTAGCGGGGGAGCTGTCACCCTGTCAGAACACAACAGCACAGCGGGGGAGATCGCTGCACTAATGTCGGATCATTAGTACATCATCTTTGACCGGAGCTTACAGATTTTTTTTTTTTTTTTTTATGCAGCCTGCTGGATTGCACAAAAAAAAAAACTGTAGTGTGTACCAGGATTAAGAATTGGCAAGCCATGAGATAATGTTTACTTTTGGGTTTAATACCACTTTAATCTTGATGGACACTGTATTATGTAGTGCATTTTATTTTGTGGTAGTTTTCAAGGATGCAAATAAGTTATTGTGTGCTATTGTTCAGGTGGAGTTTCCAGAGGCAAGAATCTACGAAGAGACTCTTAACATTCTGCTGTATGAAGCACAAGATGGACGGGGACCAGATAATGCTCTGTTGGAGGCCACGGGAGGAGCAGCAGGCCGTTCCCAACGCCCAGATGAGGATGAAGAACGTGATCGCATTGAGAGAGTTAGGCGAATCCACATCAAAAGGCCGGATGACAGAGCGCATCTCCATCAGTAGGACTTGTCTTGTCTATGTTCATTGCATTTTTTTTCCGTCCACAAGAGATTTGTCTGCTTTCTTTAAGCCCAAACCCATGTGGGAAAAGAAGGTCTGTTGAGGTCTTCACCTGCTTGGAAGGTAAAGACCAGCCAAAACTGTTATACTTTATGGTGATTTATTTAAATCACATTGAAAGGACAATGAATTTTGAGTATTTGCTTGTGTGGGGATTTCATCAGTTCTAAGTTAGTACTGGTTGTAATGTTGTAAACCTGCAAATAAAGAGGCAACATAGGGTATTACAGATGTGGAAATAAAGAGAAAACCTTATTCAAATGGACTGATTATGTTGTCAAAGCATTGCTTCATATTCATTGGTACATGACTGTATAACAAACCAGCAAACCAATATTGTACTTAGCTCTGTGGAGGTTTCCCTTTTATTAGTCAGTTTGTATTCAGCTGTTCCTGCTGCATTATTGTTCAGCTCTGACTTTAACACATGTACAGTACACAGATGCCTTTGTTACTTTTATCATTTTGACTTTTAAGTCAACTATGAACCTTTTGTGGCTTTATAGCAATCATTTTGGGATGTATCCCAATCACCCACACAAGCAATGCACCTTTTAATATTTGACTTTCTTTTTATGTCAAAATAAATATTCTGTATATTTTCCTTCCTGTTTTTACGTAGCCTTGGTTCTTTATATGTATTAAATAATTTATATTGCCCCATGTCTTTAATAAATTTAACTACAGACTCTGTTTTAATCTTGAATTTGTTTGTATACTTTGATGCATGTATAAATTGGTATTCCTGTGAACAGGCGGGAAAGCTTGGAAAAAATATATTCATACCCCTTGAAATTTTCCACATTCTGTCATGTTACAACCAAAAATGTAAAAGTATTTTATTGGGATTTTATGTGATAGACTAAAACAAAGTGCACATAATTGTGAAGTGGAAGGAAAATGATAAATGGTTTTCAAAATTTATTACACACTTTAATATGTGAAAAGTGTGGCGTGCATTTGTATTCAGCCCCCCTGAGTCAATACTTTGTAGAACCACCTTTCTCTGCAATTACAGCTGCAAGTCGTATGTCTCTACCAGCTTTTCATATCTGTGAAATTATTGCCCATTCTTTGCAAAATAGCTCAAGCTCTTTCAGATTGGATGGAGAGCTTCTGTGAACAGCAATTTTCAAGTCTTGCCACAGATTCTTAATTAGATTTAGGTCTGGACTTTGACTGGGCCATTCTAACACATGAATATGCTTTGATCTAAGCCATTCCATTTTAACTCTCGCTGCATGTATAGGGTTCACCGCAGTCTCAATTTTTTTTGCAGACTTTAACAGGTTTTCTTCTAAGATTACCCTGTATTTGGCTCCATCCATCTTCCCATCAACTCTGACCAGCTTCCCTGTCCCTGCTGAAGAAAAGCATCCTCACAACATGATGCTGCCACCACCATGTTTCACAGTGGGGATGGTGTGTTCAGAGTGATGTGCAGTGTTAGTTTTCCACCACACATAGCGTTTTTGCTTTTAGGCCAAAAAGTTACATTTTGGTGTCCTCATCTGACCAGAGCACCTTCTTCCACATGTTTGCTGTGTCCCCCACATGGCTTCTCGCAAACTGCAAATGGCATTTCTTATGGCTTGCTTTCAACAATTGCTTTCTTCTCGCCACTCTTCCATAAAGGCCAGATTTGTGGAGTGCCCGACTAATAGTTGTCCTGTGTACAGATTTTCCCACCTGAGCTGTGGATCTCTGCAGCTCCTCTAGAATTACCATGGGCCTATTGGCTGTTTCTCTGATTAATGCTCTCCTTGCCCGGCCTGTCAGTTAGGTGGACGGCCATGTCTTGGCAATTGAACAGTGCTCCGTGAGATGTTCAAAGCTTGGGATATTTTCTTATAACCTAACCCTGCTTTAAACTTCTCCATAACTTTATCCCTGACCTGTCTGGTGTGTTCTTTGGCCTTCATGATGCTGTTTGTTCAAAGGTTCTCTAAGTAACCTCTGAGGGCTTCACAGAACAGCTGTATTTATACTGATATTAAATTGCACAAAGGTGGACTCTATTTACTAATTAGGTGACTGGTTTCACTGGATTTTAGTTGGGGCTATCGGAGTAAAGGGGGCTGAATACAAAATGCACGCCACACGTTTCAGATATTTATTTTGAAAAAATTTGGAAAATCATTTTCCTTCCACTTCACAATTATGTGCCACTTTGTGTTGGTCTTTCACATAAAATCCCAATAAAATACATTTACGTTTTTGGTTGTAACATGACAAAATGTGGAAAATTTCAAGGTGTATGAATACTTTTTCAAAGCACTGTAGTTCCTATATTGTACCTCATATGCAAGTTGTGGGGAGACAATGTTTTTAAGCAAATTTATTCTGTTGAAATGGGGGTGGAATTAAGGTCTCAGGTGAATAATGCTTATGAAATATTACACTCCAAATGTGCCAAAAAGCTTCCACTGGCTAAGTTGTATGAATTGCTCTTTTGAGGCTGATTTATAAATCACTTTGCACCTAGCCACTGCAGATATGCAACCATGTCACTCTGGGAGTATGCACCCATTGGTCCTCCCACTTTTGGTGCTCTCGTACAGCCTTGAGTCCGTGCAATGATCTATGATTGGCCCTGTACCATGCGACCGCTGTGTACAATCACAGTAGATCACAAATTTTGACAAAAGTTGCAAGTTGGTGTATAGACTCTCCTTGTTCTCACACAGAGAGCTCATGAGAGCCAATCTGTGAACCATTTCAGTGCCAAAAACGCACACAGGGAGACCTCTACAGAGCCTGATTGCAGTCATACCAGTGCAGCATCAACATCTGCCATAGTGTCCCCAATGCACCATCAATATCTCTCATGTGGTCCCCAGTGCACCATCAAAATTTGTCACCGTGTGTCTCTGTCACACCAAAAATTAATCACCATAAAAACCAGTATAGTGTCACCAGAGACAGCAAAAACCTGAAAGCCATGTTCAAAAAATTGTACACCAGCAAGAAGTCATTTCACATTGTTAGCATGATAGATAAGAGCATGAGGGAGCCTCTCACTGTCAGATTCAGATTCTCAGTACAAACCCATGAAGAGCAGTGGGTCAGTAAACGAATCAGAGGTGCCTACAAAAAGAATGAGGCGTTCTAAAGAGCAGTAGGCAACCACCTTCAGTGTTGTACACAGAAATGATAGGCCAAGAACTAGGAGTGGGGTGTCGTATCAGTCACAAAGGGTTAGGGCCCATGGTAGTGTACCAGGGATGCTTTTAAATCCTGCATGGCTTCCTTTATAATACAGCAGCGAAAAAATTGACCACACAGCCAAGGCTCTAAGATAGTAACTGAAAATTTTACACCTGTTAATTTTTTTTCATTTGTTTTGTACCGATTTATTGAAATTAATTGTGGACCATGTAGAAGTGTTTTGGAGGAAATACAATCATCCCAAATAATCGTTTTACTAATCAAAACAAACAGTTATGGAGGGATTTGTATATATAATATATAAATTCCTTTCAAAATATACCTTCATGGCCAAAAATATTGGCACCCCTGCATTTCTGTCAGATATTCACCACTTCGCCCAGAATATTGTTGCAATTACAAATGTTTAGTCTTTCTCATGTTTATTTCTTTTGTTTGTATTGGTATGACACAAAAAAGTGGAGAAACACATTCCATGCAAAACTCCAAAAATGGACTGGACAAAATGACATTTTCTCAAAATTGTAAGAACTAATTTCATTCCAAGTTTGTGATGCTCCTGTAATTTGTAATTAAACTCGCCTGTATCAATTAACAGGTGTTGACGATATAGAAATCACACCAATCAGTTAAAATGGTGAAAATATGACTCACCCTTTCAGTTGTGTGTCTGTGTGCCACTCGGAGCATTGAGTATAACTGCGGCAGCTGGTCTGGAAATGGTTTAAAAAAAGAATACAGTCAAACATGGAGGTTCACTGATGTTCTGGGGTTGCTTTGCTGCTTCAGGCACTGGATATCTTGACCATGTGCATGGCATTATGAAATTTGAAGACTACCAAAGAATTCGGGGGTGCAATGTAGGGCCCAGTGTCAGAAAGTTGAGTCTCCATCAGAGGTCATGGGTCTTACAGCAGGACAATGACCCAAAGCACCCAGAAATGGTTTAAGACAAAGCGCTGGAGAGTACTGAACTGGACAGCAATGAGTCCAGATCTAAATCCCATAGAGCACCTGTGGTAGGTTCAAACATATTCTTGTTACTACATACAAACAATGAGAAGACTAAAACATGAGACATTTAGATACAAATGTGGGGGAGATTTCATAGTTCCCAAAACAAAAATGAAAAAAACAAAATGACCTGATGGAATGCTACCTTCACTCTTTTAGCGATAGAAAAAAATACAATGGGAAAAACACAAGAGCATCTCGCGAAATTTTTGCATGGACCAGCCACACAAAGTTCAAAAACAGGCCTGAGAATTTTTAATCACACAAACATGTACTACACATCCATCAACTCACTCATCATTACAGATTTCTGTAACTACAGCTAAACTACTTCTAAGGTATTTTTATTCTGGGGTCTCGTACCTCCAGACATCAAAAGTACCTTCCAAAGGAACTGTACCCTCTGGCCATATCTGCCAATCTTTAAGGGGTCTAATGGCCTTAGCCCCATACCCAGATTTCATGTATTGTGCAGCTGTCTGACTGGGGTGCATGGACGACCCATTGCCCATGACGATTCAAATCGCTTTTTTGGCAAACTCTGCATCCAGAGAACCCTGCGCTTTACTTTCTGAGCGGTTATTGTTATTGTTTGCGCCTTTATCACTTTAATCGGCCCCCGGTTCCCGATTATTGTACACAGCCTGAGCGGGGCTGCTAGCGTACTACTCCTCACATTTATGCTAATACTATCGCGCACTGGAATTCCGATTATCATACACGGCCCGACAGGTCTCACAATATACAGCAGGGGTCTCAAACTGGCGGCCCTCCAGCTGTTGCAAAACTACAAGTCCCATCATGCCTCTGCCTTTGGGAGTCATGCTTGTAATTGTCAGCGTTGCAATGCCTCATGGGACTTGTAGTTTTGCAACAGCTGGAGGGCCGCCAGTTTGAGACCCCTGATATACAGCCTTCTAAACGTGTTTGTCCGACAACCACAAAACGCCATGAAAATCCTCCACTATTCAAAACAATCTTATGGCTTCTCTGTACCTAGATATTACAACAATAAGGTGGATGCCTCCTGTTTGCTCTCTACCCAAAACTGTATTACAGTATAAACCTTAATTAAATTTAAAAATCAAAATGATTTTGTCCTTCCAAACACAAGTCAAAAGACCCCAAGCTCCTCCCACCAACTTCCTGTTGCATACCTGACCAGGAAGAGGGAGGGGGAGGGGAAGCCTTGAATAGCTTCATATTATGTCTATCAAGACATTAAAAACTGCAGGCTATACAATACAAACCTCAGCTCTAAAAACCCAAAACAATAGGTGGACAGGGGCATGAATTGCCCTCTGAAAACTCCCAAACAATTCAAAATAAAAATAACACACACCACTAAAAGTACAAAAACTCAGTTAAAGCTAGTAAATTCAGTGGAAAGTAGACCTCATGGACACACACACACACACACACACACACACGAATTGGAGCAGCTTCATCTCTAGGATGACCCACGGGCCAAACAGCACAAAATCCTTAACCACTTCAATACAGTGCATTTTCACCCCCTTCCTACCCAAGCCATTTTTCAGCTTTCAGCGCTGTCGCACTTTGAATGACAATTGCGCGGTCATACAACACTGTACCCAGATGAAATTGTTATTTTTTCCCCACAAATAGAGCTTTCTTTTGGTGGTATTTGATCACCTCTGCGGTTTTTATTTTTTGCACTATAAACAAAAGAAGAGTGACAAGTTTGAAAAAAACACAATATTTTTTACTTTTTGCGATAATAAATATCCAATTTTTTTTTCTTTAAAACAAATTTTTTCCTCAGTTTAGGCCAATACGTATTCTTCTACATATTTTTGGTAAAAAAAATCGCAATAAGCGTATATTGATTGGTTTGCGCAAACGTTATAGTGTCTACAAAATAGGGGATAGATTTATAACATTTTTATTATTTATTTATTTATTTTTTTACTAGTAATGGCTGCGATTTTTATCGTGACTGCGATATTGCGGCGGACATATCGGACACTTTTGACACATTTTTGGGACCATTCACATTTATACAGCGATCCATGCTATAAAAATGCACTGATTACTGTATAAATATGACTGGCAGGGAAGGGGTTAACACTAGGTGGTGATCGAGGGGTTAACTGTGTTTGCTAGGGAGTGTTTCTAACTGTAGGGGGAGGGGACTCACAAGGGGAGGAGACCGATCAGTGTTCCTCTGTACTGGGAACATACCATCGGTCTCCTCTCCTCTGACAGGACCATGGATCTGTGTTTTTACACACACAGATCCACAGTCCTGCTGTGTTACCGGCAGTCGCGGGTGCCCGGCGGACATCGTGGCCACCGGGCACGCGTACCTGGTGCCCAGTGAAACGGCGGGCACGTGCGATCGCCGTCGGTGGCGCGCGCACGTCCCCTGGTGGGCTGGGAAAGCGAGGCCGTCATATGACGCCCTCCCGCAACAAGAGCTGCGCCACCTGGCCATCAGTTGACAGCCGACGGTCAGCAAGCAGTTAAACTGCGCCTCTCAAAATGGCCGACGACAATGGCCACATGGCAGACAACAACTAAAGAAAAGAAAATGGCAGACCACAACAAAATGGTGCCATTAACACATGAAATGTAGTTGTTGATCCCGCCAAAATTGAGATTTCTTCACTAGGAACATAAACTTCTCCCAACAAAATTACACATTTGAGACATCAAATGAACACTTACAAACATTTCATTCTACATACCACTAGGGACCTTGAGAGGCCTCAAATACAGGCTCTCCAACCAAACAACACATCCAAAAAAGCTAAAGTTACATAAAACACAAAATGGTAGTTGCAACAAACGAACATCGAGCCACGGGCGCATGGCGACCACAAAATGGCCTATGACAAAAGGGCCACACTAAAACACCAACACATGAAATGTTGTTGATCCCGCCAAAAATAGACTTCTTCACTAGAATCTTTCTCCTCAAAGCCACACACATGAGACACCACATGAACACTTATGCCGCGTACACACGAGCGGACTTTCCGGCATACTTGGTCCGGCGGACCGGAGTCCGCCGGACAATCCGACCGTGTGTAGGCTCCAGGGGACTTTTCCGGCTAACTCTTTCCCAAAAGCCCGCCGGACCTAGATTTGAAACATGTTTTAAATCTTTCCGTCGGACTCTCTTTCCGACGCAAAGCCCGCTCGTCTGTATGCTGGTCCAACGGACCAGATACGACGCAAGTGCAGGGTATTGCATTTCGCGCTCGCTGCAATAGGAAAAACAAATTTTCCTATTGCGGCAAGCGCGGGGCATACCAGGCCCTTAGGTCTGGTATGGGTTATAAAGGGAACCCCCTACGCCGAAAAAACGGCGCGGGGTCCCCCCTAAAATCCATACCAGACCCCGATCTGAGCACGCCCCCTCCCTCCTGAACCGTACCAGGCCGCATGCCCTCAACACTGGAGGTGGGTGCTTTGGGGAAGGGGGGGGCCTGCGGGGCCCCCCCACCCCAAAGCACCTTGTCCCCATGTTGATGAGGACAAGGGCCTCTTCCCGACAACCCTGGCCGTTGGTTGTCGGGGTCTGCGGGCGGGGGGCTTATCGGAATCCGGGAGCCCCCTGTAATAAGAGGGCCCCCAGATCCCAGCCCCCCACCCTATGTGAATGAGTATGGGGTACATGGTACCCCTACCCATTCACCTAGGGAAACAGTGTCAATAATAAAACACACTACACAGGTTTTTAAAATAATTTATTAAACAGCTCCGGGGGGGGGAGTCTTCCTTCGGCTTCGGGGGTCTTCTTCCGGCTTCGGGGGTCCCTCCGGTTCCTCTTCTCCCGGCGTCCGGTTGGTTCTTCTCCGCTCTCTCCGGCCTCTTCTCCCAGTGTTCCAGTTCTTCGGCCGGCTCCTCCGCTGTCTTCACGCCGCTCTTTTGCCAGCGGAGGTCCGGACTTCTTGTCTTCTTGTCTTCTTCCCTCTTCTCCAGATGTTGACACGACGCTCTCTCCGGCTGGACTGCTCTCTGAGCGCTCCGTTGTGACTTATATAGGCGGAGACCCCGCCCCCTTATGATGTCACAGTCCCTGGGCATGCTGGGACTGTGACGTTTTAGGGGGCGTGGTCAACATCACCCGGGGGTCCCCACCCCCTTTCCTGACCGGCCGGGCTGCGTGCTCGGATTGGGGTCTGGTATGGATTTTAGGGGGGACCCCACGCCGTTTTTTCGCCGTAGGGGGTTCCCTTTATAACCCATACCAGACCTAAGGGCCTGGTATGACCCGCGACGGGGCTTGCAAGATGTCAATCTCGCCGATAAAAGCGGCAAGATTGACTTCCTTTTATAGTCCCGTCGTACCTGAGTCACGTTCAAAATGATTGGACTTGTCCATGTGTGGGCAAGTCCATTCATTCTGAAAGTCCGCTGTAACTCCGGCGAAAGTCCGTCGGAAAGACGGGCGGACTTAGCCCGCCGGAAAGTCCGGTCGTGTGTGGGCAAGTCCATCCGTTTTAAAGTCCGGCACACCTGGCGGACAAAGTCCGTCGGAAAGTGTGCCGGACCAAGTATGCCAGAAAGTCCGATCGTGTGTACACGGCATTACAAACATTTTAGGAAGTGTTCCAATAGGGACCTTGGCACACAACAATGTTACATATAACACACAATAACATGGCTTCAAACTTACACTCTTGTTCCCACACAAAGTTCACACACTTATTCTGGCATCAGCAACCCATAGGAACAAGAACAAAAAGTGTTTTCACTATTGTCGCCCCTCCCCCAAGCCGCATGTCCACTTAAATATGCACCAGCCATTTTCAAGAGCTACTTAAAGACAAACCCTTTACATAAAAATATTTTTATGTTTTTTTTTATGGCCCCATACAAAGGTAATAATCACAATTCATCCATTTCTATTTTTCATATACATCACAAACATATTACACATAATTTTGTTCTGAAAGTTGTAAAGTCAACAGATACACAGGACCATCAACAATACTGGTTGCCCTCCCCCGTTCAGCCGCATGGCCACTTGAATATGCAGCAGCCATTTTAAAACCAAGCTTTCAAAACTACTTCAATACAAACCATCTGTGTCTTGAGTCAGTTAAACAATCTTCACGACCCATGCAATCTACTTGTAATCACAATACTTATTACACAACATACAGTTACTTACACATAACAAACATACAATAAAAATTCCAGCATTATACTAAAAGATGAAAAGTTTGTTCTTTTGCAAAGCAGAACCTCTCTAACGCATCACACAGCCTAATGATCCAATTGTGAAGGAGGTTCTGCTCACTCCTAAGGTCCTGACTCGCCATCTTAACTGTAGATATTCCATATTCCACTATACTCTTGCATTAAGCGCCCTTTCAGCCTTTTTGGTATAATGCAAGCTTAAAGCGGAGCTCCACCTTAAACAAAAATATTAAAAGCCAGCAGCTACAAATACTGCAGCTGCTGACTTTTAATAAATGGACACTTACCTGTCCCAGGGTCCAGCGATGTCGGCAGCCGAAGCCGTACGATCGCTCGTCTATCAGCTGCCCCCACCGCCATCCTCGATCAGGGAATCAGGAAGTGAAGCGTTGCGTCTTCACTGCCCGGTTCCCTAATGCGCATGCGCAAGTCGCGCTGCGCGTCTACACTGGTCCCCGTTGTGTTCTGGGAACTGTGTGTTTCCCAGAACACAACGGGGGGGGGGTATTTGCGGCTAGCTGCGGCTAGCTATTCCCGGAAGTGGGTGCAGATACCTGTATTATACAGGTATCTGCACCCCCCTGAAAGGTGCCAATTGAGGCACCAGAGGGGGGGAGGAATCCGAGGAGCGGAAGTTCCACTTTAGGGTGGAACTCCGCTTTAAATAACCCACGTCTCCCCTTTTCCCCAGTAAACAGCCATAATCACCATCTCAGCTCCATCGTTCCTCCATCTGCCTCGCAGGGCAGGGACTCTCGCTTGATGACAGGAAACCTGAGATCATGACCGATTCAAAGACTCCCGTTCTTATTGTTTGTTCGTGAATCCTTTTTCTGCGTTGTTCAGAGAACAAAGCATACCCAGACTATACTACTGTCTCTGTGGACGAGAGATTATCTGCAGGTGTATGCTCATGGCACCACAAACATATTGAACAGGCATACAGGGGTGACACGAGCGCACCTCCGCTAAACCGATAATGTCTTTGCAGAGCGAACACCCCCCCCAACGATCGTTCTGTACATCGCACAGGGGCCCTTCGCTGGCGCACATGTCCCCACTCTACAAACACTTCTCTACATCCCCAAGGAGCCTTCCACTACCAAACGGATCTCAACCAGCGTCAGTCTGCCCCAGTCAGCTCTTTAGAGCGGGTTGCGGGAGTACTAACACTGGGAGACACTTATGACAATACATATTAAAATATATATTTATAAAATTTCCACAACAAATGTTGCCCAAAAACATCCCTCCACAATTCTTTTTTATTGTTAATTGTAGACCAGCGCAATCTGTGTGCACAGCAATCCAAATTCAACTTATGCCTGTTCATTTCAATGAAAACCTGTCACGGTGGAAGAAATTAAAATTTTCCTTGGGATTACACGGAATATGGGAATAAAAAAAAAGAGGTCCACACACCCTATTCACACCCCATTCACCATATACCACTCTATTCTTCTATTATAATAATGCTATGCAATGATCATGACGTTTCTACACTTCAAAGAAACCCTCCTCAAAATCAAAAAACCTGCTTATGACAAGCTTCACAAAGTTCGGCCATACGTAATTATTATTATTATTATTATACAGGATTTATATAGTGCTGACAGTTTGCGCAGTGCTTTACAACATTAGGGCAGACAGTACAATCACAATAAAATTCAATACAGGAAGAATCAGAGGGCCCTGCTTGTTATAGCTTACAATCTAGTAATAATACGTTTTCCTAAATGTATATTCCTGACAAAATTTTTTGTTAACGAGTCCCTCATCCGTTTTCCCGACAGGCTGGGCATCAAACAATATATCCCCAGTAAATAGACCAGATGCTGGGGTGAATTTAAAGTGGAGGTCCACCCTGAAAAAAAAAAATTGCAAAAAAAAAACCTAAAAAAATGGAGAAAGAAAAAAAATTTTAACTTACGTGAAATGGCTGTTGCTAGGCAGTCTTCCTAATCTGCCTCTTCCTACGCCGCGGTGATCTTCAGTCTTCTCCTCACCGCGTTGTCTTCTGGGGAATGGGGCGCGGTATGTTATGGGAACTGTGTGTGTCCCACAACACATCGCGTCCCATTCACAAAGCACTGCGCGACTCGCGTATGCGCAGTAGGAAACGGGCAGTGAAGCTGTAAGGCTCCACTGCCTGTTTCCCTTAGTTAGGATGGCAGTGCCGGGACCCAAGAGCCGAGGTACGGGTCGGCCTCGGGCAGCCGACATCGCGGGCACCCAGGACAGGTAAGTGTGCTTATTTAAAGTCAGCAGCTACAGTGTTTGTAGCTGCTGACTTTAAAAAAAAAATTTTCCCGGCCGGAATCCCGCTTTGAACAAACTTTGTAAGAGGACCACAGGATACACGTAATAATAAATTCTGGGTTTAGGAAGGAAAGACAGCCACCTGGAACCCCCTGGATGTCCAACCTATATAGGAAGCAGTGGAAAAATTGTGTGGGACCTTGTATCACTTCTGTATGATATAATTACAGCGCTTACAACTAAATAGTAAAAAATTCAAAAAAAAAATTCAAAAGTGTATAATAACTATATACTACCAATAAAGTCCCAAATAAAGTGCTCTTGTGCTCCAATCTTCATGGAAGTGCTCCAAACTTCACTCTGTGATGTGACACACAATCCCTTTAGTATCCATACTCACCAGAAATCATGGACTCTCAGCTTTTCAGTCTGGGGGTCAAATAGGCTTTTATCTGGTGACAGGCAATTAGATGACACGGTCCAATAGGGATCTCTACACAACATGATTCACAAGATGTTCACCAAAATCAAAACAAGAAAGGGGACCAATAGTGGAGTATTGCAAAGCTGGATAATTTATTGTGCATAAAAATATTGTAATTACAGGACACCAGTAAAATCAGGCATGTAGAAAGCATGTAATCTAATCTAGGAGCGCCGATAACAGCGTGCTTTCCACCGCAACCAGAGTAGCCATTGTGGCTGGTAAGTTGGTCGAATAGTCACCTGGGCTGGGCCATCCTGCAGTAAGCATGGCCAGATACAAGGGGTGTTGTAGGTATGATTGGCCAACTGGAGCTAGTCCAACAGTTAAGGGTGGACATGGACAGTGTTGTATTGGCTTTCGTGACAGGGGCTGGATACAGTTGGGTTCTTGTGGGTATGATTGGCCAACTGGAATTGGGGATGACCAGAAGTGCCATTCTGGGTAAAGGTGGCCACAGAGCCAATTGGGTTGAGCTCTGGTAAGGATGACAAACTAAAGAGTGAGGTCAGCACACTATACACCACAAATGAGGGTTAGGGGTATTTATACCCCAACATTTTAAGAAGCGTTTCATAACTGTGCTTAAAGAAGGAAGTAATCCTGGGTTCACATTTACGTACTGAAGCAGATAGCAGGAGGGAATCAGGAACAAGCCGGGTCAATCAACAGGTATTGGTAACAGATAGCAGGTAACACAGGGAACGCTGTTGCCTCCCTGACGGTATTCCCGAGTGTGGCTCGGGGTTAAATTTCAGCACCATTAGCAGTAACCCCTGAGCCACACTCGGGATTGCAATGCAGGATCCTGGTGTGGTATACTTACCTTGTCCCCAGGATCCTGCGATGTCCCCCCGCGCTGTCTGTGGGCTCTGTCCTCCTCTGAAGCCTCTCTGTGCCAGGCTCCGTTCCCTGCGAGCGTCGCGACGCACGGGGGCGGAGCCTGGCGGCAAATTCAAAAAAATTTAAAAAACATAACACATACAGTACTGTAATCTTACAGATTACAGTACTGTATGACATTACTTCACATCCCTTTTGTCCCCAGTGCTTTGTCCAGTGCCCTGCATGCAGTTTTATTAAGTGTTCTTGCATAGCAAGACCACTTACTGTTATCTCACATATATATTATTATTCTTATTTTAGCCAAATTTACCACCCTAACTCCTCCCACAGTTTTTACACTACATAGACATAATAATAAAAAAAAATATACCGAAACGTGCGGATTGTTCCCGAATGGTGTGCTATTACTTTGTGGAACGTTTTACCAAATGGTTCACGAAATATCGTTGTTTTTGCGGCAAAATTAGTCCCATAGGAATGAATGGCGAAATGTTCAATGTCATTTAATTGGTGTGCTATTACCTTGTGGAAATTTGTGAAAAGCTGAAAAATACCAGTGTGAATCCGGCCTCAATGTCATTTAATTGGTGTGCTATTACTTTGTGGAACGTTTCGGCGAAATTGGTCCCATAGGAATGAATGGCGAATTGTTCAAAACTAGAGTGGGAGGTGACAAAAGCTGACAACCCCATGATCATACCACCCTAACTCCTCCCACAGCCTTTAAACTACATAGATAGTAATATACCGAAGGTGTGGATTGTTCCCGATTGGTGTGCAATTACTTTGTGGAACGTTTCGCCGAATTTTTCACGAAATATCTTAGTTTTTGCGGAAAATTGGTCCCATATGAATGAATGGCGAAATGTTCAATGTCATTTAATTGGTGTGCTATTACCTTGTGGAACTTTGTGAAAAGCTGAAAAATACCAGTGTGAATCCGGCCTCAATGTCATTTAATTGGTGTGCTATTATTTTGTGGAACGTTTCGCCGAATGGTTCACGAAATATCGTCGTTTTTGCGGCGAAATTGGTCCCATAGGAATGAATGGCGAAATATTCAACTAGAGTGGGAGGTGACAAAAGCTGGCAACCCCATGATCAGCCAAAACATTATGACCACCCCATGATCAGCCAAAACATTATGACCGCCCCATGAAAAAAAAAATTATTTAAAAAAAAAAAAATTTTTGAAAAAAAAAAAAATCATTTTTGAAAAAAAAAAAATCATTTTTGAAAAAAAAAAAATCATTTTTGAAAAAAAAAAACAATTTTTTGAAAAAAAAATCCTTTTTGAAAAAAAAAAAATCATTTTTGAAAAAAAAAACAAAATCATTTTTGAAAACAAAAACAAAATCATTTTTGAAAAAAATGTTCAGCTCTTTCAGCTAATGATGGGACTTCAACTGTTTTACTACTATTTATACTTTTTAAAATATTAAGCTTTTTAACACTTTTCACAGTTACTCAAGCCACTCCACCCCACCCAGTTACTCCGCCCACTCCAGTTGTATAGGCAAGAACACTTTTCACAATTTCCCCAGAAATTGTAGCTTTTCTAGTATTATATATACTGTTCTTTCTGCCTGGAAACTTGAGATTGTCCATAGCAACCAAAAAGTGTCCCTTTACATCAAAAGTGGCTTTAGACCAGCTAGAAAACAGCGATAGTAAAATAGAACACTTGCAGAATTGAGCGATAGTGAATCGTGGGGAAATGTATTTTATTATTATTATTATTTTGTATTATTTATATATATTTATTATATTATAATTTATTATTTTGTGTTTCAAACTTCATCATACCCGGGATATCTACTAGACTCTTGGTGGACAGATTTAAGTATGTTATTGTTAAGAATTACAGGCCTACAATATAAAACGCCAAATTTCCATGCAAAATAATTGTACCGCTTTCAGCACCTAAAATCTGAAATAATCATACCGCCAGGGAGGTTAAATAGCCCATTTGGCGCCATGAGCTGTCACAGCTGGGTTTAGAAGAGCGTAATACACAGAGCGCAGGGTTCAGGAACCCAGAATTTGATAAATGGAATAAAATCTTGAGAAAGAAGGTCGAAAAATTGCAAGTTGCACCGGTGTGAACGAGGGCTAATCATGGGTCAGGAATTTTAATCCTGTCTGGTGTAAAGGGCTCATTCTAATAAGTTTCTAATAAGTTCTAATGCACTTGCGCAGATGGCTGTGTTTATCTGATCGTTTGGTGTGTGCAGACAGCCTATTAAAATCAATGACAGGCTGAGAGCTGCATGGATCGTCACTGATCTTTGTGAGATGCATCTGATCTGAGATGCATGGGTCTAAACACTGTCTGTGCCTCCTGAGTGGATAGGCCTGACCTTGTGTACAGGTCCACATGCCAGTGTGAATGAGCCCTAATACAGCATTTACAGCTACTGTCTCACTTAATTAAAAACAACAATGCATTATATTGTAGCCTACCAACTATTAAATGTGGTGGCTGTATTCGTTTTCTTTTTTACCCAGAGATCCAGTCAGTAAGTCTGCTATTTTTCAGCTTCCGTTACCAGACCAAGCTTTTCAGACAAAGTAGCAGTTAGAGGGTTGAGACAAATCATTTACCACTGTCAGTGGTGCTTACAATGATCAGTATTTATTTATGTAAACCTTTGTCCCAAAAGGAAAACAAATCTGTTGCTGTAACTGATTATAAAGTGTTAGCTGGAGTTCAGCTTTAATTTGTTAGTCATGTCTATCTAAACCTGCTAGTTCAACATTATCCTCTTCCCAGACTAACAATGCTTCTGTCGAAAGGTGTTTGCTTTACTACTTCATCCAGAGTGAAGGCACTCTAATACAGAAGGCGTGTTATGCCGCGTACACACGACCGGACTTTCCGGCAAACTAGGTCCGACGGTCTTCCCGACGGACTTTCGGCAGAGGTCCGACAGACTTTCAGAACAAACGGACTTGGCCACACACGAACGGACTAATGCCCTGTACACACGGTCGGATTTTCCGATGGAAAATGTCCGATCGGAGCGTGTTGTCGGACATTCCGACCGTGTGTGGGCTCCATCGGACATTTTCCATCGGATTTTCCGACACACAAAGTTTGAGAGCAGGCCATAAAATTTTCCGACAACAAAATCCGATCGCGTCAATTCCGACCGTGTGTGGCTTGTTCTGACGCACAAAGTGCCACGCATGCTCAGAAGAAATTCCGAGACGGAACAGCTCGGTCGGGTAAAATTAGCGTTCGGAATGGATACAGCACTTTCGTCACGGTGCAATGTAAAAAATGGTTTAACACAGCGCACTCTCTTCTTCTTTATAATGTGAGAAGAATTAAGTAGTTTTGCTGCTCATATTCACAGACTTCTCACAAACTTATTTCTTTTTTTTATTTATCGGGATTCCCTCAATATATTTAGATTTGTCACATCTGACCAAATTTGTTTTGGTTGGTTTTTAAATTTTTTTGATTTTATTCCAGGCTGGTTTTGTATTTTTTGAGGGGTTTGTTTTTTACTCAAGGCTGTGTTTTTATTGTTGTTTTTGTTGTGTTTTACTCTATAATATTATTGTGTGTGTTTTGTGTGTCAAGTTACCACAACACCATTGATATCTTATATTATTTAATCTGTAGGATATTGTTTGATGTTGGTGTCTCTTGTTAATTTCACATTGTATATTTGAAATGTACCTAAATCCTCACAAACAAACTGTCCTTTTTGAAGGAAAACACACATAGACTAGTATAATTGAACAAAAAATTCCTTTATTAAGGGCTCACAACTAAACAAAGAGGGAGGCAGCACTAGAGAAACAGCTGAAATGGGTGAAGCCTTTGGCCCCCAGGGCACACATCAACTATTTTCAAGCAAAATTGGTGGCCTGAGGAGTCCTTATCTAAGGGAGTACAGCCTGGTCCAGAAGTCCCAGAGATCCTGAAAGCAGCAGATGATATCTGTGTCCCCAGGCTGTGGCCATACAAGAGACTGCAGCTTTTGTCAGACCAGACTGAACCCAGGGCCATCACTCTCTGGTCTTCCTTCCACGCTTCCTTCCATGCTGTGGCTCTGGTGGTGGAGTTGTGGCAGCAGGAGGAGGAGGAGGAGGAGGATGGTCCAACTCAATCACGTCGGTCTTGGGTGTGATTTCACTCACCCCCTTAGTTAGGACTTTATAAATAAGTTGCTCACACATGAGGCGTTGACCCTCCTGCATGCACTTCAGTTTTGTGGCAGCCATGCAGGCAAAGGCCTCTTCAGGAGTGGGTAAGGCTCTGAGGGACGCAGAAGCCTCCTGAATCAGCCTGAGCACTGAATCCTGCATGTGAGTCGCCTTCCTCGCTCTTTTGTATGGAAGGCGGAGGGGAGGAACCTGCGATTCTGTCAGGCTGCGACTGGTCCCAGGCTTCTCCTGGCTGCAACTTAGCCCCACCTCCTCCTGGCTGCCACTAACCCCCGCCTCCTCCTGGCTGCCACATTCCAGAGCCTCCTCCTGGCTGAGGTCTTCCTGTGTATGAAAAAGGGACATAGTTTTAGTTTTTTAGTCATCAATCACACACAATTTTCACCTCCTGACTGTTGCAAATTGAATGTTAACAAATATAACAGACTATCATTCTGAGCCCAGCATTTTTCATTCTTGTCCCAATTTTTTGTGCCCACTACTGTCTATTGATATGTAAAACACTTTTTTCAATCAGCAATTAGTGATCAATAATGACATCTAGTAAGCATCATTTATTTATTGACCAGAAATCTGTAGAAGAATGCTATACCTGGCTCCAGCTGGGCTCCTCCACTTCTTCCTGGCTGGAAGGCCCAGGTTGGACATCGGAAGCCTCAGCTGGGGTGGAAGGAAGGGTTGAGAGGGATTCCCTGACTCCAGTCTGGTCTGACAGAAATCGCAGTCTCTCATAGTACCACAGCCTGGGGACATAAACGTCATCTGCTGCAGCTCCGGATCTCTGGGAATCTGTGACCTTCTTGCGCTCCCTAAGATAAGTGCTCCTCAGGCCACCAATTTTGTTTTTCAAATAGGGGATGGTTGCTGTGGGGACCACCGGCTTTACCAACTCCAGCAGTTTCTCCAGCGCTGCCTGCCTCTTTTGTTTATTATTATAATGAGGATGTCTCACCTGCCACAGACAGGGCAGCTCCCTATATTTGTCTATGAACAGGGGGAGGAAATTGTGGTCGTTGAAGCCATCCATTTTCTCTGCAAGACACAACACAAGACAAACCCTAATGTCAGGCAAAACTCTCCTAATCTTGTTACAATATAGGCCTCAATTTAGAAGCGGTATCGGCCCAAGTTTAGATCTTACCTTCGTTTTCACGATCGGCGCCTCTGATACTCCTTCCTCCGCTCACAGATCGTACATACTACGCACGCGTGTTACGCTTTATAGACACTGCGCATGTGTGTAACTCCGCCCGCCCCTGACGTTCTTTCTAGTCTATTCCCCGCCTCTTTTCGTTCGGTGCAGTGGGGGAAGAGCACATGGCGGAGACACAGCAGGTGCGTGCTAATTATAGCAACGAGGAGGAGGGGGAGGAAAGCCCGGATTCGGAAACGTCTGGATCAAGAAGGAGAAGATTTAAGGCCTCAAATATGTCCTTTGGGGAGATGTTGGAGATGGTGGACATCCTGAAGAAGGCCGACTATGATGGAAAGTATGGACCTTACCCCAACCCCAATGTCAGAAAGGCCAAGATAATGGCGAAAGTGGTCAAGAGTCTGCACCAGAATTTCGGGGTACGACAATCGAAAGATCAGCTCAGGAAACGGTGGTCGGACCTCAAATTAAGAGAGCATGAGCAGTACCGAAAGATCCGGAGAGTGCTGCAAAAAAGTAAGTCGTTGTCCAGTGTTCCTATTCTTTTTGTGTTTATTACGTTCGTGCTGCTCCATGTGCTTTTAGGAACTGTTGTACAGTTTAAAATGGCAACTTTCATGTTCATGGGCACATTATTTGTTCGTATCAAACATTTTTCTTTCAGGATATAAAACACCATTGTTTTTGCCATATGCATTTGACCACATTTTTTAGGGGCTACTTGTATGAAACTAATTTGGTTGTGTAGATGTGTTTGTTACTAGAATGAACTGCAAACTAGATTCTGTGTAAGGAGAGGACACTCAGCAGCAGTTTTCACATCTGGACACTAGAGCACTAGTGTGGGACACAAGAACACCCTTTTTATTAGGGGGCCCACACAGGTGCTCCAGTGTATACTATAGGGGTGTCTCCATCTGTGAAGCTTGTACAAGATAGGCTTGACAAAGAACAATAAAAATTCTACATCTTGGAACTCTGCCAAAATAGACAATTGTACCCCACTTCCAAGCAATGTGTCATATTTATAGTTCTGCCATCAAATATCTGTGTGCTAAGTATACCTTTTTTGTTTCACATAGGGGAGAAAAGACTCGGAGGACACCCCTCATCCGAGGAGACCAGAGACCCCCCACCTCTGGAAGAAGGGGAAATCCCACAAAGACAAGAAGCGGAGGAGGAGGAAGACGTGGTGGAACTAGTCACCACAACAGGTGCGACCACAGGCTCAGGTAAGAGATGGATGCCGGCATATTTATAATACATGGTCTTTTTTTGGTTTCTCTCTTTTTAGGTGATTGTGATGTTGTGGTTCCAGATCCTTTCACCTAGGAAAGTGCCCAGATCCTGATTGGGGAGATCATGGGGTGTAATGTTGCTTTGGAAAACATCACGAAAAACATCAATGATGTTATTAAAAAAAATAAGAACATCATTGATGTTTTGGGGAGAGTTTAAAACCCCTCCAAAGCACCTCCAGTGTGCCAACATGTGCTATCTGCCATCACGGGAGATCATTGGACGCGTTTTGGGGGTGCAACCCCTTCCTCAATAATAAAGTAGCTGTAAGGAAGGGGTTGCACCCCCAAAACACGTCCCTTGATCCCCTGTGATGGCAGCTAGCACATGCTGACATTCGTAAATTGGTGTGCATCTTCAAAATTTGGCTTTTCCTGGGGTGACTTCACCCCATCTGAACGCAATATCAAACACAGTTCCTAAATACTCATGTCTGATATTGCCTTCAAGTTCTACCAAATGTGAACTTTGTAAGTTCAAGATTTGTGTCTTTCTTGTTGGTTTGAAACATGCCTGTTTTATCTTAAATGGACATTTGTACTTTTTCTAATGCCACCCCAAAAATTGTTATACAACAAACATGTTGGTTTGTTTTAAAAACCTTTTCTAAATGCACATGTGATTGTGCTGGTATTAAAAAGATTGTTAATCAAGAATGTGTGGATAATTGTCTCAACGCTACAACACTTTTGTGGTGCTCCTATTGCTGCTTTATGTGACAATGGGGGTTATTTAATAAGGGCCAATCCACTTTGCACTACAAGTGCAGTTTCAGTGCAGTTTCAAGTGCACTTGTAGTGCAAAGTGTCTTTGCCTTTAGTAAATAACACCCAACAGTGCTTTGTAAGGTTACACAATCACGCCATTTTCTGGACTCACCACATTTCTGTCAGGGTCAGCTAAAACAAACACAAGCAGTACATGTCAACAAAGATTTGCTTAATTTTTGTTTTTATTTGATAAAGGTTTCACACATTGTCTGGCATATTGATGGCCCCCCTACCCGCAAAGAACTCAAGGTATCTTAGCCGTACATCACGGGCACTGAGGGACGGCAAGCCAGGACGGCCACTTTCAAGCGCCGTCAGAGCTGTTTCATTTATTATTCCGGCCTCAGGCCCAACTGAGCCAGCATAGTTGGCAGAATGTTGACGTAAAAAGTTATGTAGAACACAGCACGCCAGGATAATATGATTCAGTTTATACTCCGCCATATGTATGGGTGTCAGAAATAGGCGGAACCGGCTGGCCATGATTCCAAATGTGTCCTCCACCACTCTTCTGGCTCTGGCCAGTCGGTAATTAAAAACCCTCTGGTCCGGGGTGAGGGTCCTCATCGGGAATGGCCACATAAGATGGTCCCCCAGCGCAAATGCTTCATCCGCAACGAAGACGAATGGGAGTCCTTCCACATTGTCTTCTGGAGGTGGCAAGTCCAAGCTGCCATTCTGGAGACGCCTGTAAAACTCTGTCTGGGCGATGACTCCACCATCGGACATCCGGCCATTCTTCCCCACGTCCACATACAGGAACTCGTAATTAGCCGACACCACCGCCAACATCACAATACTTTTGAACCCCTTATAATTATAATAGTCCGACCCCGAGTTGGGTGGTGGGACGATGTGGACATGTTTCCCATCAATTGCCCCTCCACAGTTAGGAAAGTCCCACCGCTGGGCAAAGTGGGAGGCCACAGTCTGCCATTCCTGTGGCGTGGAAGGAAACTGTTGAGGAAAACAGAAAAAAATTAGTCTTTTTGCACATAAACATGGAAAGCAGATTAGACACAAACATTCTTCGCCAAAATCAAGATAACATTTATTAATGGGAATTTTTAAAGACCAAAGTATAAGGTACACCTATCATATTCCCCCTCCCCCCATGTCATGGGCCATTTCTAACATTATGGGGGGGGGGGGGCTCTTGGACAGGTAACCCTCTCCACTTCATTGAGAGATGAATGCCTAAATAATGGGTATTACTTGGAACAGCCCCTCTAAGTTACACTATTGGCAGCCCACTGGACAGGTAAGAAGTGTCATAATACAAAGATATAAATACACACTGTACACATTTGAGCACATTTGGACATTCTGCTATTACCTATCAAGATAATAATAGGATACAAAAACTTTAAATAGTACCATTTAAAATTATACAGGCAGGCCCTTGCACTACATGCTTTGGGGAATTCTTCCATAAATCTGACCACTAAAGAGATGGGTATAGTGTGTATGGGTTTGGTAAAGTCAGCAGATAGATGATTGAGGATAGATAGAGAATTGTTATCAGCTGACTTAGCAGTTGGGGGGAGGGAGGGGTCCAAATGATTTGGGGACCCCCAAAAAAAGCCTCTGGCACTCTGCCTGAATTTAAATTACAAATCACATTTAAAAACATTTTAGGGGGTGTTTGGGGTAAAGCACTACTTGGGAGCTGATAAAATACATTGTTAAGTGACTACATGAGATGAATAAAGGGGCAGGAGAGCATGCTGGGGAGGTAAGTGAAGGCAAACATGTATGAAGGACAACAAAAATAATTACATAAAAATCCAGCATGCATGAGAACAAAGGGGACATTCACAGCATATCACAATCATGGTAATTAGGGAATGAGGAAAGAAATGTAATATATTATCAAACATTATATACAATAAAATGTGAGATTAAAGCATAAAAATCTTACCTTAATATACTCCTTCTGCAGGACCTGTATGATGGCAGAACAGGTCTCTGGGATAATGATCCCCAGAGCCTGGGGGGAGATGCCTGTCGAGAACTTCAAGTCCTGCAGGCTTCTCCCTGTCGCCAAGTACCGCAGGGTAGCGACGAGCCTCTGCTCCGGAGTGATGGCTTGCCTCATGCAGGTAGCCTGCCTGCTAATATAAGGGGTCAGCAAAGCCAACAAACGGTGAAATACAGGGTCCGTCATCCGGAGAAAGTTCCTGAAATCATCAGGATTACTCTCACGGATCTCACGGAGCAAAGGCATATGACAGAACTGGTCACGCTGAAGCAACCAATTCTTGGTCCATGAACTCCTCCCCACCCTGTTCATGGACTGGACTTGTGTCAAGGTCAGGACCCCAACACCAAGCCCCCGCACAGCACAAACTCTACGAGGAGTACGTATACGCAACATGGCTAGAAAACGGTCGGCTGCTCAGAACGAAGTAACAGAACGCACTGAAGAACAGCAAGGCCTGTGAAGAGCGACCTGAAAAACAGCAACGAACGAACAAGAACACAATGACTAATCAAAGTCACGCGTAGCTTGCTGCACGCACTAAGGAGCAGATACAAACCCACAAGCACAAACTGAACAGCAGAAAACGATCTGAAAACCACGAGTCTGAAAAAGCGCGAATTGTCTCTCACCAAACTTTTACTAACACGAGATTAGCAAAAGGAGCCCAAAGGGTGCCGCGCTTGGTTCTGGACTGGCCTTTTCTAGTCTCGTCGTACGTGGTTGACGTCACCGCGTTCTTGGTGATCGGAAATTCCGACAACTTTGTGCGACCGTGTGTACGCAAAACAAGTTTGAGCCAACATCCGTCGGAAAAAATCCTAGGATTTTGTTGTCGGAATGTCCGATCAATTTCCGACCGTGTGTACGGGGCATTAGTCCGGTTGAAAGTCCGTTCGTTTTGTACGTGATGACGTAAACGGGACAAAAAAAGGAAGTTCAATAGCCAGTAGCCAATAGCTTCCCTTGCATCGTGTTTGGTCCGTCGGACCAGAACACAGACGAACAGTTTTACCGATTTTTAGTCCGTCGGACAGATTTGAAACATGTTCTATTTCTAGGTCTGTCTGATTTTTTCCCCAAAAAACGATCGGACTAGCCCACACACGATCGGATTGTCCGACAGACTAATCCCGTCGGACCTAGTTTGCCACAAAGTCCGGTCGTGTGTACGCGGCATTACTAGCTGGATACCAGGTGAAAATAAAAGAAAAAAAAGCCTAAAAAATAAAACTAATACAGGCACCACATTTAACTACTTCCCGCATTTAACTACTTCCCACTTCCATGGTTGAAGCGGTTATACCAGGATGATGCCTGCACCTACAGGCATCATCCCGGTATGGAATTTTTCAGCCGGCGATTCCATTTCTAGCAGAAGTGATTTGACTTGATTACTTCTGCAGGTCGCGAAAGGGGGTCCTACCCCCCTCCCGCCGCAGCCTTTCCCGGGCTCTACTGTCGATCGCAGAGCCTAGGAGTGCTCCGGCCGGCAGCGATGGCTGCACGGAACAGAGAGAGAGAGGAACTGAAGTTGCTCCTCTCTCTCCGTGACCCTGGAAATCAGGAGCGTCGAGAAAGTCATCATTTCTGGCTCCGCTTCTTTATTTACCTGGTCAATAGCAGCCAGGAAAGCAGCCAGACTGATCAGACTGCATCTGATTGGCTGCACTGGAGGCCCGAGAAGAGTTTTGGGGTCCAATAAACCCAAGATCTCTCCATAAAGAGGATCTGTCACAGGATCTAATCCCTTGTGATAGCAAAAGTTAATCCAAAAAAAAAGTTTTGTATAAAATAAATAATAATAATATTTTTTTTTAAAGCACCCCCATCCCCCCATGCTTACGCGCAAATGCGAACACATACATTACTCCCACACGCATATGTAAACAGTGATCGCACCACACTTGTGAGGTATTGTTGCAAACGCTAGAGCGAGAGCAATAATTCTAGCACCAGACCTCCTGTGTAACTCTAAAGTGGTAACCTGTAAAGGCGTTTAAAGCTTCGCCTGTGGAGAATTTTAAGCATTGTAGTTTGCCACCATTCCACAGGCAGACACAATTTTAAAGCGTGACATGCTAGGTATCTACTTACTCAGCGTAACATCATCTTTTACATTATACAAAAAAATTGGAGTAAATATTGTTTTTTGTTATTTTATTAATTCATTAAAGTATATTTTTTCCAAAAAAATGCATTTGAAAAAACGATGCGCAAACACCGTGTGACATAAAAAATTGCAACGCCCATCATTTTATTCTATAGGGCCTCTGCTAAAAAAATATATTTAATATTTGGGGGTTCTAAGTAATTTTCTATGGTAAGCTGCAATAAATAAAATGTTTGTTTTTGGGTTTAAAGTGTCACTAAAGGCAAAACTTTTTTTAGTTTTAGATAGAGTGAACTCTTGTCACATTTAGTGCCCCCTGTTTCGTCAAATTATGCGAGCCTTCAGATTTTGTAACTTGGGAAATATTTTTCTGATATGTGGCCGATTGAATATTTTGTTTGGTCTGCTGGGGATCTAGTGGACTACCAGCTGGTGAAATGAAATAATGAGTAGTAAAATAAAGGTGTTGTCATGGAATGTGAGGGGGATGAGAGACAGCGGGAAAAGACAAGCAGTTTTTGCAGCAACTGAGTTTTATAAACATGCATTAATATTTTTGCAGGGGACCCATCTTGAGCGAGAGGATACAACACTTTTTGAAAGATCAAGATTCCCATATCAAATGCATGCTGTATACTGGAGTTGCCACCTCATCCCTTTAAACCCGAACACCTTTGAATTACACAGATTCTGAGGCTAATTAAATGCAGATAAGGCACCAAGTGAGTTTAATTACCACCTTTATCAGCCACAGAACCTGTGTAATTAATGTGTTCAGGTTTAAAGGGATGAGGTGGCAACCATACTGTATACTCTACTTATTCTTGAGGCGTCAGTGTCTTGGTCTCTCGCTTGGTACGGTTCTCATGCAAACAGAGCTTTAAAGACCCAGAAGGTTGTTACATTATGCTATGGTGCTCACTAAATTATAAAACTTTATGTTGGTGAATGTCTATGTTCCTCCCCCCTATAATGACGAAGTGTTGAAAAATGTCTTTAGAAAAATGGCACAGTGGCCGAATCCACCAACCCTAGTAATGAGAGATTTTAATAACTTAATAAACAAGGAGGAAGATAGACATAGCACCACAATAAATAAACAAAGGATAAAGAGAATCAGGTTTGCCAGCCATCTTCAAGAAATGGGGTTAATAGACATGTGGAGAATTAGATATCTTTTAAGAAGATAATACTCCTGCTGCTCAAGCACATATGGATCTTTGTCAAGAATAGATCTGGCCCTGGGGAATGATAATTTTATCCCATGGTTAGAGTCAATTCAGTATGGTCCTAGGGGGCTTTCAGATCATTCCCCACTTATATTAACTATACAGACTGAGGGATAATTGTCTTTTACACCATGGAAAATTAATCCACAGTGGTTGTCATTGATGTCAGAGGAGGACTCGATAGAATTACAGTTGACGGAATAAAAAAAAAAAATAAAGACTCTACATCTTCAAGATTAGTAGTTTGGGACACTATGAAGGCTTACATACGTGGTGTAATGGTTAAAGAGATTTATAAAATTAAGAGTTCATCTAGGAGGCGAGAGGAGGAAGTAATGCAAATGGTGACTCAAATAGATCAGGACTATATTGCGGATCCCACAGAAGAAAAGCGTTTAGCATGGCAGGAGGCCCAGAAAATATATAAAACTTTATCTTTAACTAAAGCAGAAAATAGCAGATTTTTGTTCAAAATCAAAAACATTATGAAATAGGGGAACAGGTGGGATGCATGTTGGCCGTGATAGCTCAAGCACAAGAGGGCCCGATAAATATCGCAGCAGTCAAAGATGCAGGAGGGGTGGTGATGCACGACACAAGTAGTATTCAGAATATATTTGTTGACTTCTACACCTCACTCTATGAGTCAAAGAAGTCGAAAGTCAATGAACCAAGTTAAACAATTTTTGGATAAACTTGTTCTTCCAAAACTTAAATTTGAAGAAAGAGAATTTCTTGATAGTCCCATATCCCTGGAAGAGTTAAAACAAGCAGGTGCACAGACCCATAATAATAAAGCACCAGGGATGGATGGACTACCGACGGAGATTTACAAAAAATTTGGTAAGATCTTGTTACCAGAATTATTAGAAGTATTAAATGATGCTTTCAGGAAACAAAAACTTCCAGAGTCAATGCAGGAAACAATAATAATAGTGATTCCAAAGCAGGGTAAGGACCCAATGTTACCTGAGTCTTATCTCTCTCCTCACCTCAGATGTTAAGATATTGGCAAGGGCTCTTGCAAATAGGTTATCAAAATATATTAACATCTTAATCCACCGGGACCAAACGGGCTTTATTCCAACGAGAGCAGTGTCAACAAATATTCATAGACTCTTTTTAAATATGCAGTTACCTATGGAAAATATGGGATCTAGAGCAATACTGTGCTTAGATGCCCAAAAAGCCTTTGATATGGTGGAGTGGGAATATCTATGGGCCGTATTGAAGGCCTTTGGTATAGGCCCGGGATTGTTAAAATGGGTCAAAATGTTTTACAGAAACACAAAAGCAAGGGTAAGAATTAATAATACATTATCTAGCCCATTTACTCTGTCTAGAGCAGGGGTCTCAAACTGGTGGCCCTCCAGCTGTTGTGAAACTACAAGTCCCATGAGGCATTGCAAGGCTGACAGTTACAAGTATGACTTTCAAAGGCAGAGGCATGATGGGACTTGTAGTTTCACAACAGCTGGAGGGCCACCAGTTTGAGACCCCTGGTCTAGAGGGACAAGGCAGGGCTGCCCCCTGTCCCCACTACTGTTTGCCATAGCAGTGGAGCCTCTCGCCCTTGCCATTAGACAATGAATGGAAATAATTGGGTTCCGCTGGGCAGGAAGAGAGGACAAAGTGGCCCTAAATGCAGACAATGCTCTTATTTTTCTGGGGGATACTTCAAACTCATTAACGGAACTTATGAGCCTCATCTCCACATTTGGGCTATTCTCGGGATTCCGGATTAATTGGGATAAGTATGTATTATTACCACTAGATGAGTTAAAAACCCCTCTATTAAATCAAGCTTGCCAAATCCAAATTAAGCATACAGTGAAATATCTGGGGATAGAGATATCTCGGAATGTAAAAGATTATATTAACTTGAATCTTAAACCTTTATTAGCGAAATTTAAGGATAAATGTCGGAGCTGGTGTAAGCTCCCATTGACAGTGATAGGTAGAGCAAATCTTATTAAGATGATCTGGACCCCACAATTACTTAATTAGTGTTTCATAATTCATTCATAATAAACTTTTGGTTTAGAAAAATAGAATCTCTTTTTAGAGAACTTATTTGGAGGAAAAAACAACCACGTATAAAGTTAACTACATTAATGCTAACCAAAGAAGCTGGTGGACTGGCGATTCCCTATCCTAAAAATAATTTTTTAGCCTCACAAATACATTTTGTGGGTGGAAAGTAGTATCAAACTCTGATCCTATACAGAGTTTGCTACTATCAGTACATGACGAATATTCATTAAATTCTTTATTGGAGACTA
Organism: Aquarana catesbeiana; assembly: GCF_042186555.1. Lineage (NCBI taxonomy): Eukaryota > Metazoa > Chordata > Amphibia > Anura > Ranidae > Aquarana > Aquarana catesbeiana. Next base: position 316,951,084 of record NC_133324.1, on the reverse strand, counting down.
GAAATCAATTGTCTGATAAAAGATTTTTTATGGGTAAATTATTTGACAAAGTATGTCAGGAAATGAAAAAAAATTACTGAAATAAAGGGTTATATGCTATTTACTCCAATATGGAACAACAGTCGTTTTAGGAAACTGATGAAACTGGGTTTGAGATATGGAGGCTTAAGGGACTAAGGTATATTGCACAGTTATTCCAGGAGGATGTGATGAAAACCTTTATTGAATTAAGAAATTAATACAATATCCCAAATCAAAGATTTTTTCAATTTTTACAGCTTAGGCATGCATTAAAAGCACAGGGCCAATCGCATGAATTGAAATTTAATAAATCAGTGGTAATAGCCTTGTTGGATAAGACAGAAAGTAAAAAAGGGTTTGATATCACAATTATACCATATATTATTTGATACATTTCAACAAACTGTGGATATACCAGCAAGGTCAACCTGGCCTTGCGACATAGGGCCAATATCAGATGAACAGTGGGCACTGGCATTGTCAGCAATACCCCTGGCCTCTCTATCCCAAACACAAAATTTAACACAATTATTTATTTTACATAGGGCTCATTATACACCAGAGAAATTATTTAAATGGAAATCTAGAGATACAGCCCAATGTCCCAGATGTAAAGGGAGCCCCGCTAATTTAATACATATGCTATGGAGATGCCCTAAACTCCATCGTTACTCTATGATTAACAATGTTTTCGGGACTGGGCTGTCTCCAGAGCCGGGGGGATGTCTTCTGGGTATTTTGGATGAATCAGAAATCCCGGGTGACTACACAATATCAAAAATAAGGAGCCTATTCCAGGCTCGTAAGCTTATAGCACAGAAATGGATATCTCAATTTCCACCTACAATAGCAGATTGGAAAACACAAGTAAGGGAAACCCTAATTAAGGAAAGATATACTTTTCTACATAGTGGCTGTCTAGGGAAATTTGAAAAGATATGGAGAAGATGGTCTGATATTTTGGATGTATGATGAGACGGGAGTAGATAAACTTATGAGCAATGGGGAGAGGGGAGAGGGGTGGGGGTGGGGGGGAATATGGCGTTCTGTTTTGTGTTTTTTTTTTCCTCTCAGTACGTACCAGGGTTGTATGTTGTTTTTGTTGTTTGTATGTAAAAGTAATAAAAAAATGATTTGATTAAAAAAAAAAAAAAAGATTTTGTAACTTAAGTGAAGTTCCGTCACAGCCATCTTGGAACACCCCGCACTTGGTCGCAGTAAGGATACAGTGAGAAGGCGGCATCTTGTTACACCCACCAGAGTCTTGCATTTTACACTTATTTTTACCAATAAACTGAGCTTATATAGTAAAATACAGTATTTTAAAATCCGTCTCACTGTTTTGATGTTGATGTTGATGTTGAATTTTGAAAGCAGCGGTGTTCTGTCAGATTTGCAAACCTGTGAGATCAGCAGGCTTACCGCTGCTTTTAAAATTCAACATCAAAACAGTGAGACGGATGTTAAAATACTGTATTTCACTATATAAGCTCAGTTTACTGGTAAAAATAAGTGTGCAATGCAAAACTCCGGTGGGTGTAAAAAGATGTCCGCTTGCTGCCTTCTCCCCATATCCTTACTGCAGACGAGTACAGGGTGTACCAAGATGGCCGTGACGGAACGTCACTTCCGTTTCAAAATCTAACGGGTCACCTAATCTGACGGAACACCCCCATTAGGGAGATTCATCCTCTCTTTGTCCTGTTTACTATTGTCACTGAATGAGAAAGTAAAAGAAAATTCAAAATGTTGGTTTGACATCAAAACAGTGTAGCACCCTCTGGTGAACATAGTGTGAATAGGTTAGGTGTAAGTAGGTTAGATAAATTTAGTTAAAGGGATTGTAAACCCTCGTGTTTTTTTCACCTTAATGCATCCTATGCATTAAGGTGAAAAAACACCTGGCAGTCACCGCCCCCCCAGCCCCCCCGTTTTACTTACCTGAGCCCCTTCATGTCCTCGGCGGGGACGCAATGTCCCTCTCTCCATGGGGTCCTGGCTCTTGATTGGATAGATTGATAGCAGCGCAGCCATTGGCTCCCGCTGCTGTCAATCAAATCCAAAGACGCGGACGTCAGGGGGCGGGGCCGAGTCCGGCATTCGTGTCTGTGGACTCTGGAGTGTGCCCGCAAGGTAACCCCCTCGGGAGAGTGCTTCTCCTAGGGGGTTATCTGATGCTGGGAGGAGCCGCGATTGCTGCCGGGGGACCCCAGAAGAGGATGTTCGGGGCCACTCTGTGCAAAACGAGCTGCACAGTGGAGGTAAGTATGATATGTTTGTTATTTTTAAAAAATAAAAAACGATCCTTTACAATCACTTTAAGCTTCACTGTAGTCAGTGGAGCCAAGATTAATTGGGGGCATGTACAGTTCAGCTGGCTGGCTCTGAGGGCTGAGCCTCTGTCACCTCCCCCTGGCTTCTGGAAGCTTCTAGAAAGTACCAGAACTTAGTGGGCAGAGGGATAGAGATAGAAGCCTGAATATTCATAGGAGCTCTACCAATCCCTGGGCAAGGATGGCCCAGAAGGATGGAGAGTTTGCCCATAAATGCTCAGGAGCCTGGCCAAGCGGGGGAGAGAGAATCTAGGATCCAGAGACCTGGAGCTGACCCTCCAGGCAGAAGGTGCCAGAGAGAGAGAGAGAGACAGTGTTTTGAGAGAAAGAAGGAAGGAAGCTTAGAGGAACCCTCACCCCCCACACCCTCACAGCTATTGCCAACCTTCAATCCTTGCTTGGGTTAATCTTGTGCTAATGTGCCAGTGCTGGGATCAGTATTGGAACTGCTTTACCAGTCTGTTGAAAATAATTTCCTTTGGGTACACAGTCTGGAGTTTTGTTCTAAGAAGACAGTGTAACCACAGTGGTCCTCAAAGTTCCTCTGTATTTTATACCCCCCAAAGCCTACAAGGGAGATTGAAGCCGAGTGCAATATTTAGCTAGCTTTCAGAGGGACAGCACACTGTTATCCCCCACCCTTGCTTGGGGAATTCTCAGTTGGAGCCAGGTGTGCTGGCATTTTGCAGGGAAGACTAAAGTACCTGAATTCAAGTTAGGACTTGTGGCTAGCCAGGATGTACAGGTATTCTGGAAGGAGTACAGTCTGGGATTTTTGCTAAAAGTCTGTGATCACTCAATTTGTCCTCAAGGTTCCACATTGACCAAGTTCTGGGCATCTCATAACCCAATCTAAGTTATTTACTCCTCATAAATTACAAAAACATAGCCCTTTGGACTGGTTTTCTGACTACACGTGCCTGCTGAAAATGCACGTTGCCTGGCTATGCAGACAAAGAGGGACCAAAATCCAGCAGCTCCTAAGGAGGTAGCTCTACATGTGGGGACTCGTCCGAGATTTCCCTTTGAAACCTGCATGGTCGTTGCCTATAGCAACCGGAAATAGCAAATGATTTGAGGACTGGAATCTGTCTCAAAGTGTCAAGTGTGAAGGGAAGATTTTGTCCTAGTGTTGCCTGCTTCTGCATTCAAGGAACTGTGCATACTTTATTTGAAGCCAACTGCCATTGCCCATAGCAACCGCTAGCCAGAGAAAAGGAGCATATGTCACTTTAAGTCAAGGTCTGGGGATTGGACTTCCCCTATGTGCTCATTGAAATTATGGACATCATCGAGGCCACCCGCACCCAGTAGGAGGATGACATTGCCTGGGACAACCTACATGTTCCTAAGCCACTGAGGGGGCCTCACAATCCTAAGGCCTGTGCCCATTTCCAGGACATCAAGCAATAATGGACCCTGGGGCAGGCCATCTATAAAGACAAGGAAGTAGTTGTCAAGGCAGCTACTATGTTACCACCCGGGATTCAAGCGGAAATATTACCAGAATGGCTAATCCTAAAATGTACTGCTGAACCAATAGACCATATCCTACTGCTTTGACAATTGGGGCCATGATAAAAGGGGCTGACTCAGGATGCCAGCTTGAAGAATTTTGGGGAGGCGCTCTGCTGTTTGCTGGGGATAATCCTCTGTCATTGCTTTACCATTTTGCTCAGACTAGGCTGGTACTACATCCCTCAGCCCTCCTTCTGTTTAAAGTTCAGTTTTGTTTTTTTGGAGATGGTAGCAGTGATAGGCCTGGACTACTTCATACTTGTGGAGGGGCTCAATTCACTGTGATGCACATTTACTTGGACTTTAAATTGCCAAAGACATTTATTGGGATTATAACCAGTGTTGCCAACCCAGCAGCACAGATGATGATGACACCTCACCGACCCTCTTGAGTCACAGTGACACTCTCTTTCAATGCCAGGTGGTCCCTTCAGTCCACTCCAGTCCAAACAACACTGACAATCCCGTTCCCGGCTTGCCTTGCTCCCATCCTGCAAACCCGCACATGAGGCTTCGGCCGCTTGGCTCGGCTCCCTGGCACCATGACATCACACAACATGCTCAGACACCACCTCCACCCTATACGGGCGCTACCCAAACACACTGTAGCAGGCAATTGGGTGGTCTTGGCCAGCTACAAACCAAAACCGTGCATTTGTAATTCCAAGTCGAACGCCACAGCCATATTTTCTACTGGCAACCTTTTCCTGTAGCTGGCATTTACTGGCAGGAGAAAAGTGCCCATTTTTTACTGGCTGCCAGTAAAAATACTGATGGTTGGCAACACTGATCATAACCCCCTACTAGGCATAACTATGTGCAGATAGGTCAGCTAGATTAGTTAGGTTTTGCCTTCCTATCTTTCAGGGCTCTGAAGAAGACTACCTGGCTACTCCTCAAGTGGACTTTGCTTCACCTTTTTGATATTGTGTCAGAGAAGGGTCCCCTCTACAGACGCTTCTGCTGACTTATTGTGTCTCGTGTACATAGTTTGCCTTGTATATCTAGTTAGCTAGTGACAGGGACCCGTCAGCTAGGATTGTAAATGTGTTGTATATACTAATATACAAAACTATTATATTTTTTTTAGATTTTTCTAATGATATTTATTTGCTGTGTGATTATAGTGTACACATACACTCCAGGTTATTTACAAGTTATTTACCCCTAATAAATAACAAAAACAAAGCCCTTTGGACTGGTTTTCTGACTACATGTGCCTGCTGAAAATGCGTGTTGACTGGCTGTGCAGACAAAGGGGGACCCAAATCCAGTGGCTTCTGAGGGACTAGTGCTACAATAGTAAAAGAGGAGAAATCTTCCAAAAGAGACACTAGTTCTAGTGACCCTGGTGTCAAAGCAGGATTCCCTCACTTTGGAGGGTTTTTTGGATTTCCCCTCACTCCCTATTTTGCCTATGCAACAAGAAGTGAAGGGAAATCTCCCCAATGGGACACAGATGGCAAAAAAAAACAACTAACTGGGATTAAAACTCTTCCTTAAGCCCCATACACACGATAGGACTTTGTACAAACTTTCCCTTGGATTTTTGTACAAAGGGAGTTGGCCATAAGTTTGTATTGCATATAGACAACAGGACTTTTCCAGCCAACTTTCACCAAATCACGTGGTTTTTCAGCTCTTTACCACCACCCTTTGGTCAACTTCTGTATTGTTTGATATTGTGTCAATCTCGCCACTTCTATCAGCGAGATTGACACCTTGCGAGCTGGGTTCACACTGGTGCGGGGATCCGACTTGGATCCCCGCCAATGCCCGGCAGTGTTTGGTATGAATCTTGAGTAGGAAATCCCTGTCAAATTTTAAATAAAAAAACGGCATGGGTTCCCCTCCAGGGGCATACCAGACCCTTCGATCTGGTATGGATTTTAAGGGGAACCCCCTACGCCATTTTTTTCCCCCCAAAATCCATACCAGACCCTTATCCGAGCACGCAGCCTGGCCGGTCAGGAAAGGGGTGGGGATGAGCGATCGCCCCCCCTCCTGAGCCGTACCAGGCCGCATGCCCTCAACATGGGGGGTGGGTGCTTTGGGGGAGGGGGGCACCCTGCGGGCCCTCCACCCCAAAGCACCTTGTCCCCATGTTGATGAGGACAAGGGCCTCTTCCCGACAACCCTGGCCGTTGGTTGTCGGGGTCTGCGGGCGGGGGGCTTATCGGAAACTCGGAGCCCCCTTTAATAAGGGGGCCCCCAGATCCTGGCCCCCCCACCCTATGCGAATGAGTATGGGGTACATCGTACCCCTACCCATTCACCTAGAGAAAAAAGTGTCAATAAAAAACACAGTACACAGGTTTTTAAAGTAATTTTATTAGGCAACTCCGGGGTCTTCTTCCGACTTCGGGGGTCTCTCCGGCGTCTTCTCCCGGCGTCCGGATCTTCTGCTGGCTCCTCCGCTATCTTCTGCCGCTCTTCTGGATCGATTTTCTTCCCTCTTCTCTTCCAGAGATGTTGACACGACGTTCTCTCCAGCTGGAATGCTCTCTGAGCGCTCCGCAACGGACTTATATAGGCGGTGACCATGCCCCCTATGACATTACAGTCCCGGGGCATGCTGGGACTGTGAGGTCATAAAGGGGCGTGGTCATAGGATGACATGACCACGCCCCCCTATGAACTCACAGTCCCAGCATGCCCCGGGACTGTGATATCATAGGGGGGCGGGGTCCCCGCCTATATATGTCCGTTGCGGAGCGCTCAGAGAGCATTACAGCTGGAGAGAGCGTCGTGTCAACATCTCTGGAAGAGAAGAGGGAAGAAGACAATCCAGAAGTCCATGCCATCGCTAGTAAAAGAGCGGCAGAAGATAGCGGAGGAGCCGGCAGAAGATCCGGACACCGAGAGAAGACGCCGGAGAGACCCCTGAAGTCGGCAGAGGACCCCCGAAGTCGGAAGAAGACCCCCGAAGTTGGAAGAAGACCCCGGAGCTGCCTAATAAAATTACTTTAAAAACCTGTGTACTGTATTTTTTATTGACACTTTTTTCCCTAGGTGAATGGGTAGGGGTACGATGTACCCCATACTCATTCACATAGGGTGGGGGGCCGGGATCTGGGGGCCCCCTTATTAAAGGGGGCTCCTGGATTCCGATAAGCCCCCTGCCCGCAGACCCCGACAACCAACGGCCAGGGTTGTCGGGAAGAGGCCCTTGTCCTCATCAACCTAGGGACAAGGTGCTTTGGGGTGGGGGGCCCGCAGGGCGCCCCCCACCCCCAAAGCACCCACCCCCATTTTGAGGGCATGCGGCCTGGTACGGCTCAGGAGGAGCACTCTCTCGTCCCCACCCCCTTTCCTGACCGGCCAGGCTGCGTGCTCGGATAAGGGTCTGGTATGGATTTTGGGGGGACCCCCACGCCGTTTTTTTCGGCGTAGGGGGTTCCCCTTAAAATCCATACCAGACCGAAGGGCTTGGTATTCCCCCAGAGGGGAATTCCCTTTCGCGCCTGCCGCAGTAGGAAAATGTGTTTTTCCTACTGCAGCTAGCGCCAGATGTACAGTACCCTGCCGCCGAAAACCAGCACGATCCGATTGCGCTGGAAACATTCTCGCAGCTGCGTACTGTAGTTTGTACAAAAGTCTGATGGCTTTGTGTACACACGATCGGACTTTGCTCCACCTGACATTTGTTGCCGGAAAGTTTGTCCGTTCGCACAGCCAACAAAAGTCCGATGGAAACTGAAAAAGTTTGTCCGATGGAGCGTACACACGGTCGGATGTTGCTCCAAAACAGCTAATTTGCATGTTTGTTGTCAAAAAGTCTGATCGTGTGTACGGGCCTTTACTCTATCCTAAATAGACAGAAAGTTTTGCCTTTGCTGACACATTAAGCCCTCATTCACACCGGTGCGATTTGTCATGCAAACGCAAGAAAAGTTGCACCCCATTGCCAGCAATGGAACCGTTCAAATTGCCGTGACTCATTTCGCAGTGACTTTGAAAAAGGTTCCTGCACTACTTTTTTCCGATTTCATGGCAACTTGCATAGATTTTTGTTAAACCAAGTCACAAGCTGAAATCTTCCAAAGGGGACACTAGTTCTAGTGACCCTGGTTTCAAAGCAGGATTCCCTCACTTTGGAGGGTTTTTGGGATTTCCCCTCACTTCCTGTTTTGCCTATGCAACAGGAAGTGAAGGGAAATCTCCCCAATGGGACACAGATGGCAAAAAAACTGGGATTATAACTCTTCGTTACTCTATCCTAAATAAGGATGAGCTCTGGCATGTTCGCATGCTGCACGTGTCAAGCCCGCCAGGAAGTAGGCATTTCCAGATCTCTGCAGCCCATCGGGAAACGTCTCACTGCTTGTGATTAGCGCTGTGCAGTGCGGAGTTCCTGGCGGGCTCAACACGTGCAGCATGCGAACACGCCGTAGCTCATCCTTAATCCTAAATAGACTGAAAGTTTTGCCTTTACTGAAACATTAAGCCCTCGTTCACACCGGTGTGATTTGTCATGCAATCGCAAGAAAAGTTGCACCCCATTGCCAGCAATGGAACCATTCAAATTGCCGCGACTCATTTCGCATCAACGGACAAAAAGATCATCATCAGCAATTACAGAAATGCCTCACTTTAATAGATGACTGGATGACCACTAGCTCCCTCAAACTCAACGGATCAAAAACAGAACTTCTTCTCCTGCAAGCCAACAAAATTCCAAAATTAAGACCCCGTGGACACCACCCTCCATCCTCGGACAGACCATCTCCCCCAGCACCAAAGCCAAGAGTCTCGGAGTCATCTTTGACTCAGGAATGACAATGGATGCACAAATAGGATCAGTGGTAAGCGGATCCCACCATCTCCTCCGCCTGCTTCGCAGACTCATCCCCTTCATCCCAGAAGAGGACAAAGCAGCAGTTTTGGGAACAATCATCAATTCCCGACTCGACTACGCAAATTCGCTCTACGTAGGACTACCCCAATATCAGCTTGCGCGCTTGCAACTCATCCAAAACACGGCGGCAAGACTGTTAACAGGAAAAAAGCCCTGGGAATCCATCTCCCCATCCCTAAAAAGCCTACATTGGCTAACTGTGAAGAATCGGATCACATTCAAGACCCTCTGCCTCACCCACAAATCCATACAAGGAAACGCTCCGCTATATCTCCGGGAAAAAATAAAACACTACAAACCAAATCGCAGTCTTCGATCAGCTAACCAAAACCTCCTCATCATTCCCAAATACCGCTACAAAGCAAAGGGAGAACGAAGATTTCCAGTCCAAGGACCTCGACTATGGAATGCTCTCCCAACCAACATCCGCATGGAAGAAAACCACCAGGCCTTCAGGAAAAAACTAAAGACCTTCCTTTTCTAGAAGCTGACTACAGAGAATACATCTAGCGCCTTGAGGCGATTCGGTTCGCATTTGCAGCGCTTTACAAATCATTCATTCATTCATTCATTCATTCATTCATTCATTCATTTCGCAGCGACTTTAAAAAAGGTTCCTGCACTACTTTTTTCCGATTTCATGGCAACTTGCATAGATTTCTGTTAAACCAAGTCGCAAGCTGCAATGAAATTGGAAGTGCAAATCGCACTGATCTAAGGGTTTAAAATCGCGCTGAAGTGGCGCGATCTCAAAGCCACACTGGTGTAAACCAGGGCTTATACAGCTTTAAATCCTGTATGACATGCATTAACCCATAGCAACTAGATCTGTGGCTGTTGTATAGTACTGTAGAGTGTTAATTCCAGAAAAAAACTGCAGTTTTCTTCATAGAAGCCATGTGTCAATATAGAATTTTATGGTTTACTTACATAATATAATCACAATTTTTTGCATACATGTGTGCTATAAGTTAGCGGTTGCAAAAGGTTTGATTAGGGAAATAAATGGGTTAATCAAACACTTTGAACAAAGGTGCTTCTTATTGGCTTGTTAGGGATTGGATCTGTTGCACAGGTCTACTAGTTGGTTTGGTGTGGAAGCCCTGGCCTGTAGTAGTAGCAGCTACATGAGGTTAATTATATCCCTGAAGAGTTATTTTGTCAGGTTTGGAATTTGCTCAGCTGTAATGTCATAGATGGTTAAGTAGTTTGCTCTTACATACATGAAAATTAAAATGTTTTACAACTGTTGTAAAGAACACTTTGCATATCTTTGCAACTGTTGGCTTTGCATTGGCTTAGGTTGGGTTTAGTCTCTAAGTTTCTGTAACATGCTAGCTACAATGTTCTTTCATGTAGATGGTTAATTGTAGAAAGTAAAGATAATAGCATAGAAATGTAATTCTTACTAAAATGTGTATGCACTCCTATCATTGACTAGAGATGAAAGCTAGTATACAAGTACATTGAACTGGAGACTTTTTCAAGTTTTAGTGTAACTTTTAGCCCCAGTTCACATTGATGCGATTTGACATGTCAAATTGGTGGCAATGGCAGCGTCCAAATCGGTGCGACACCGCACCGATTCCCAAAAGTAGTTTCTGTACTACTTGGCGATTTTGGGATGCGATTTCCATTGACATCTGTGCAGAAACCCGCACAGATGTCTCTGTAATCGGGACTGACAAGCTGAACTTGCACGATTTAATTGCCGCACTTAGTGCGAATTGCGGATTAAACAAGTGAACAATAATAAACACCAAAGCCTTAATTATATGAATATAGGGGTGGGTGGCACTGCCTGTCACCTGGAGAGTGCTCCTCCACAATGGGTCACTCTTTCCAGGTGAATGTAAAATGGGTGAAAAGACACTGCCGTCACCTGAAGGGTAATCCTCCACAGTGAATCACTCTTAAAAGAATAAGTAGCGAGTGCTAAATAGTGTGGTTAATCTCAAAATAAAATAAATATCATGACGGGTGTTCTCACCCTGTGTGTAAGGCAAGTTTGTACAAATAAAGCTCTAATAGTGGTGCTAATTGCAAACTGGTGTATCAGCCTGCAATGTGAATGTGCTTAGTGTAATAATGAGTGTTCTCACCCAATCAGCAATTATAACCAAATTTCATCGTAAACAATTCATCTCAACAGCTATATCATAAACGTGCAGCATGAGTTAATTATGTCCAAATCAATATTAAACAAAAATGAGTGCATTAACACATTCTATTAAAAATTATTTTTGGGTGAAAAAAATCTATATAAAAAATTGATAAGTTCAGTCTTTTAATAGTGTAAAAAATGGCAAGGTTTCACGTTACTTTGTGCTTGTCCAAAAGTGACTCGTGCCTATGTAGCAATTTAGTTGACTTCCGTGCTCCCCTTCAGTTCCCCACTCACCAGATCCCTGCAGGGGTAAATCGCATGCAGCGAGTGTAGTAGCAGTCCTCAGGGCAATCACCTCCTCCTTAGCTCAGCGTGTAATGGGGTATCCAGATCCTTGAGCCTCTCTGGGGGTAAGCAGTTCCCAATAGAATCGATTGTAGTAGTTACCTCCGTGGTAAACCACAGGTTACCCTCATGGACAAAAGAGATGGGTACTCGTAGTGTAAATCCGGATGATTTTATTAAAAAACTTAAAGTTTAAAAACACCACTTAACACATTCAAGTGTGTAAGCTAGCATAGCTTGGTTGCAGTACAGGAGCTTCGCACCGGAAACGCACGTCGGTTCGAAGTTCCTGTACTGCAACCAAGCTATGCTAGCTTACACACTTGTTAAGTGGTGTTTTTAAAAAGTTTTTTAATAAAATCATCCGGATTTACACTACGAGTACCCATCTCTTTTGTCCATGAGGGTAACCTGTGGTTTACCACGGAGGTAACTACTACAATCGATTCTATTGGGAACTGCTTACCTCCAGAGAGGCTCAAGGATCTGGATACCCCATTACACGCTGAGCTAAGGAGGAGGTGATTGCCCTGAGGACTGCTACTATACTCACTCGCATGCGATTTACCCCTGCAGGGATCTGGTGAGTGGGGAACTGAAGGGGAGCACGGAAGTCAACTAAATTGCTACATAGGCACGAGTCACTTTTGGACAAGCACAAAGTCACTTGAAGCCTTGCCATTTTTTTGCACTACTAAAAGACTGAACTTCTTATCAATTTTTTTTATATATATTTTTTTTTCACCCAAAAATAATTTTTAATAGAATGTGTTAATGCACTTATTTTTGTTTCTTAATGATTTGGATACAACTGACTCATGCTGCATGTTTATGATATAGCTGTTGAGATGAGTTGTTTATGATAAAATATGGCTGTAATTGCTGATTGGGTGAGAACACTCATTATTACACTAAGCACATTCACTTTCACATTGCAGGCTGATACACCAGTTTGCAATTAGCACCACTATTAGGGCTTTATTTGTACAAACTTGCCTTAAACACAGGGTGAGAACACCCGTCATGATATTTATTTTTTATTTTGAGATTATTCACTGTGGAGGATTACCATTCAAGTGACGGCAGTGTCTTTTCTTACCTATTTTACAGTCACTTGGAGAGAGTGACCCATTGCGGAGGAGCACTCTTCAGGTGACGGCAGCACCACCCACCCCTATATTCATATAATTTTTACTATTGGTATTCCGGTTGGAGCCCCTTGGGGGAGGCAGCAGCACAGCCTACACCTAAAGCACGGAATCTAACAAATATTATAAACACCAAAGTCTGGTTAGTGCCTAGAAAATACCTTTTTTCTTTAGTTTGCCTGGAACCAGCGGTGACCCATCCATAGGGGGTGCTGCCCCCCTAAAAGCAAGTCACAACGAAAAAAAGTCCTTTAAGTGTGTGTACGGGCGCCGGACACAGCTGTCTATGCAATCACGTGATTGCATGTGAGACTCTTCATTTGCTTGCTTTGGCGAGTCCTTGTAGCGCAGAGCAATATGCCCGAACACTCCCATTCTAAAATTATTCTTCTTGTTGTGGGGTTTGTGATTGGCACCACCGTAGGACATGGGCAGTTCTTGAGCCGCGGCATCACTTCTGGCCGAGCAGCACCTTCTCTCTAAATCTTGCCCAGACCGGGAGGTTGGGACTCAGTGAAAAAAAAATTATTTTGTGTGCACAAATGAAATGAGTGGATGATGGCAAAGTTTCACCTCATTCTGGGAACATGTCCTTGCAAACTTCAAAGCCTTTTTTGGAATATTATGAACTCTTACTCTGTGTTGCCCTTGGTGTTTTTTCGGTGCTTGCATCACACTTAAAATACTTTTAAATAGATACTGTAATGTGCCAAATAATTCTGCCATCAGCCCAGTGCCGATCCTGACCTCCCTGGGGCCCTAAGCAAAATTCTGCTAAGGGTCCCTCTACCTGACCCATGATGCCGTGAGCTATGTAAACCATTTGCCATTGTCACACCTGACAGTTCAGTGCTCCCAATACAATCCTCCCTCCTTTAAACAAAACAGTCAAAGAATAAGTACAACAATATAGAACAGACGTATGTGTGTGTGTGTGTCCCCAGAAAGCCCCCCCTTAAATCGGCCTCGCCGTGCCAATCATTGCAGCCTTACTATGCCCATCATAGCCACCTCACTGTGCCAATCAATGTAGCCTTACTGTGCCCATCATTGCTGTCTTACCATTTAGTGCCAGTGGATTACGTACAGGCACAGCGCGCATCTCGCGCTGTGCCACGGAGCTCAGAGTGAAAGGTTCAGTCACGCTGTGACAAGTCCTGCCCTCCTCCTAGACCAGCTCGTGTGATAGACAGAACACTGCATCTACCACACGAGCTTGTCTAGGAGGAGGGCGGGACCTTTGTCACAGCGCGACTTCACACTGAGCTCCGTGACACAACGGGACTCTGCTTTGAGCTACGCTGCAGCCACAGCATAGCTCAAAGCAGCCAGCCTACCAGGAAATGTCCCGGTATCCCGGTAGGCCAGTCCGGCCCTGAGCAGAGCCGATCCACCCTTGGGGGGGCCCTACGCAGCTTGCGTATAGGGCGGATTGGCTCTGCATCAGCCCCTTTCAGCCAGCAAAATAAACCTAATAAAAACCTGCTTCTAATCTATCGGCATTAGCAGATCCAACATAGTATACTATACATGGGGATGGAAAGTATTCAGACCCCCTTAAATTTTGTACTCTGTTATGTTGCAGCCATTTGCTAAAATCATTTAAGTTCATTTTTTTTCCTCATTTAATGTACACACAGCACCCCATATTGACAGAAAAACACAGAATTGTTGACATTTTTGCAGATTTATTCAAAAAGAAAAACTGAAATATCACATGGTCCTAAGTATTCAGACCCTTTGCTGTGACACTCATATATTTAACTCAGGTGCTGTCCATTTCCTCTGATCATCCTTGAGATGGTTCTACACCTTCATTTGAGTCCAGCTGTGTTTGATTATACTGATTGGACTTGATTAGGAAAGCCACACACCTGTCTATATAAGACCTTACAGCTCACAGTGCATGTCAGAGCAAATGAGAATCATGAGGTCAAAGGAACTGCCTGAAGAGCTCAGACAGAATTGTGGCAAGGCACAGATCTGGCCAAGGTTACAAAAAAAACTTCTGCTGCACTTAAGGTTCCTAAGAGAACAGTGGCCTCCATAATCCTTAAATGGAAAATGTTTGGGACGACCAGAACCCTTCCTAGAGCTAGCCGTCCGGCCAAACTGAGCTATCAGGGGAGAAGAGCCTTGGTGAGAGAGGTAAAGAAGAACCCAAAGATCACTGTGGCTGAGCTCCAGAGATGCAGTCGGGAGATGGGAGAAAGTTGAATTCAACCATCACTGCAGCCCTCCACCAGTCCGGGCTTTATGGCAGAGTGGCCCGACAGAAGCCTCTCCTCAGTGCAAGACACATGAAAGCCCGCATGGAGTTTGCTAAAAAAAACACCTGAAGGACTCCAAGATGGTGAGAAATAAGATTCTTTGGTCTGATGAAACCAAGATAGAACTTTTTGGCTTAATTCTAAGCGGTATGTGTGGAGAAAACCAGGCACTGCTCATTACCTGTCCATGTGGCCAAGTACAGGGATATCCTGGACGAAAACCTTCTCCAGAGTGCTCGGGACCTCAGACTGGGCCGAAGGTTTACCTTCCAACAAGACATGACCCTAAGCACACAGCTAAAATAATGGAGTGGCTTCACAACAACTCCGTGACTGTTCTTGAATGGCCCAGCCAGAGCCCTGATTTAAACCCAATTGAGCATCTCTGGAGAGACCTAAAAATGGCTGTCCACCAATGTTTACCATCCAACCTGACAGAACTGGAGAGGATCTGCAAGGAGGAATGGCAGAGGATCCCCAAATCCAGGTGTGAAAAACTTGTTGCATCTTTCCCAAAAAGACTCGTGGCTGTATTAGATCAAAAGTGTGCTTCTACGAAATACTGAGCAAAGGGTCTGAATACTTAGGACCATGTGATATTTCTACTTTTTTTTTTTTTTTTTTTTTTTTTCTTTTTTAATAAATCTGCAAGAATGTCAACAATTCTGAGTTTTTCTGTCAATATGGGGTGCTGTGTGTACATTAATGATGAAAAAAAAATGAACTTTAAATGATTTTAGCAAATGGCTGCAATATAACAGAGTGAAAAATTTAAGGGGGTCTGAATACTTTCTGTCCCCACTGTATATAAAGTTTTATGTGTCCTGACCACAGGATGTGCTGTACAACTGGTGTAAATGGTGTACAACTACCATTTACAATGAACAATGCATCTGCTATCGCTGATTTGGTTAAATGAAGTAATCACTTCATTATTATATTTTATTTTTTTTTTTTATTTTTTTTTTTATGAAAAAAAAATAAATTTTACAATAGAAAACATTTATATAACAAAACCAAAAACCCTATTATACAGGGTTTTACTATTGTGTTTTGAAAAGCCCTGCATCTTTGGTGCGGTCTTCAAAACCAAAAAACACAGGTCCTGTTGAAATGAATAGAAAAAGCATACAAAGTACACCGGGGGGGTTTTGCGTGCGACCTCCCCAACCCCCCCCCCCCCCCCCCCAAACAAAAAAAAAACAAAAAAACAAAAAATAATTGTATAAAAAAAAAAAAAAAAAAGGTTTTTCAATTGAATTTTTTTTTTTTTTTTTCAGGCTGATGTAACTAAGCTAGCTAATGAATGGAATAGAAAAGGTAAAAAAGCTATGGATCACGCAAATGCTTCTCCCTCTCCATCCCGTTGGTTTCGGGTTTTAAGAAGGTTAGTATCTGTGACTGGTAACTAAACACTTAGGCCTCGTTAGCATGGGTGTACTACACTAGAGCATATGCTCATGCAAAGGCTGTGTTTACCCATACAAGGATATGTAAGTGCATTCCTGTTCAGCCAGTCCTATTCACGTGAATTGATAGGCAGTGGCTGCACGGACACAGTGCGCATTTGGGGCCTTCCACCTGCGTGTATGTCAAATTAGAAGCAGTGCACCCCCCCCCCCCCAGCAGAAAAACACTTAAAGTGGAGGGCCACCCTAAAAAAAAAAAAAAAAAAATTACATTAACATTCTTAAAAAAGAGGAGGAAAAAAAATTTTTTTTACTCACCGGAAACCCCTGTTGCTAGGCAGTCTTTCTAATCTGTCTCTCCTTTTTCCGCGGCACTGTTTCTTCAATTCCTCCTCCTCGGCGAGCGCCCCCATTGTCTTCTGGGACATGTGTGTATCCCAGGAAACAACGGGGCCATTCACAAAGCGGCTCGCGCAGTAGGAAATGGGCAGTGAGGCCGCAAGGCTCCACTGCCTGTTTCCCTTAGTTAGGAAGGTGGCGCCGGCAGCTGATCCGATGGATGGATCGGCCTTGGGGGGCCGACATCGCGGGCTCGCTGGACAGGTAAGTGTCCTTATTAAAAGTCAGCAGCTACAGTGTGACACTTTTAAGTGTGAATGGGGGCTTAGGCCTAAGTCACATGAGTTTCAGCTTGTAGAAGAGCCGTGTGTGCAGCAAGCTTCGGGTAGCTTTAAGTCTTTAAAGCACCCTACAGTTCTTGTTTGGGAATATTAACCACAGATCTTAATAGGATTGCTGACTGCCACTTTAAAACCTTCCCGCCTGGCCTATAGCAGGGCAGTGGCTTTACCCTTCTGAATGGACGTCATACGACGTCACCGTGTCCATGGACGCAACCGATGACTGATCAGTGTACCGGCTTGCTGCCGGTATCATGTGACCAATCGTAGCAGGTCACATGACTGTTGTACACATTGAATGGCATGAAAGGAAGCCATCCATTCTGTACAATTGTGTTGCTAACTGTGATTGGTCAGTGTGATCACATGGTACAGACATGGCCAATCAAAGCCCATCTGTACCGTGTGATTAGCTTTGACTAATCACAACTGAATGAATCAGTAAAATGCTTGCTTATAGCAATGTAATTCACTGCTATGAGCAATCATAATGTGTAAAAAAGGAAAAAAAATATCCACTTCCCCAGAGTAGTACGATGTTACTATGGTAACTTTATATTGCTCTGGTCAGTAGTTTTTTTTTCTTGTACCATCACCAGTCAGTGTCCCTGATCACTGCCACACCAGTGATATGATGATGCTGTACTGCACTGGTGACAGTATGTTAAAAAAAAAAATTATTTTCTTCATTTTCCCAAAAATTATGACAAAATTACAACTTCAAAACCTGCCATGCCTCTTACTAAAGACATTTGACTGTCTACTTTCCAAAAAGGGGGTCATTTGGGGGTATTTGTGCTGACATGGCATTTTAGGGCCTCATGATTGATACATTTTCATATATATATCATAGTTTGTGGACACTCTAACTTTCCTACAGACTAAATAATATACATTGATTTGAGTTATTTTCACCAAAGAAATGTAGAAGAATACATTGTTGTCGGAATTTATGAAGAATAATTTATTTGCAAAATTTTATACACAAAATTAAAAGCCCAGTAGTGATTAAAAGCCACCAAAAGAAAGCTAGTTGTGTGAACAAAATGACAAATTTTCGTTTGGTTCAAATTGGCTCATTCAGATTGCGACAGTGCTGAAAACCAGGCCTGGCCAGGAAGGGGGTGAAAGTGCCTGGTTATTGAAATGGTTAAGAAAGCTGCTAGCCAGTTTCAGCAGGCTTCAATTAGTGCTGAAGCCTGCTTGTTTAGTGACAGCACTCTCATTAAAGAGATTGTAGATGCCTAATTAAAGAAAAAAAAAAACTGCCTTACTTGCTATTTGCAATGGCTTGTGCGCAGGGCAGCCCCAATCTTCCTCTTCTGGGGTCCCCTCGCCGGGTGCCCACCATAGAAAGCCGCTTGCTATGTGGGCTCGCTCGTGAGCTGGTTCTGTGTCCATAGACGTACACAGGATTCGATTTACCAATTTTTAAAAAAATCTATTTAAAATATCTGTTTCTACACATGGTTAAAGCACAACACCATTAATCCTTTATAAGCTCAACCAAATTTATGGTTTCTTAGACATTTGGATAAATATTTGCATAATCAATGATTCATTGTGCAAAAAGTATAAACAGCTGGTAGGAATGGATGGTCATCCAGCTAACGATAGACTTAGAGCTGCATATAGGTGTTAGAGCGCCCCATAGATGTTACAGACCTCCATAAATGCTAGAGTGACCAATAGATGTCAGAGCACCCCATAGACAAAGCAAAGGTTAGAGTGTTCTACGGAGATTAGAGTGCCCCATAGACACTAGAGAATCTCATAGACAAAGCAACCCATGGAGGTTGGAGCACCCCATGGATGTTAGAGCACTCCATGGAGGTAAGAATGTCCCATAGGCAGAGTACCCCATGGATATTGGAGTGCCCCAATAAACTGATTAACCCATTGATATTGGCGCAAACCAAAGAGGTTGGAGCACTTTGTAGGGTTGCCACCTATCTCTGGGATTCACTCAAACAGTCCAAGTTTTGACATGTGTCTGGGTTTTCAGTCAGCGTGAAACCCAGACACATTATTCAGATTGAACTGTGGCTCCCCAAGTAACAGTACCACACATCTGTTGCCATCTGTTAACTCAATATGGCCACACCCACTGTTCGCCTTGGTGTGTGTAGTGTACCACATTACTACTCTGCCTGAGGCACCCAAAGGTGTTTAAGGTCTTTTGCAATCCTATAGTGTGCTGCAAACAAAATTGCTGTGCGCCACTAAAGTGTTCGGGTTTGGCATGAAGAAAAGGTGGCAACCCTAATTAGAATACCTTTCAGGTTTTTATTGCTCCTTCTGCCCCTTTTTTAGGGGCAGAGATTTTCTATTGTTCCGTTTTTACCATTATCATTGAAAGGGAAAATAAAAGAATCCCAAATTTTGGGTTGTCCCCAGAAAAGTGACCGAGGGTAAACCTTCTAATAGGGACACTAGTTCTGGTGACATGAGGGACCCCAAGGGATCCCTTAATTTGCACATATTTCCTCACTTCCTGTTTGGGCTATGGGACAGGAAGTGAAGGGAAATCTCCCCAATGGGACACAGATGGCGCAAAAAAAAAAACTGACAGAGGTTTTGCTTATATTTCTACTTTAAACTCTAAGCCAAGTGTTTGGGTTGCGGTGCGGCCCCACTGAATTGAATGGTCGCGTTTGACAGGTCAGTGCCGCCTGTCAACTCGGTATGTTGCGTTAAATTTACCACAACCACAGGTTTTTACCACTATCTATGTGCAAGAGGCCTTAAAGTGGAGTTCCACCCAAAAGTGTAACTTCCGCCTATTGGTCTCCTCCTCCCCCACATTTGGCACCCTTTTTTGGGGGGGGGGAACCTTGGCCCCCCTCCTTCTTCCCGCTGCTGTCAATCAGAGCCATAGCTGATGGGCGGGGCCAAGCCCCGATTTGCGTGTCAAGGATGTGCACACAAGCGACTGGCTATGGGGGAACAGGGGGGAGGAGCCAGAAGGCCTGCATGGAGCAGGCAAGTATGATATGTTTGTTTTAATTCAAAAAATTACCCTTTTAATGTTGCTTTATCATAACCAGTAAAAACAAACCTACATAATTATTAAACAGGAGTGCAACTCTTTTCTATAATTGCAACTGAGACGAGCTAGTTGCAAACAGTTGTGGGGATGATTATCTGGCGGGGCGGAGATTTTTCTACATTCACTTTCCAAACTAAACATGAACTTTGCTTAGTGAACAGCTTTTACTCTTTTAGTAAATCGGACTATATGCATATATTATAGGACGGTATCTGGTGAAAGTCAAACAAGGAAATCCTCCACCTCATCTTTATGTGAAGAAACTCTGAAAAAATCTAGAGAGGCATTTTCTTCCGGCAAAACCAAGACTTTCTCATTTAGAATTCAACAGCTACAAGCCATATTGCAAATGCTGGACCGACATGAAAAGGAGATCGTCACTGCGCTGGAAGAAGATATGCATAAGGTCAGTTCACGATTCATAATGATACAGTATAATTTTTATTTACTGTAGATTGGAACGGTCTTTAAAAACTGGGGGGTTGAGAAACCAAAGACTAAAGAAGCTGGATATCAATATATCCTATTTTCCTGCTAAAGAAACCTGTTCATATTACTCTTTAAATATCTGGATTTTTAAAAGCAACAAACGCACGCTTTTTTTTTTTTTTTTTTTTTCTTGACACATTGAATATGTATGGATTATTACAGGGACAGCTGCATGAATGCTATAGGGCCTGGGGGGTGGAACAGGATTCCTTCAGGGGCTTTTGAGGCAACCTGAACATGTTACAAGCATCTATATGCTTGTAAAGATAACACAAATCGAGTATCATTAGGGATTGAGAGGTTGCTTTGGACACCAACCCTGTACCACCTGTGACATCTCCAATCAAGTGCTGCTGATGACACAGGAAGAGACTTCATAATTGCTTTTGCTAATTAAAGATCCCCTTTACAGGCTGTGTCATATGAAGAGTTTAGCCATCTTTAGTATGGTAAATTTATTACTGACAGAGGTCATCCTGTCCAGCACTGAATTTAAAGAGTAACTCCACTTCTGTTGAGGGGGGAAAAAAAACATTCCCCTCTGGGTGATGCATGTACGTTGCAAGGATTTTAACAAACTTTGTTGCAGATTCCTACCTTTTCAGACATTCAGAGTCTCCCACATTAAGCTGTGGGTTCCCGGACACCCGTGAGCACCGGCTGAGTGACAGGTGGATGCAAGGCCGATCCTGAATGGGTGCACCCAGGCGCTGCGAGGTGAGGCGGGGGGGGGGGGGATGTAGACGGACAGCCCAGCCTGCTGTCCCCAGCCTACTGTGGCTGCTCCATGGGTACTTTTTTTATTTTTTTGGTCCAGCCAATTCAGCAGGGAAGGAAGGGGAGTGGGCAAAGGCAGAGAGAAGACTAAGCGCATTATCTGCAGGCTGTAGCAATTAAAAGATAAGATAAAAACTTTCCCCAGTCAAGCGGACTCTTTCTCCACTTTCGGGTGCCGCTGCGCAGTAATCACCTGTGCGACAAGTACATGACAGTCTGGGTCTCTTCTATATCAATCCACCGGGCAGACCGGGACTGTCATTTACTTGTCACACAGGTGATTACTGCGTGACGGCACCCAAAAGTGGAGAACAAGTCCACTTGACTGGGGAAAGTTTATTTTTCTTTTAATTGCTACAGCCTGCAGATCACGTCTTCTCTCTGCCTCAGCCCATCCCCTTCCTTCTGGGGCACTCTGACTGGGATGGCTCACCGGACCCTTGGCCCCATTGTAGCTGGCCCTCTGGCCCCAGCAGCCCTGGCCCAGGAGCCAGACCTCTGGGCCCAGCTCCAGCAGCCAGGCCCCAGCAGCTAACCCCAGCAGCTGTTTGATCAGGCTGCCTTTTATTGGGAAGGGGGGGTGCCGGCGTGAAGTGTCGCCACCTTCCTTCTGGGGAACTCTGTGACTGGGATGGCTCACCGGCCCCAGTAGCCCAGCTTCAGCAGCCGGCCCCCTGGCCCAGGAGCCAGACCCCAGGGCCTAGCTCAGCAGCCAGGCCCTAGCAGCCAGACCCCAGGACCAGCAGCCAACCCCAGCAGCTGTGTGATCAGGCTGCATTTCATGGGCACTGGTAAGGCTGCATTTTATTGGGAGGGGGGGAGGTGTCGGCGCCAGCCCACGAAGCATCACCTCCCTGAAATTAGTTTTTGCAGGTTGGGATGTCTGCCTTTTTTGTTCTGAAGAAATAGCGGTTTGCTTTCTGTTTCCATGTGCAAAGTGAGTGACTTTTTTATTTTATTTTTTTTATTGATCAACAGGTGTAACTGCAGGGCTCTAATGAGGAATTGGCAGGGTCAAAATCCCTTTAGACATAATTAACCGTTCGGGAGTATCTCACAAACTGAAATGTTTGCTGCAGAGGATGTGAGGATGCCCAAAATCTGATTTGTAACTTAGTGCAGACTTCTGGTAAAATCAATGAGTCAATCACCCAAGCAGAAAATGACAATTCTGGGGGGCGCTCTGTACACAACACACGACTACCTCCAGGTTGCCATATTCAGGGCCGGACTTACCATTGGGCTTGACTGGGCTCAAGCCCATGGGCCCCGCCCAATAGGGAGCCCCTCGGCCCCGCCCATTTACATTTTAAATATCTTCATATATCTTCAGCTAGATTGGATGAAACAGCGGTGACTCACACTGGTCCTCACTTGGCTGCAGCGCTGCTCTGCCCGAGTCTCTCTCTGTCTCAGCGGCGCAGAGAGTGAAACTCTAATGTGTAATTACGCAGGACGGACCAGGAGGAGCCTTGAGGTGGGTGGAGCTGCGCCTTTGGCTTGGCAACCCTGCACTCGTTGCTAGCACCTGGGCTGCCTGGCGTCTAGCAACGAGTGACGTCATTGAGTCAGTCACGTCGGACGTGGAGTCTCAGACTCAGAGCCGACGTGACCGTGACAGGAGCTGCCTGGAGCGGAGGAGCCTGCCTAAGTGTAGTATCTGTCTTTCTTGGGCTGCCTTACAAGGTATTTGTTTTTCAATATGTTTTCCAGGTAAATAAGTGTTTTTATTCTCATTCTGACCAAGAAATTTGTGCATTGCAATAAACGCATGATCACTTTGAACTTTTTTAAACATTATTTATTTGGAAAAAAAGTTTTTCAAGCTTCAATCAGTGGTCATATAAATAGATTATTACATTTTTTTTTTAACATGCAACACTGTCTATGGTACCAGTCAACATTTTGTTCTATTTAAAGTAATGTATAGAAGGTAGGGCCCGAAAGTGACTCAAGCCCAGGGGACCCCACCACCCTATGTCCTGCCCTGGCCATAATGTATTGCATTTTACAGAAAATTACAGCGTTGCAGATTGTAGAGGAAAGGCAATTTTAATACCAATATATTACAATATGGCTTGTCGCAACTCATCAAAATGACAGTGTTTTGGATCTGTTAAGATCCTTAATTACTTATGACAAACATGAAGGCCCAATTCAATCACATTCCCTGTATATCAAATCCCTCATAGACCGGAAATTGGCAACACATGAATCATTTCAGCTTTAGACATAATATGGTCTAACATTAGCCACTCAAATCACTTCTACGAAAAAAGAATCACTCGCTGAAAATTGCTACCGGTTTAACCATTTCTACCCAAGAATGTCGTATGAGGGGCAGAGCCTGGTTAAATAAGTTTGTACTAGGATTATAGAGTAATGGTGTGATAACAATTATGTAGTGATATAAAATTACTGTGATCATCATTGCTACTACAGCTCTTTTGTGTGAGGGTTTTATTATTTTTTTTCTGACTACTAGACCATCTCTTTCAGCACTTGCTTACTGTGGAATGGGTGTGAGGACCTAAAAGTTACACTGAGGTTCTGAGATGTTGATGAGCCCCTGCGGACAGAGTAGTTGGCTGGAAAAGGAATGTTAAAAGTTTATTCCTTACACTGATGTTCCCCTGGCAGCATCTATTCACAGCACTGGTGCCTACTCCCTAGTAATGTACTGACTATGTTAGAGGCCCCGTATGCTGTCTGTCCTTGCTTTAAACTTGGTTCTTTTTCAATGACAGTAGGGAGGTCGTCATCATATTATTTTTCTTTGGAGCCCATGACCTGTAGTTATGCCCTGGCATCATTGCCAACCTACCAGATTAGAATTTACTGGCATAGCAAAGTTTTTTTTTTTTTTTTCTGGCATTTCCAAAAGTTACTAAATTAAATTTTCCCCAGTCGTCTTCCAGGACAGCCCTTGAGAGATGTAGCTTCTCCCATCGCCACAGGAAAAACTTTGCCCTTTCAGTTTCGAAAGGCGGTCCCTCAGGAATATGGCCAGTCATTTGTGTTTCCTCCATCGAGAAGCATGTTGCTGAGGAACCAGTTAATTATTTTTTGTTTTTTTAATTCTTTTTGGGAACACTACATCTCTCAGCGGCTGCCAGAAGGAAAGAGGAGACCTTGCAAGGGGAATGGGTCCTAGCCAGCAAAAGGCTCTCTAGTAGATTCTTTCCCACCTTTTGGCCCGGGTGCCATCCAGCTGATAAGGAGTAGACCTGGTTTTCACCTCTTCCAGTGTTTGGTGAGGGTCAGTGGCATGTTGGCAGCGGTTTTCCTGGTGGCTGAAGGCCCGGCCAGATGAAACTGCAATGTGTTCTCCCTCTGGCTGCTCCGGCTGCCTCTGGGCCGGAGACGCCATATGTGTCACTTCCGGCGGAACTGATATCATCACAAGCCCAGATCTCCGGTTCTGGGTCTCCAGGGCGCAGGGAGGAAAGGGAGGGCCAGGCCAGGCCTACAATTCCTGGCCAGCGTCCAGCCTAATCAGACTAGCGGCGGGAACTGGAACAGGGGACGACCATGGAGGCTAATCCCCAGGACACTGCGGGCGATTCAGGCACCAGCCAAGCACAGGTAGGCTGCTGGGTAGACCCTTTTTATGTGCTTTTCTTTGGTGTTTGGCAGGGTTGGACAAGGGCACCCCTGGGTGGTGGATTCCTCACAGTCCCAGAGGAGACAGCCTACAGAATGTCAATTTGGGAGGCCGGATAGTTAATGCCCCCACCCATTCTGTGTTTTCAGGCAAAAGAAACCTCAGGGGAGGACAAATCAAGCCATGAAAAATGCCCTAATTGTGGTACTAAGCTCTCTTAGAGTTACAATAGAGCCTAATGCAAACAATGCATCGCTAATCTGCTAAAGTCTGAGGCAGACTCCCCCCTGGCTAAGTTTCTTGGCTCCTTTTTCGAGGATGAAGTAGCCTCCTACGTTTTAAATCCTTCAGGAAGCAAATCTCCGATGCAAGCACATCAGCAGCTTCAACCAGTAGCACACCTGTAAAAGTACTCTCTTCTCCAGACCCTACAACCTCAAGTCCAGGGGAGCCCCAAGTGGTTAGGGAGCACAGCCCGGCAGTGGTCAGGCCAGTCTCTTCAGACTCAGAGCAGGATGAAGAGCAGGCCATAGCTAGTAAGGCTGCAAAGTACAAATTGTCCCTTTGAAGAATTAGACGATCTACTAGGTGCAGGTTACAATACTCTGGATATCCATGAGGAAGAGTTGCAGTTATCTAGACATGATATGATGTATCTGGGTCTAGGGGGAAAAAGAAAGCAAAAATCTTTCCAGTCTATGACGTCCTCTTAGATCGAATTCATGAAGAATGGGCTGAGCCTGATAAAGCATTTTTTTTTTTTTTTCCAATTCCTTAAGAAGATTTCCCCTTTGACGAGAGCCCAGAAGCCATGTGGAATAATAATCCTAAATTGGACACACCTCTGTCTAAGGTCTCAAAACAGGCAGACTTAACATTTGAAGACATGGGGCACTTAAAAGACCCGATGGATAGAAGAAGGGATATAGTCCTAAAAAGAGCCTGAGATTGGCCACAACTTGTGTCACTAGGAACCACGAATTCTGGCTGGCGCAGTGGCAAGAGCATTTGGTTGCTGGTACCCCAAG
This sequence comes from Aquarana catesbeiana, assembly GCF_042186555.1. Taxonomy (NCBI): domain Eukaryota; kingdom Metazoa; phylum Chordata; class Amphibia; order Anura; family Ranidae; genus Aquarana; species Aquarana catesbeiana. Next base: position 316,925,448 of record NC_133324.1, on the reverse strand, counting down.
AGAACTACTAAAGTAATTTCCAATGCTGTTCAAAGCAATGAGGTTTATAACAGGTGTGTCAACAGAATCTGTCAAGTTGGAAGTAAAATCTTTTCCCGCAAAAGTTTTTTCCAAAGAAATTTTTTTTGCCCCCAAAGGGAAGCACCAACGGCAGAGATAGACTTCAGACTGAAGAAACATTGGCCTGGACAGAAGGGTAAAGGGAAAGGAAGTATTCTCTTTAACCATCCCAGCTAAAACCACAGTGACCTCAGACTTTCGGTGGGAGGAAGATTGAAAGGATTTCTCCCACAGTGGGAAGCTGTAACAGCAAACAACTTTGTGCAAAACAGCATAGAAGGGCTATGAGAAAGCCAGGGCCTTACTTTTTCTGATCGGGGAAATGTTAGATCAAGAATTATTGGTACCGGTCCCAGTTCAGGAAAAAGGGAGCGTTTTTTTCCCCTAATCGTCTTTCAGGACAGCCACCTGAGAGCTTGGCTCCTCCCTTCTGTTTGGAAACACCTGCGCCAGCTTGTATAAATTTCCTCCTCCCCTGCTGGCTCCTCAGTTATTTGTGTTTCCTCCAGTGGGGAGACACCATAGGAACCAGCCAGGAGAGCCAGAGGAGGCTCAGGCAAACATGTCCTGAAAGAGGAGTGGGGACTCCTAGGACAGACCAGAGAGGTTGGTGTACAGAGCAGCCTGGTGAGGCAAAGCCCTGTGAGCAGCAGTTACACTAACCTGGTCAGGAAAGTCGTTTTTCTGATTGCCACCCCCGCATCCCTGAGTGCAGGTCGTCAGGTCGGGGGGGCGGCCTTTTCAAACGCTGAGTGCAGTGAAGCGGAGCGCAGCTCCTGCAGTCTCATACCCCCAGCAGCATGTGAAAAAACAAACATGCCGGGTATTGGGATTGCACGGCCTGTGGCGGGTGACGTCATATCCGGCCGAAAGGGGGCGGGCACTTCCGGGTTCGCGGCTTCCGGTTCCGGGCCAAGAACGCTGAAAAGGAGCCAGGCATGGGCTGGAGAGGAGCCAGACAAGCTGTAGAGACAGCACAGGCTCCGGATGTGACACGAGGATGGCGGATGCAGAGGACCTAGACCGCACTGCTCCAGCAGAGACCAGCTCCAGCCATGTGAAGGTAAGGGAAACCTAGGGTGGAGCTCCCCTGGCCTGTACCACCCCCCCCCCATCAATTTAGGGCTAAGGGAAGGGGGGGAGTAGGTTAAAGGACCCTCATGTGTCAGAGGGTGGTTTCATAGGGCCCCTGGTGAGGCAAGCCCGAATGAAGTGTTGCACTCCTGCAAATGTGCGGGGGAAGGGTACTGTGTATTAATGGTATGGGGTTTTTTTGTCTTATGTCTTTTCAGAAAACAGAAAAAACCAGGGTCTCTCATGTTTCAAAAAAGAGGTGTCCTTCCTGTAAAGTTACCCTTAAAGATACCTGGGAAAAGGCATTATGCAAAGAGTGTATTAGTAAACTAGTACAAGAACACTCTTCAGAGCAGGGTGAGCTAGCGGCGTCAGTTAAGGAATTGTCTAATACCTTCGAATCCTTCAAAACCTTCTTTGAGGGTTTCCAAATGCCACAGCTTTTGACTGCTCCTCTGACAACACCATTACCAAAAACACAGGCAATACCCTCCACGAGTAAGGAAAAAATGTAAAAGTTGCGCCAGCTCTTAGATGGAAGTGAAGCAGCCAACACAGCAATATGACCGTTGCAAAGTGAAAGTTGGAGTGAAGAAGTGTGGCGCTAATGGGTAGTGGGACTCCTGTCGCTGCGGTATTGTGGCTGAAGTCTTCCTAGTGCAGGATGATGAGACTGTTTAAGTAGAATGAGCTTTGAATTTTTCCAGAGGGGACCTATTCCAGCAATTGCAAGCAAAACAAATTGCTTGTCTAATCCACCTGGCAGTAGAGGATTTCGGAGTTTTATATCTCTTCTATTCACCCAGCTCCAGTAACCCCTACAGGGGTATCTTGCATAGCATATAGGCTTGATGCACGGATCATGCAGCCAGGCTCCAACTTTACCAACCGGTATCCAGCTCCTATGGACCTTCCAAGGATCTCCCGCAGCTGGATCGAATTGTGTGTGCAAAAGATCCTTCTCCAAGGGGCTTGGAGAAGGATCTTTTGCACACACAATTCGATCCAGCTGCGGGAGATCCTAGCCATGTCACCCCCAAACCGGGAGAGCCCGCGGAGCCGCCGCCCACCACCCACGCCACAAATAATCCCCCCAGTCGTGGGGCTAGCCAAGGCACCAGGGACAACCGCAGTCCAGTGGCGGGGAACAAAGGGGCACGAAGTGTCTCGGCGCACTACACTTCGTGCCCCTTTGTTCCCCGCCACTGGACTGCGGTTGTCCCTGGTGCCTTGGCTAGCCCCACGACTGGGGGGATTATTTGTGGCGTGGGTGGTGGGCGGCGGCTCCGCGGGCTCTCCCGGTTTGGGGGTGACATGGCTAGCGCTGTCTTTGCCTGTACGGACGCCAAGGCGCAGACAACTGTCTGCCCCTGGGTGCCCACGTCTGTTCTCAGACCCTCTGGTCCTTTATTCCATCGGCAGATTGGGTGAGATGACACCTTGGTCTCCCATTCCAGGGGTGTTCGCCTCTCCAACCGCCACACGGTCCGTGAGATCTGAGCATGTGCGCGCGTTGCATGATGGAACTCGTAGTTCCTAGGCACCGTGCAGTGCACAGCCGTGGCTACCCCTCGTTTAGCGTCCGCACACCTGATCATCATCTGATCAGGTGTGGGGGGTATATGAGTAACCGGCCAGTCCCTCAGTTCCCATGGACGAGGGACGTGCCTGCATTCGCTCTGCACACAGCTACAAGGTAAACTTCTGCCTTTCAAAACACCCTGACTTCATGTTGTTTACATGAATTATTTATTATTCCTTTACATACTTTTTAGAACTTACTTTGGACCGGCCTCTTACTCTGGTGGTTAACACTGATTTTCTCAAGCAACACGGTGTGCTTCATGATGAATTAGGTAATAGACTCCTTTTCACTAGCCTCACCTGTGCCCAAGTACATTTTAAAGCTTCCATTTCCCTACCTTTCTGATCCTCCTTTTTTTCTTTATATTTCATATAGGATCCACGTTTATTTTTATCCCTTTTTCATCCCAGCACCGGTACTATATACCTGTGAATGTACCGCTATGAGAATCTTTTCTTACAGCAGATACCATCAAGTAAGTATAGGCATAAACTACCATATCTGGCCCCAGTTAACAACAGCAAGACCCCTAATATTACCCATTTTTCCAACTAGGCCTGCTTTAAGTGGTCTGCAGATATGGTTCAACCTTGATGTCCTTTCCTTGCTGTGTGCATACATATATCACAGGCACTTCCTGACCTTGCCTCTCTACAGCTTTTAGATATACATGTAAGTCCGCACCTTTTCCAGAGATATAGATACATTTATACCTATTTATATACATATATTTTTTGTTCTCTTTTTAATACAATGCATATATGCGCAACCCTCTATTCCTGGAATAACTACCACAGTGCATTATGACACATGACTATCTTTACATTCCTTTGCCAGGTCTACTGTATGCCCCCTGCAGGCACAATTTACGGCGCGGTCTGCCTGCTCCCCTGTGGGGATCTCCTTGGGTGGCTGTGTTCCCCCTCTCCCTCTCCTCCCTCCCGTCTTGGGCACTGACGCCCCAGGTATGTCCGCAGTTCCGTTTAGTGGTGTGGAGCTTAGGGTTGCATGAATGTCCAGCCACAGTTGCAATGTGTTATTGTTTTTACTATGCAGTGTTTGGTCAAATTAATATTTCTAACATGTGTTTTTATGTCCACCACACAGAATTTTTTATATATATCCACCCTATGAGCTCCTGTTCCCTGAAGAAGCCAATGTTTTGGCGAAACATGTAGGAAAATGAGCCCCCCCTCCTTCAACGGCCACTTGCCATCTGGCCCATTTGACCATTCTTAGGGTCACTTACAGTACATGTATCCACAAAATTTGTATAATTACTGTATGAATTGTTTATAATGTACATTGTATTTATGATAGACTATTAATAAAATTTGTAATTTTAGTATTTTTTGTTTTATCTTTTCTTCCAACAAATTCATTTTGAGAACAATAAAGGAGGGATATCGTTTGGAGTTCTCAAAAGCACCCCCAAACAGATTATACATCACCAAACCCCCAAAAAACAAGGAGAAGGCCAGAGGGTTAATGAGATCCTTAGAGGAGCTCCAGCAACAAAAGGTGATAATCAAGGTACCAAGGGGAGAGAGAGGGCAGGGTTTCTACTCCCACATATTCGGAGTTCAGAAAACTTCAGGAAAGACCAGACCCATCCTCAACCTCAAGCCTCTAAATTTATCCATAACCTACAAAAGGTTCAGAATGGAGTCCATATATTCAGTAAGGGCCCTTCTGCCCCCAAACTGTTATATGGTCTCCCTAGACCTAAAGGACGCATACCTGCACATCCCGATACAGCGGGAGTGTCAAAAATTTCTAAGGTTTGCGATAGAGACGGGAAGAGGAATCGGGCATCTTCAATTTCAGGCTCTACCCTTCGGCCTCTCCTCATCGCCCAGAATTTTTACCAAGATTCTGGCCGAAGCTCTGGCACCATTACGGGTCAAAGGCATATCTGTCATAGCTTATTTGGACGACCTTCTCCTATTTGCAGAGTCGCCCCGGAAGTTACTAGAAAACCTCAGCTACACACAGACGTACTTAGAAAGTCTGGGTTGGCTGGTAAATTTGGAAAAATCCAATTTACAACCCAGTCAGCAAATAGTATACTTGGGGTATGTCATAGATTCAGCGCAACAAAGACTGTTTCTGCCCAAAGAAAAGATAGGGAAAATTCAGAAGGAAGTAAGCTTATTACAAGCCAATATACCGTGTGCCATAAGGCAGATAATGTCAACACTGGGACTGTTGACATCTGCGATTCCAGCGGTCCAATGGGCAGGCCTGCATTTTCGGCCACTGCAGGTGTTCCTGTTAAAAATGTGGGATCACAAGCAGGAGTCCTTAGACACCAGGGTTCTTTTATCAGCAAGGGTGAAAGGAACCTTATGGTGGTGGAGGACAATAGAGAACATAAACAAGGGACGGCTGTGGAATCTACCCATTTCCCGAATCCTAACCACAGACGCAAGTGGCGTAGAGTGGGGAGCGCATTTAAACGCTCAGATAGCGCAAGGGACTTGGGGAAAAGAAGAGAGGAGGAGATCATCCAACTGGAAGGAATTAAGAGCAGTATGGTATGCACTTCAAGCCTTCCAGTCAGAGTTCAAGGGTCAACTTTTACAGGTCAGGTCCGACAATGTGTCAGTGATCGCCTATATAAACAAACAGGGAGGAACAAGGAGCGGAGCCCTGTGGACATTAGCAGAGGAAATCTTGAAGTGGGGAGAAAGAAACCTACTCTCTTTGTCAGCAATCCACTTGAAAGGGGATTTAAACAAAGTGGTTCCTCAGCAGGAAAAAGGTGAGAGAAGGCGATTGGGCGCTAAACCAGGAGGTATTCGAGCAGATAGCTCACAAGTGGGGAACACCTCAGGTGGACTTGTTTGCCTCAAAGGAAAACAGGAAAGTCAGAGCATTCTTCTCCCTGGAAAGAGAGGACGGAGCGCTCGGGGTAGATGCGCTGGCACAAGCATGGGCATTCAGCAAATGCTATGCCTTTCCCCCACCTATTCTCCTACCAGCGGTAATAAGAAAACTACGTACGGAGAATACAACGCTAATTCTCATAGCGCCCTATTGGCCCAAGAGACCGTGGTTCTCTATGCTCAGAGAACTCGCGGTAGAACCCCCCTGGTTTTTACCGATCCAGGAAGATCTACTCTCCCAGGGCCCAGTACACTGCCCCCAAGTGGAAAGATGGAACTTGGCTGCATGGTGTCTGAGGAGCAGTTGCTAGAAGCGAAAGGGTTCTCAGGCCGTCTAATAGACACAATGCTGAAAAGCAGGAAGATGGAGACAAGGAACATCTACCAAAAAGTATGGAGGTGTTTCAACAGATGGTGTATAGACAAAAAATTCAATACACAAGGCTCAGTGGCAGTCCTGGAGTTCCTACAGGACAGGATAGACAAGGGACTAAGTCTTAGCACGCTTAAAAGTCAAGTGTCAGCACTTTCTGTTTACCTGGAGAAGAGATTAGCATCTGATCCGTGGGTAATCAGACTCTTTAGATCACCGAGCAGACAAAGACCGATACAGGGTACAGTTTTTCCAAAGTGGGATCTGTCATTAGTGCTGCAAACTATGACAGCTCACCCCTTTGAGCCACTGGATGATTGCAACCTGAAGATGCTGACGTTTAAAGCAGTTTTTTTGGTGGCAATTACTACGGCTAAAAGGGTTTGTGAGATGGAGGCCCTATCAATCAGGCCTCCCTTTTTTTCAGATTTTTCCGGATCACATAATTTTTAGAATGGATCCGGCATTTCTCCCTAAAGTGGCCTCGAAATTCCACAGAGGCCAGGAGATTGTGTTGCCATCATTTTGCCCAAATCCTTCTAAGGAACAAGAAGTAAAGTTCCATAGTTTAGATGTAAGGAGATGTGTTTTGCATTACTTAGAAGCAACCAAAGATATTAGGAAGACGGACTCCTTATTTATTTTGATTTCTGGAGCAAGGAAAGGGCAAAAGGCCACAAGACGTACCATAGCCAGATGGCTAAAAGAAGCCATTGAACAGGCTTATAGGTTAGGAGGTATGCAGGTCCCAGAGGGTATCAGGGCACACTCCACCAGGGCAATGGCTGCGTCGCAAGCAGAGAGAGCTGGAGCCACGCCGGAACAGATTTGTAAAGCGGCAACTTGGTCCAGCTTTGCCACCTTTGTAAGACACTATAGAGTGGATCTTTGGGCGGCTAAAGATCAGACCTTTGGACGCAAGGTCTTACAAGCCGTGGTCCCGCCCTAGGGGTAAGTGCTCGTTTATCCTCTCAGGTGGCTGTCCTGAAAGACGATTAGGGGAAAAACGAAGTTACTTACTGGTAACGTTCTTTCCCGGAGTCTTTCAGGACAGCCGGGTACCCACCCAATTGTGTATCAAGACATAGAGATTTCCTTACAGGAAATGTGATATAATGAATTGTGTTTATCATATATTCTTGTGTCTCCCCAGCGGACTGGAGGTGCTCTTTAAAGAACTGAGGAGCCAGCAGGGGAGGAGGAAATTTATACAAGCTGGCGCAGGTGTTTCCAAACAGAAGGGAGGAGCCAAGCTCTCAGGTGGCTGTCCTGAAAGACTCCGGGAAAGAACGTTACCAGTAAGTAACTTCGTTTTTTTCGCAAGTGTTTGATATGAAAACCATCCAGAAAATTCAGACTAATTTTATGAATCTCTGGCCCTTGAACTTATCCATCCAATACAAGAGGTTTTGCATGGAGTCCACTTTTTTCAATAAGAAATCTTCTACAGAAATAAGTCCTCATGGCAACTTTGGATCTAAAAGGTGCCTATTTACATATCCCTATATGGGAAGAATATCAAATATTTCTCCACCTAGCAATTCAGATCGGAGACAAGATTTATCATTTCCAGTGCAGGGCCTTTCCCTTCGGGCTGTCACCGAAGCACTAGTCCCCTCAAGGCTCCAGTCCATTATATTTACTCCTTATGGCTTGCTCAGAAGAGGAGCTCCTTCGGGACCTGGACATAGCACAGCCTACATCTGGGGTGGATTATAGATAAAGAAAAATCCAATCCCAGCCCAAACCATTCTTTTTGGGTTACACCATCCAATCCAGAGAACAGAAGCTAGTACTTCCAGAAGAAAATGGCACTCGCTTGAAGCAGAAAATGTGTTGCCTCCAATCCAACCACCGTTGCACAGCAAGGGAAGTGATGTCAGCCCTGGGCTTAATGACGGCCTCAATACATGCCGTACAATGGGCCTGCTTCCACCAAAGGAGCCTACAGAGCTTCCTTCTGGGAGATTTGAGAGACAAAGACCTAGAAGAGGAAATAACAATTCCCTCCAGGGTGAAATGTTCATTATAGTGGTGGAAGAACAGGGAGAACCTTCAGAAAGGGGTACACTGGATACTGTCCATATCTTGCATACTGACCACCAATGCCAGCAGTTGGGGCTGCGGAGCCCAACTCAACCACCGCTGGGCACAGGGCAGGTGGACCCAGAGAGTTTCTCCTCCAATTGGAGAGAACGGACAGCTATCTCCAAGGGATTGCTAGCCTTTCAGGAACAGATCAGGGGTCATCCCTCTCCAGATCCGTTCTGACAATAAGACAGTCGTAGCATATATTAACAAACAAGGGGGATACCAAGAGTCCCCGTTTTGTCAGTGGGCAGAACAGAATCTCAATTCTATTTCTTCGGTTCATCTGAAGGGAGAGCAGAATGATGCAGCAGATTTTTTTTTTTTTTTAATCAACAAGTCTCAAATTAGGAATGGTCTCTGCACCCAGAGGTATTCAACAACAGTGTCATACTGGGGAAACCCAGAAGTGGATTTCTTCGCAACCAAGAATGCAGAAGTCCCAAGATTCTTTTCACTAAACAGGGGGGAGGGGGGATCAGCTCCTGGCAGTGGATGCTCTACAGAACCCCCTGGGCTTACAACCACTATTATGCATTTCCACCCCTCCCCCTCATCCCGAGGGTTTTAGCCAAATTTCTCTTGGAAGAGGCAGTCTTTGTGGCTCCGTTCTGTGGCGCACCCAATTGAAGGCTAATCCCTTCTTGGTCGTCAGAGGGAACCAGGAGAACTTCTTCCTCCTCCCCACCCCCCCCCCCCCCTCTTCCTTTTTTTTTTTTTTTTTTTTTTTTTTTTTTCTTTTCTCCAGTGGCAACTGCAAAGCATTGGCTTTTGCATTAAATTTATTCAGCAGCCGTAACCAGGATAAATAGGGAGGATGAATATTCACTACGGACAGAGATGGCAGGGGTTTCAGCACTTTCACTATCTATCAAAAAGTTATACACCTTTTTTGATTGATCTTTCACTCGAGCAAGGCATTTGGTTTAGACTGTGAAATACAAAATCTCATGTTTTTAACATTTACTGGTAGTTCTCTTCTTTGAATTCACCATCCATGTTTTGTAGCCCAGGTTTGAAACTGTTTTATCAGAAATCACAACTGTAAGAAATGAGGCCATTTATGCAATAAAGAACTTAGAAAAATGGATGAAGCCAGAGCCAGTGAAAAAGAGTATGGTATGTTTTTAATTTGCTCATCCGGTAAAAAATACAAATGGGTCTGTAATTGTATTCAGGTGGGTAACTTTTTTTTTTTTTTTTCTCTCCCAAAATAGGCTTCCTTGCTGGATAGCTGCTATATACAAAAGGAGCCAGTAGGTGTTGCCTTGATTATTGCTGGATGGAGTTTACCAGTGCAGCTTTGCCTTATACCTATGGTTGGTGCAGTGGCTGCAGGTAGATACAATGATGAAATGTGTAAAAATACTTTTTAGGCATTGGCTTTTTAATGTAAGAAAAAAACAAAAACGCTATTATCAAAATTAGTGATCCCCTGCATCAGCATTTCTCGGCAGGCAACCAAGACAGATTTGCATAAGTTTCCAGCAGAATGACCACTAAAGAGGAGACCATTTTCACCACAGATGGATACACCAAAAGTGGTTGCGGAAGCTTCTGATCTATCGCAGAGCTACTTTAGAGCAGCTGGCTGAGGAATTTTGATTCAAGCTGCAAAACTGTCTCCTTACTCAAATCTGTCTCATGTAAATGCAAAAGGAGGCGTACATAGTGTAGTATTTTAACCAAGCTAAATTTATTAAAATAAGAATGCACTTACAGAATGCATGGTAACAAAACAGCGTGTAGCTCCAACAGTAAGCACATCCGAGCTTGCATCTGGCTTGCGGAATGACATAACGTTTGAGGCCCCCCCAACACGTGATGTCATTCTGCAAGCTAGCACGGATGTGCTTGCTGTTGGAGTTGCAGGCTGTTTGTTACCATGCATTCTTATTTTAATAAATTGGCTTTGTAAAATTCTACACTACGTGGGCCCCCTTTTGCATTTCAAACCCTTTTTGGAGGGTATTGCCTTAGGAACTTGGAGAAGTCTATTTCTGTGGATTGTAGTGTATTTTGCTGCAGAGCAGCAAGGCGTTCTGTAATCTCCTTGTAAGATCAGAAAATCTGGTAAGGAGCTTTAAATGTTTGTGGTGAAGAGGCATCAGAAACACTTTGGCGGTGGTGTGATATTTTCCACATAGGGAGAGAATACTGTGGAGGATTATAACCTGGGCATTATTTTATGCACTTTTAATTGCATTTCTATTTTCATTCATGCACTTTATAGACTGACTTTTACATAAATGATGTTAATGCACTATTGATTTATTTTATTACACATGAAATGGGTTGCTCATCTTTTGTAATATAATATTGTAATTTGGACAGTGCACTTTAGTTTACAGCATTTTAGCTTGCACATGATTGGAAGATAAAATCAGCATAGCCTTCCCCTTATTTCAGAGTTTCCCCTCAGATCTGCAGCAATCTACAGTGACTGCACTTCCAAGTGCACTTGTAGTGCAAAGCGGATTTGCCTTTAGTAAATAACCCCCATAATTTTTGTTTTATCCAGCTATATTTACTCAGTGCAACTCATAACATCCAAGCGAAAGCTAGAACACCAACATTAAAAAAAAAAAAAAAAAAATCAAAAACCGAATTACTGAGTTGGAAAAAGGATCACCCTCTCCCCATGTCAGTATTTAGTTGAACCACATTTTGCTTTAATTACTGCATGTCGTTTGTTGGGATAGTCTCTACTAACTGCACATCTAAACTTTGTAATATTTGCCCACTCTTCTTTGCAGAACTACTTAAAGCCTAACTCTTAACAAAAGTCAGGTTTCCATTCTCCTTCACTTCAGGTCCCAGTAAAATCTATTCTATTTTTTTTTTAAGAGGGGTGTGGTTGTTACTGAGACGGGAACATTGCAACCCCTCACAAAGGCTTTAAACCTTACTTGCACTATCCAAAACAAAATAGTTTTGGTTGGGCTTTATGTAAATTTTTAAAGTAGTTCAACGTATATTGCATATAATATAGATTAGCAAAACTGTCAGACTGCTCAGCACTGTTATGTTTTAAGTGATCAAAAAGATTTGATGGTAAATGCCAAGCAGTAAAAAAAAAAATTAATGGGAAAGATTACAGTCGTGGAATAATTTTGAATCCTTTCAATGTGTAGTTAAAGTAGTTGCCTAATACCAAATTTCCAACATTTTCTTTGTGTTGACAGGCAATTGTGTAATGATGAAACCTTCAGAAACTTGTTCCCACACAGCAAACTTGCTGCACATGCTCCTTCCCAAATACATTGATAATGTGAGTGTGGAATTATATTGGTTATTGTATATGCTGATGTAGCGCTACCCCCACTCTACCCCCCCACTCTACCCCCACTCTTGGTCTAGCCCCGTGTGAAGCCTCATCCTCTTTGACACCACCAGTATACCTTTCTGTAAACCTCCTCAGGCACAGACTGTATTGACAGGTTAAGGTCCTAAAAGTATAACGGAATATATTGGCACTTTAAGACAATTGGCAATCAACACTATATCAAAGATATAACTGCCCTTTTAAGTTCTTTAGTAAAACGATTCAGACTCCAGCTTATGCTGTGACCCCCAAGAACATAAACCAGTAGCTCTTCGTATTAGAAGAAATGCCCCAAGTGGCCGACATTGAGTAATACAAACAGATCAAACTATGCCACTTGAGAGCTCTCAAACAAGGAAGCTAGGTTTAGGCCTGCAAGATGAAACTCTTCCTGTTTTGGCTATGGGGCAGGAAGTGAAGGGAAAACTCCGCAATGGGACCCAAATGGTGGTGGTGGGGAGCTATAACCCTCCCTTACTCTATCCAAAATGGTGGGGGGTATGTTTTTTGCCTATAATTCTACTTTAATAAGACTATTTTACAGTCCCCTTGAAATCCCCACCCTCCCTCCTTTACAGTTACCAAAGACAGCACGGTTATGAGCCCATCTCTGTCTAGGGTTGGTTTAAGGAGCATTTTGGCAGAAAAACTGCATGTAAACCAGACATTCCAAGCCTCCCATGAGGTGCGGTAGTCTCATGCACATTTGCAGCGGCACCCGCAAGCGCCTCCCGATATCCTGGAATGATCGGTGCGGCAGGGAAAACAGCTGTGAACACCGATCTCCCTGTATAGATTTTTAGCTGAGATTTATCTCTTATCTCATCTCTTTCTCACCCCCTCCCCCAACAAAATCAATACATAAAAAACGGCCACATACCCCCTTCCCCAGGAGCACTGTGAAAAAATATTGAAAGAGTGATTTAAAAAAAAAATTGGGGGGTGGTGTGGAGCACCACCTCCCCTGAAATGAGTTATTGCAGGTTGGGGATGTCTGTGTAAACATATCTAAATGCTAGGCGCGTTTTTAGTGCTTGAGGTGTTTTATTCAATTTAATGGGCAGAATAAATTATTATTCTGGCCAATAAAATGCATGCCCACAAGCTTGATGTGCATAAACACGGCTTAGGCACATTTTTGAAGTTGCTTTTCTCCTAAGGAAAAAAGCATTTAGAAGTACCCCAATGTGCTTGAAGCCTAAAGGCCCATATACACACTTTTGATTTTTGGACGTCAATTGTGTTACGACGACCGATCGTCCACAAATCTTACCATTAATACGATGCTTTCCACAGCCGATTTTTACTTTTTCGTCATACAAAAGCTGGATGTGCAGACTATAAAGTTTGTCGAATGTGAACTCGTCTGATTTTCGTACAAAAAAAATCTTAAGAACAAGACTACGCATGCTCAGAAATGAGAGAATACATACAAAACTATTTAACACGTTGCGTCACTTCTGATGTTGTATTCTGTCAAACGAAAATTCTCGTATTGTTAGTAACCTCTTCACTTTTGACATGAGACTAGCATGCCACAAAAATTGGACGTTTTGTCGTACAAAAATCAAAGTGTGTGAGGCTTTAGTCATGCTCCAGACTTCCCATGTCTGGCTGGGAGGATGCTGCTGTCAACGAGAGCTCACTGGATATGAAGGGGCTGTACATGGAATAGCTGTCATCCCTGGGCCAAGAATGGAGCAGTTGTGCAATGCAATAAATCAACAAAGAGCAGTTGCTTGTAGCAACCAATCAGGTTTCAGTGTTCAAACTGTAATGGTAAATTTAGAATTCTGGTTGGTTGCTAGAGGCAACAGATGCTCCCTTTTTTTGGCTTGGTATATGAAAAATATTGGTTAGTTGCTAGGGGCAACAGATGCCCCCATCACTCCAGTCTTTCCAGCTCTGCACAAGGCTGATGCATATCCTCAAATATTCTATCCGCCCCTGGCCAGGTCTATGCACTGCTACAGGAACCTGCGCTTCTGCATGCATCCCCTGATCTCAACAAAACTTACCTGCCTGGAGGAGAACTTGCTATTCTGTGCATGCTGCACCTGGTAGGAGAAAAACACAAGCAGCATTAGGGAAACTATGACGGGTATTTTAAAAATTGAAATACCCAGCAAGTTACACGGGATTTGGATTTTAAGGCCCCCCCCCCCTTCCCAAGCCCTAAGGCAGCTGCCTTCAGGACTGGCTCCCCATCATGTGACCACTATGACAGCCACTTTCAGTGGTCAGAATGGGCAGTGTGTGTCCCCACACACTCTCTCCTGTGCAGTCCTCAGCTGAAAACAATGTAATTGGCAGGAGTGCATCACATGCAAAGAGCACAGCTGACAAGATTTTGGCAGGATCAACAGGAATTTTCCTAGGTCATCCTCCGGCACAGGTTATTTCAGAGATGGAGCTGCCCACCTGCTGAAGAAAACAATAGAACTAGAGTTTCAAAGCCCTTCAGTAGCTCCCACCCATCAGGAGATGAAGACGTAAAGGCATAGGGAGAATGCCTGCCAATAGGTCACACAGCCCCACACCTTTCTACCTCTTATTCCGTGACCTTATGGGCTCTTCAATCAAAAGCCCTCTATTAATTTCCGCTAATCCCATCCCCCCCCCCTTACTCGTACCAGGCTGGTGGTTCTGGCAAGCCAAGACACAGGTTCCACCTTTAGTAGGAAAAAGATTTATTTGTCAGTGCAATATTTGTGTTGAGCCAATTGTTCCCGTAAATTTGTTGTTCAATTGTTTTATTGAAGGAAAAGTATAGGTGATACAAATGCAAGATCACTAATGGACTAAAGACAAATAAGTTGTACAATGGTAGCCATATAAGGCCACAGTTAACATCCAAAGAAGTCGAGAGTGAATAAGCAGCACTAAAAATACTGTAAAGTTGCATGAGCAATACGGGAGTACAGGACTCGAATATGCAGTCCATACATAAATATTCAAGGAGAAATGTACTAAGGATCAATAGACTAACAATGTGAAAAAAAAAACTTCAGTCACTAAAGCAACAATGGAGTAAATGCCCAGTGTATTTTAAAGCTTTGGGATTTGGCGGGTTCAAAATGGGGGAAGTATGGGGAGGGGAAAAAAGGGGGGGGGGCCTGGACTCATTTAATCTAGGAGTAGTGCAACAGTGTGGTTGAAAAGGTACAATAGAGATGCATATGAGGAGCATCAGCACCTATTATCAAACGGCTACCAGAAAAAAAGAGGGCGAGTCAGGTAGAAGAGGAAAGGGGAGGGAAAGCCCCAGGTACCGCCATGGGAGGATTGAGGCACATCTCTTGGACAGGAATGATTTGCTAATCACAGAAGCAATAAGGATTCATCAAATTAAGTGGGAGATAATGGGTCACCCACGGGGTCCAGGAGGCTTCAAATTTGGCTACTTTGTCCATAATGTCAGCCTCTATTTTTGCATGCGTCATGGCTTGTGTGACCTTGTGCTTGGTTGCGAGGACACAGAATAGGGGTTTTCCGTGCCTTTGCCAAGACCTGTTTGGTCACGGTTGTATGTTTCACTTCATTTTAAATAACATTGGTGTGCCCTAATGCCTTTCCCCATATAATGCTCTACCAGTGTACTGCAAACTTTATTTCAAATCTAAGCCCTAAAAGGTCACACAATGAAGATTCTCTGTGGGTTGAGAACAGCTAAGTATATGGCTGGTCGGGGATGCTGAGTTAGGACATTGGGGCTGGGGCCCAAGAAGGATAAGGACAATAATGGTGCAGTTACCGTTTTAAAGTGTATGCCCAATTACTACCAACAAGTCTGCTTATTGCTCACACTAAATGCATTCTCTCAACTGCCATAATCCTAAGTGTACCTAGTCTTTCCTCCCCTATGGTCCCTATTATCCATGGACCAAAGTTTAAAAACACTTTACAGCATTCATGTTAACTATTTTTAATATATTGTATTGCTGCATATCTGAGCTTTTCAGCGAGTCAGTTTGACTGGTACCATGATACTCCAGTACAGAGACCTATCACAATTCTTTTTACATAAATAAACAAACATGTATAGATCTATAGTTTAACAGGTGGGTTGTTGTTTTCTCTTATTCAAATATAATGGGCCCTATGTACAGTATACTTTTTAAGAACAGAAGTTATTTGACCACAGTCACCAATCTGATTCACGCTCTTATAGCAAGCCTGCAACTGATTGGTAGCCGAGGAGTAGGACCTCTTTAGTTTTAGTGACAATACAATGATCAATCATGTCTTAATAGGGAAGCATTTTTTTTGGGTATGAAGTGCCTAATGTGACCAATTTTAATGTATGTGCTATAACTTTTTTTTTTTTTTTTTTTTATTCATTTGCGGTATTTCAGAGCTGTTTCCAAATGCTTTCTGCAGGACATGGGGATCTGCTGGAAATTCTAGAGAACAAGTTTGACCATATCTTCTTCATAGGTGTTGAACCTTTTTTTTAAATTCCTTTTTTTTTTTTTTTTTTTACATTGTTTGGTTTAGGGCTTGTGGGAGAGTCAAACACCCTCCATCCTGACACTACTCAATCATGACTGGTGGTGCCAGGATGTGTATTTAGAGCCGAAATCTACTCTTTAGGTAGCATATGGACTCGCTAAGTATTAGTATCTTAACGTATAAACTATAGATTTCATCTAGAAATATTACTGTTTGAATCATTGGCATTCTTTAAGATAATAGTGTTTTGCAGTACATCAGAGAAGATGATCAATGGCTTTTTAAAGCATACATGATAAAAGCCTGTTGTAGCCAAATAACAGTATGCACCTCAGAACAGACACTATAGTTGACCCCTGATCCTCTTTGTGGAGATATTATATAAGTAATGTCCCCTGTGTTCCAGGTGATCGTTTGACTGGCAGGCAGGTGATGCAGGCAGCAGCCAAACACATTACACCTGTTTCTTTGATTCTTGGAGGAAAAAATCCCTGCTATGTGGACAAGTTATGTGATCTTACTTTGACTGCCCATAGGATTGCATGGGCTCGATTTATGAATGCTGGTCAGAATTCACTGGCTCCAGAATATTTGCTGTGTCATCCAGGCTTAAGGGACCCTCTGATTCAGGAACTTGAATTGTGTGTCCATGAATTTTATGGCAAGAACCCACAAGAGTCTGAGCATTATGGGCGTATAGCAAGTGTTGAACACTACAAAAAAGTCAAAGATTTTTTATCCTGTGGCAAAGTGGCATTTGGGGGTCAGACTGATGATCGTGAACGCTTCATAGGTATGTAAAACAATTATGAAGCAAATCCTCTAATTTTTTTTGTATTAGTATTTGCATAACCATTGAAATTCTCACTTTCCTATCTGTGTTTGTAGGATGCTAATTTTCTGTCACCACCATATTCTGCATTTTGTCAACAAAAATTAGGGTTGTGGCATATTTTCTGGAGTAAGGATGGGCGAACGATTCGGTCTGAGCATGAGATGGGGCTGAACATTTGCCTGTTCTGTCATTTGCCGAACACCCGCATTTGCAGGGTGTTCACCCCGAAGAACACCCTGCAATGCGCTGAGCGCTGCACAGTGCATTCTGTGCCCTGATTGGGCAAAGCTTTGCCCAATCTGGGTGCAGTGTAAGCTGGTTGAGGAGCGGGGCTGGGTAGCTGTCGCGTCCTTAACTGATGATTGGCTGAATTGGGGGAAAAAACTTTATTTAAAAAAAAAAAAAAAAAAAAAAAGTCAAACTTTCTTGTGGTTATTACTGTTTGAAACTTTTTTGGTGAATGGGTCGATGTACCTGATACCCATTCACATAGTGGGGGCCTTGTTAAAGGGGGGGGCTTCCAGATTCCGATAAGCCCCCCCAACACACCAGACAACCACAGCCCAGGGTTGTCGGGAAGGGGTCCTTGTCCCCATCAACATAGGGGGCCAAGGTGCTGTGGGGGGGGGGCTCTGCCCATTTTGAGGGCATGTGGCCTAGTATGGTTCAGGAGGGGGGTGTGCTCGCTGGGGGGGTCAACCCACACCATTTTTAACTTTATTTTTTTTTTCAATAGCCGGGTATCGGCAATTGTAACTGAGTCATTTTTTTAAATGGACGTTGACTTTTATAAAAAAGGGGGGAAAAAAGTAATTTTTGCTGTAGCGTGTTTTATGCATGCTGCAGATGTGCTACTTTACAGGCACATTAAGGAGACCCCCCAGGGACTATATTTTTAAAGGAATTTTTCATTTTTATTGTTGTACTTTAAGCATAATTAAAATCTCCTGAAAAAAACAATAGTTTAAAAAAAAAAGTTATTGATACATGTCCCCCAGAGCAGTACTCGGACCCCCATACCCCTTTTTATGGCCAATTACTTGCATAAAAGCCTTCAAAATGGCCACTTTTGATTCTTCCTGTTCGGCTTTCATAGACTTCAATGGGGCTCGGGTTAGAACATTCCTTCGGTTTGTGGCAGAACTCCCGAACAGAACAGGGGGGGTATTTGGCCCATCACTATTCTTGAGGACTAGAATAACGCCAAAACATTCCAATTATGCCTTGTGTTTATGCAGCTTATGCAGTGTGTATTCCACTGAGGTTGCAGGTCAGGCTAGGAGTCCGACCTCCCTCCATGTAATCCTGCAGAATAAGGTGAGAAAAATCTCAGCCACTGCACACCATGCAAGCCCAGCGTGTAATGGTAGATCACAGCCTAAGCCAATCTCCCAACATATTTCACCCCAACTGCGGGGCTTTGTCATGGAGGACCTGGGTGGGTGGGGTGAAGCATGTTGGGAGGAAGGCTTGGATGGAGTTAGGCTAAGGCTGTTATCCCCCATTACACGCTGGGCTTATATGGTGTGTTTGGTGGCATTTATTTAAGAATCTAAATCTCCACTTTTAAAGAGAGACCAAGTCACAGAAAAATTGAGTATTCTTAATGCTTACTTGCACCAGTTTTCCCTTTTCATAACTTGTAATGTGTTTCTGAACTTGCTAGCACATTTGACTAGTCCGTTCCCTAGCACAGCTCCCTCCCTCCTTACACGTCATAGCCCTTTTAGGAGTATGCTGGCTCCCTTTGTCTCCCCACTTATTCTTATTTGTAGTAACTGGAGGAGTGAAGGGGAATACTACAGAGTGACGGCTCTAAGTCTGATGGGACTGCTGACATCGCATCCAAGATGGCAGGACAAACCAGCAGTCTCAGGTCTTTTGGATGTCTACACAAGGGGGTCTTTCACAGGTAGACAACATGCATAAATGCACATATAATCTTATGGAGAGAGTATTGCTAAATGAATGGTCTGGCAACTGTTCTAGTGGTGCAATGTGTGTACAGTTATTCCCTTTTATGACAAAACCGTTTAGAGTGTCCTATCATCACTGAGCTCAGGTAATGGGTAGGACAGCCTTAAACTGGCAATACACTGAGCAAATTATGTCCAGTACCTAATAACTGGCAGAAATGTGATCATTAGTTGGCCCTGTCAGCACTTCAATTGGAAAATCAAAGGGGCTGGGCAGAAAATTGACAGGTCACGTGACCATGGTTTTTCTCCTATCTTTATTTTTTTCATTGAAATAACTGGCTATCCTAAAGCAAGTAAAGTGTTATGCACATGTTGGTGTGTGTGGTGGTTTTTTTTTTTTTTTTGTCACTGTTTTCCTCATATTTCTAGATGTGGGATTTAAGGCTAGATCTTTTTAAATAAACACTTGTTTTTAGCCCCTACAGTGCTGATAGACGTGAAAGAAACTGATGCCATTATGCAACAAGAAATTTTGGGGCCAGTGCTGCCAATCTTAACGGTGCAAACACTGGAAGAAGCTATACAGTTTATGAACAGAAAAGACAGACCTTTAGCAGTTTATGTCTATTCTAATAGCCAAAAGGTAAGATTTATTTTTGCCCCCTCAAAAGTTTAGCATAATTTCTTGAAAATGTAATCAAAGTAGTTTTTTGATGACTTTCATTAGTTTACAAGCCAACCATGTCAGTCTCCAGATTAAAGTGGTTGTAAACCGCAGATGTTCAAAAACAAAAAAACCTGCAAGGCAATGGCATAATGTGCATTGCACATTATGAAATGCTCACCTTGGAACGAAGTCCTCCAGTGCTGTAAAGTAGCCGCTGAGAGGGCTGACATGTTCCAAGTCTTCTGGGTTCATGAGCTTTGGTGCTGTGATTGGCCGGGGCCACGATGACATCACTCGCATGCGCGCGGGAGCCCTCAATTCTGGCACAAAACTCTGAAGTTCCGGCAAGGTATACCGGACCTTCAGTGCTCATGCGCCAGTGATGTCACTGGCTGCATGCAGGTCGAATATCATATCAGATATTCATTTTACCTACAGGTAAGCCTTATTTTAGGCTTACCTGTAGGTAAAAATTACCAAGTGGGGTTTTCAACCGCTTTAAATGGAACATATTTTGTAGCTTCTCCTTCTAGTTACTAACTGTATATTGCATAGTGAAATAAGCATCCTTGCTGGAAGACTTCTGAATGTTACATTACACAGCTACAAAGAGTTTTTTGTTGTCTGAGAAATTTAGATACAACTGTATATATGCCTCTACAATCCAAGTACGCCAAAACTCTTTTCTATGATCTATTCCTCTCTTAACTCCTCTACATCCCAAAATCCACACACACCAAAAATGAGAACCCGCTAAACTCACTTAAAGTGTTTGTTACCTCCCAAAAAAATGAATTAAGATGCAGTTCCCTTTTTAAAGCATGTTATACAGCACAGTGTTTGTGCTGTGTAACTTAGCCCCCCGTATCACCTGAAATATCTAGCTGATCCTGCCTGGCTATACCCTCCCCCCTGTAAACTGACCACGGTATATCATGGCTGCTGAGCCCTAACACCATGGTCAGTTTGCGTGCCTACGTCATCCACAGCCCTGCTCTCTGCTCTCCTGTGTCCTTCTCCGCCCTCCCTGCCTGTCTGCTCTGTCCACTCCACAATCTTCCCCTCCTGGTGCAATCACATCTATAATATGTGTGCCTGTGCTGTATAAAAAAAGCCGATTTTATAGCGTATAACAGGGCATCTTCCGGCCCTCACGTGACTCCTGAATCTCTCCTTTGCATTTGGCTAGGGTCAGTGTCACTACTGGTAGCATGAGGCGGTACCTGGACTCTATAGAAGTTGCACAGGCAGTCCCAACTCCTCCAGGATGGCACATCTGCACTTGCCATGAGGTTTTGCCTCCCAGCACAGTCTCCAGAGCATGGATGAGATTTCAGGAGACAGGCAGTTATTCTAGGAGACCGGGCTGTAGTAGGTCCTTAAACCATCAGCAGAACCGGTATCTGCTCCTTTGTGCAAGGAGGAACAGGATGACCACTGCCAGAGCCCTACAAAATGACCTCCAGCAGGCCACTGGTGTGACTGTCTCTGACCAAACAATCAGACTGACTTCATGAGGGTGGCCTGTGGGCCCCTTTGCTCACTGACCAGCACCATGGAGCTCAATCGCATTTGCGATTGAACACCAGAATTGGCACCCTGTGCTTTTCACAGATGAGAGCAGGTTCACCTTGAGCACATGTGACAGACGTGAAAGGGTCTTTAGAAGCCATGCTGCCTGTAACATCGTTCAGCATGACGGTCAGTAATGGTCTAGGCAGGCATATACATGAAGGGACGCACAGACCTCTACAGGCCAGACAATGGTATCGGGATGAAATCCTTGGACCCATTGTCAGACCCTACGCTGGTGCAGTGGGTCCTAGGTTCCTCCTGGTGCACAATTCCCAGCCTCATATGGCAAAAGCATGCAGCCAGTTCCTGGAGGATGAAGGAATTGATACCATTGAATGGCTCCCAAGCTCGCCTGACCTAAATCCAATAGAACACTTCTAGGACATTTTGTTTCAGTCCATCCGACGCCGCCAAGTTGCACCTCAGTCTGTTCAGGAGCTGATTGATATCCTGTTCCAGATCTGGGGGAAAAAAAATACCCCAGGACACCATCCGTCGTCTCATTAGGAGCACGCCCCAATGTTGTCAGACATGCATACAAGCATGTGGGGACCATACAAACTGAGTACCCTTTTTGGGTTGCTGCAATGAAATTTCAGCAAAATGGACTAGCCTGCTGCATCACTTTTTCACTTAGATTTTTGGGGTGTCTTTTAATTCCGCACTCTGTAGGTTGATGATTTTCATTCTCCATCAAAACTATGTGGCATACTTTTGCATGAACTTTAATGGCACCCCAGTCTTAGTCTGTAAGATTTATTATTGAGTTGGCCCACCCTTTGCAGCTATAATAGCTTCAACTCTTCTGGGAACGCTGTCCACAAGGTTTAGGAGTGTCTGTCTATGGGAATGTTTGGCCTTTCTTCCAGAAGTGCATTTGTGAAGTTAGGCGCTGATGTGGATGAGAAGGCCTGGCTCGCAGTCTGCGCTCTAATTCATCCCAAAGATGTTCTATTGGGTTTATGATCAGGAGCCTGTGCAGGCCAGTCAAGTTCCTCCACCCCAAACTTTTTTTTTTTTTTTTTTTTTTTTTTTTTTATCCATGTCTTTATGGGCCTTGTTTTGTGCACTGGTGAGCAGTCATGTTGGAACAGGAAGGGGCCATCCCCAAACTGTTCCCAAAAAGTTGGGAGCATGAAATTGTCCAAAATGTCTTGGTATGCTGATGCCTTAAGAGTTTCACTGGAACTATGCGGCCAAACCCAACTCCACACCATAATCCCCCCCCCACCCCCACCCCCACCAAATTATTTGGACCAGTGCACAAAGCAAGGTCCATAACAAGCGCACGCATGTATGCATAAAGCCCTTTAAAGTACAGTTCCTTTCTTCACGCAGCTAGGTACTGCACTGTAGGGGGAAGAAGAGGGCATGTCATACTCCCTCTCCTATTACTTTCCCTTTGCCGGGGCTGACCAAGCTCTTTGCAGTGCCGATGTACAGTTCGACGGGAGATCAGGATCATCGGACAGCCCTTTTCTCCCATGATCCCACGGCACACCTGAGGACCTATGGCGGCACCCCAGTGTTCTGCGGAACACCGGTGGAGAGGCTGGCCTGGACAATCCAAAAACAAATGCTGCAGATGCAAAGAGAAAAAAAAATAGCAGAGGTAGTTGCACATAAGGACCCAAAATATTAGTGAATTTACTTGGATAAATCCTAGCTTCATAAATTAGCTTATACTTGGACATAGCTTCAGCCATTAAAGCCAGGAGTATTTTGGTAGTGGGAGGCAGCCCAATACATTTTAGTTTTAAGGATGCTAGCATTGTGCCTGTTGCTTTTGGTTGCCCTTTTTGTACCAATGTACAATTATTTTGCTTGCTTCTGAAACAATCAGTCTGTTTCTTGTTCTAAGGTCATTGCAGAAGTCATGCAGAAGACGTCTAGTGGAAGTTTCTGCTCAAATGACAACATGATTCAATGTCTGTACACAAGGTTGCCATGCGGTGGAATAGGTTTGTATGTTTAAGCACTGTTAAGGCAAGATACTTGTTGGTTATAACAGAACAAAGATTTTCTTCTGATGGCATAATGCATGGTTCTATAAAATGAGGAGTGGGGAAGCGTAGAGATTACATTTACAGTGCAATAACTCAATCCTCAAGGGGACTAACAGTATTAACAAATAATATATGAATACTATTTGCACAATGGAAACCTTTCAAAGCTGGAGACTTAAGAAAAATGACAATGGCTATTTGGAAAATGTATGATTTCACTGTCTTC
Source organism: Aquarana catesbeiana (assembly GCF_042186555.1). Taxonomy (NCBI): domain Eukaryota; kingdom Metazoa; phylum Chordata; class Amphibia; order Anura; family Ranidae; genus Aquarana; species Aquarana catesbeiana. The sequence goes on along the minus strand of NC_133324.1, from coordinate 316,902,375 downwards.
AATATTGTCACAGTTTAAAAAATTAAAAAAAAAAAAAGTTTAGTTGCCCTTTAAATGGCATATTTTAAAGTATATCTAAACCCAAGAACAAAAAACATAATATATTGAATCTTGCCAGTCTGTAGATGTGCCTGCATTTTTTTTTTTTTTTTTTTTTTTTAGGCCAAGTACATTTTTCTGCAAGTACAAAAAAAAATGCCTGTAAATCTTGCCAGATATCCAGTGTTCTTTGGGACCTCCTTTGCACCGAACTGAAATCTCAGTTATCAGCCAGCTATCTTCTCTCTGTAAACTACAATATCCCTTGAAGCAATAGAGATGAAGAGAGGAGCAGGCATTTGAAGTCCAAATCAGAAGAGCAATCTAGGGTAATACTGTTTCGCCATAGATACAGTGAGTGAACGTTGTCACTATAGGACAGGAAGTGTTGAGGAGCAGCAGAATCTCCAGGTGAAAAATAGGGCGGGAAGCTGTATCTCTGCTAGAGGTACAGACTGACTTTACCGCACTGAGGGGCCAATGGATGGGGCCACGTAATTGTAAAATCTTGGATGAGAACCTTCTTCCCTCAGTCCAGAACATTGAAGATGGGTCATGGATGGGTCTTTCAGCACGACCATGATGCAAAACATACCGCCAAGGCAACAAAGGAGTGGCTTAAAAGGCACATTAAGAGCCCTTTCACACTGGGGCATTGGGGGCGTCGGCGGTAAAGAGCCGCTATTTTTAGCAGCACTTTTCTGCCACTAGCGGGACACTTCTAACCCCTGCTAACGGCCGAAAAAGGGTTAAAAGTGCCTGCAAAGTGCCGTGGCCTAGCCAGTCTCCAGACCTTAATCCTATAGAAAATTTATGGAGGGAGCTGAAACCTCGAGTTGCCAAGCGGCAGCCAAGAAACCTTAAGGATTTAGAAGATCTGTAAACTAGAGTGGACCAAAATCCCTCCTGAGATGTGTGCAAAACTGGTCACTAACTTCAATAAACGTCTTACCTCTGTGCTTGCCAACAAAAGTTTTCCACCAAGGTGCTTGCCGAGGGTTTCTCCACCAAGTACTAAGTCATGCTTTACTTGGGAATCGAATACATGCTGAACTGAAACTCTCTTTATAACATTTGTATCGTGTTTTTTTTTTTTTTTTTTTTTCTGGATTTTTAGTTGATAGTCTTTATCGTTTAAAATACACCTATGATAAAAATTTATAGACCCTTCATTTCTTTGTAAGTGGGCAAACTTACAAAATCTGGAGGGGATCAAATTTCCCCACTGTATGTGCAACTTGTGTGGCTGGGTTTAGAGTAGAGTAAGCCTGTTGCTGTGCAGTGCATGGAAAAAGCACAGGTTCACGCTAACAAACTTCTCTGTAGATTTAGGGCTAACCTTTACATCTACTGTTTTTGTTTTCCTTTTCAGGCTTTGATATATATGTTGTTTTTCAGGAAACAGTGGAGGTGGATTCTACGGTGGCAAGTTCGGCTTTGATACCTTCTCTAACAGTCGTGCCTGCATGCTGCGCAACACTGCGGTCGAGTGCGTTACTTATCTCCGATACCCTCCCTATGCTGAGAAACAGCTTCATCTAATGCAATGGGCCTGTTCGCTTTCCAGAACTAACAGCTGGTGCAACATTTTGTAGGAACCAAGAAGAAAATGAGCACCTTTCCACACATCTAGTTACTACATTCAGTGCCCTGTGCAGGCATGTGAATGTATGCATGGATTTTTTTTTTTTTTTTCATGTCCAGATGTCACGTGCACGCTTTTTCAGCAGTATCTGGGAAGACTGATTTTAGGGACTCGGTGGGGCAGGGGGTATGGGTATTATACACAGACAAAGTTCTTGGGGAAATTGCAAACCTAAACGGAATGACAGAAATGTAGGGCACAGATATTTCCCTTGTTGAATTTGATCTTCTCACTTTCTCTTACTGAATGGTTTTACATGTACTGTCATTAGCATATAATTTTTTTTTTTTTTTTTTTAAAACCAAACATGTACTTGGCTTTTAAAAGGCGAGGACTGTTCTAGCACCTGAAATGCTTACATCCCATATTTATAATTCTGTATGCGGTTCTAATATATACATTTTTTTTCAATTAAAGTATTAAGTTTTCATTAAACGTGTATGCACGCATTTATTATTTCTTTCCTGATTTGCATAGATAACATTTAGTGTTTGTTAAAAGCTCATGGAGTACATTTTTTAAGAAAAATAACATTAGATGCAAATCGGGCTGCTAGTCGGGAAGTTGTGTATTTGTGCCACCCACCCCAGCTCTTGGAATCTTGGGTAGCAAACTGATGCTTCTGTAGAGATTTACCAGAGGAGATGAGAAATGTTCACTTAAATTGAATGCACAAGTAAGCAGGCCCCTCTGCCTCTTTCCCTAAGCCTGTACCTTCCTTGCCCAACACCACACCAAGGCCTCAACATGCTTGATTCTAGACACAGTACACTTTCTACTAACAGGGGCTGCTTTCAGCTTGTCTATTGATGTTGCTAATGTCGGCAACCTGGAGTCATGCTGTCCTCTGTTGCTAAAGTATCTTCCTTCCTTGGAGTCCTCCTTTACTTTGTTTGGGTGTACCTTGTTCTCTTCTCTTTCAGTTGAGGTGCTTACCACAGTAATGCATTACTTTTTTTTTTATAGCCCAAATTACCCCATTTTAATATATTCTGGTCACAGAGGCCACAAGCGCTCTCCCACACCTTCTGTAGCAGATTCTGTGCCTGACTTTTAGTGGCTTCTGTACCATCAGCCACAAAGACTGGTAGAGTTTCTAAAATCTCTGCCTGAACCCTGAGGTGTTGCAGCCCATTCCTGTTACTCCCAAGGAGGCCATTTTGGCTCTTACTGATGCAGTGTGTAATACTCTGAAGCCGCAGGACCAGCCTGCTTCTACCATTGCTATTGCTAACCTTGGGTCATTTAAGACTTTTAAGCCTGCAAACCCTTTTATCATTTTGCATCCCCATTTACATCCTCTAAGTTGTCTGCCCCCCAAGTGCTTGCTGGATTTGTATCTGGTGACATTTTGTTAACAAATGGTCTATTCCTTCTCTGGATTCAGCCATGCTTTGCCATAACAGGATGACTGCCTGATACTACTGAAGCCTACTGCCATTCCTTCAACCAGGATCCTGGTGGTCTCTATACAAGGAGGCCACTCTATGGCCCACCCCCGCAGCTGACTTTGTTTTTGAAATGGCGGGCTCTCCGGTGATCTCCTGGAATGTTAGAGGTATGAACTCCCCCCTAAAATGCACTATGATCTTATGCTTGAAAAAAATTCTATCCTGCGGTTATATGCTTGCAGGAAACGCATTTAACGTCCGAATCTAAAAGTTGTATGAAATATAGACGGATTGGGGGGTCGTACCATTCCACTCACACCTCCTTTTCTCGGGGGGGTGAGTGTAGTGATACACAGCTCCCTGGATTATCAGGAATTTGATTCAAAAATAGACCAGGAGGGTAGATTTGTATTTTTGCATTGTCGCTTTGGTATTCTCATATGTGTGTTGGCCTGTGTTTATATACCTCCCCCGTTTGATGCTCGGGTACTCCGGCTTCTTCTAGAATTTTTGGAGGGGAAGCCGGACCTCCCGCTGCTACTAGTGGGAGACTTCAATAGTTGGCTAGCTCCGGCCCTGGATAAACACCCGGGCCCGAGCTCTCTTGCTCCCCTCAGGACAACGCCTCTGGCTAGATTGTTGCAGGAGGTGGGTTGGATGGATATATGGAGGCACCGGAATCCCACTGCTAAACAGTTCTCCTGTTTCTCAAAAGCACACGGCTCGTTATCTAGAATAGATTTGGCAGTGGGAAACCCGGCTATGCTCTCCTCGGGTTCTAGACATCTCTTATAAACCCCGGTGTGTATCTGATCACTCTTATATGGTGATAAACCTTATTGTATCTCATCAATCCACACTCCCAAGGGCACCGTGGAAATTTAACGCCTTTTGGCTACAGCTATTTACCTCCCATGTAGACATAGAAGGCAATATCAAGAAGTTCTTCTCCTCTCAACCGGGCTATCTGTCTGTCCTTACAGAGTGGGAGGCCTTTAAGACCCATCTTAAGAAAATACTTAGTAATGAGGTTACCAAGATTTAAAAGGCATTCTGAGGCACTACGGGAAACACTGGAATCACATGCTAATTCTCTGGAGGCAAAGTATGTTCAGGACCCCACTGACTCCGCTAGGGAGGCATGGCAGTCGGCTCAATCAGCGTACGAGCACCTGCTGGCCTCCTTGGCGGACAAAAAGAGGTTTTTCTCTAAAACTGCTTTTTTTGAGGAGGGTGAAACGTCAGGCCGTCTTTTGGCTAGAATAGCTAATTCAGAACAGAGATCCCCATTAATAGGTTCTATAAAGAAGGCTGATGAGCGGCTGGTACACTCCCCAGATCAGATACTCCAAACGCTGGCAGAATTTTATGAAACCCTATACTGTTCCTCTTCGAGGAGCACCCCTGAGGAGTTGTCCAACTTCCTGGATGGTATTGTTTTTCCGCATCTCTCGGTCTCCCAGAGAATAGAACTAGACGCCCCGTTAAATCTGGATGAGTTGCAGACGGCTGTGGCAGAATTCCCTAACTGTAAAGCCCCTGGGGGATGGCATCCCCATTGAAATTTATAAAACTTGCTCTGAGACACTACTTCCCAAGTTATTAAATGTCTTTAATACTGCAAGAGAACACAATACCCTACCGCCCTCCATGTCTAAGGCCCATATTGTGTTAATTCTAAAACCAGGCAAGGACCCAGTGGACCCGGCCTCGTATAGACCGATATCCCTACTACAGTCAGATATAAAAATACTAGCAAAGGTTTTGGCTCTCGGGTTAAATAAGACTATTGCTTCAATTATACACCCCGATCAGGCAGGGTTTATGCCCAACAAATCCACAGCAATAAATCTTAGAAGATTATATCTTTAACATGCAGTCCCAGCCGGATAACAAAGGTAAGAGGGCTCTGCTGTCACTAGATGCAATGAAAGCCTTTGATAGTGTGGAATGGCCGTATTTATGGGAGGTAATGAGGTGATTCGGCTTTGGCGAAATATACATTTCTTGGGTGCGTTTGTTATATCACTGCCCTCAGGCAATAATTAGAGAAGCGGGTAGAATGCCGCTGCCCTTTACTCTGGGCCCTGCTGTTTGCCCTGGCAATAGAACCACTGGCGATACGGATTAGAGATCACAAGGATATCACCGGCTTCTGCTATGGAAATGGACAGGAGAAGGTGATGCTCTATGCCGATGATACCATGATTCTTTTGGGAGATATGGATCAATCACTAAGAAACACAATGGATACGGTGGTTCAGTTTGGGGAATTTTCAGGCCTTAAAATAAACTGGACCAAATCAGCCCTAATGCCGATAGATGATGAACATCTGCTAAATGTAGAGAAGGTGGGGGATATACCTGTAACCCCTTCCTTTAGATACTTGGGGATACAGGTTTCCCCTAAAATCAGGGAATACAGTCAGTTAAATATCTCACCATTGTTGGTACGATTTTGTTTACGAGTCAAGACCTGGAATGCTCTGTGTATGTCGGTTGCAGGCAAGGTGAATCTAATTAAAATGATTCTAATGCCTCAATTGATATATATATATATATATATATATATATATATATATATATATATATATATATATATATATATATATATATATATATATATATATATATATATATATATATATATATATATATATATATATATATATATACTGCACAATTCACCAGTAGTGATTCCACTAAAGATATTCAGGATTGTGAATGCCATTTTTCGTGAACTGATCTGGAAGAATCGTCCGCCTACGATAAAACTAGAAACTCTACAACGCCCTAAAGATGAAGGTGGTCTTGCATTACCGAATCCATGGCTTTACTACTTGGCATCGCAAATGCAACATTTGATAGGTACCATGGCCACGGAGGGGGACCTTACACTCAGAACCCCTAGTGCTTCAGAATGTTTAATGCTATACATGGTAGGTGGGAAGTCTGACCAACTGCCCTAGAGGCCTCAGCTTTTGGAAAGCCTAAAAAGAGTTTCCCCACATACGCCCTTATACAAAAAATATGGAAAAAAAAACTAAGTATATACAGGAGGCGACAGGTATTAATGAGTATAGTCCTATTTGGGGAAATTAATCCTATCCAGAGATGGCTAAACTACAGCATGCGGAGAGGTGGAAAAGGTTTGGTATTTTTTACTTAAAGCAAATTATAAGCGATGGGAAATTACGATCGTTTGACACTTTGAGGGACCTATATGGACTGCCGGCCTCCATGCTTTTTTATTATATGCAACTTAGGCATGCATTTACAACCCAATCAAAAACCTCTGAATGGCATACTGACTTGACCTCTCTTATCGCTTTACTTAAAGGTGCTGAGACCTCTAAAGGCTTAATTTCCCAGAGCTATAGCATTTTATTCCACAAATACCTTATGATATCGGTTACCCCAGTTGAAGTCCCATAGGACGAAACGCGTTTCTTAATCCCTACCATATTTGAGGATTTACCTCCAACATATGAAGCTGGACCCTTGTGAGTAGTTCCCCTTCCATGCCATCGATATCGGTTACCCCAGTTGAAGTCCCATAGGACGAAACGCGTTGGGTCGTTTTGCCTGTCTTGACACCATTTGATGCAAGCGCTTTTTATACTTGGCTCCCTTTCATGGAATCAGAGCTTGTTTTTACTGTTGTGTTTTAATAAAAGCTCATAATTAGCCGATTCACACTATGGGGAGCTCTCTTTTTTTCTTTTTTTCTTAATCCCTACCATATTTGAGGATTTACCTCCAACATATGAAGCTGGACCCTTGTGAGTAGTTCCCCTTCCATGCCATGGATATCGGTTACTGATGAGACCAGAGAAGTTTGTTTGGTGAGTGCTGCAGCCCTCCTCCATTGTTCGCTGCCGTGGATAGCGGGCCACCTCTTCAGCTGTACTGCAAGCCTGTTTGACTCCCAAGCCGCTGGCTAGTGAGTCCACCACTGTCGGTAAGGGTGCATTTGCCTATTCCATTTACACATCTGTTTTACCTCAGACCGTGTGTATGCCCTTCCTGGGTTCAAGGACCCCACACCATTCATCCTGGTCGTTGCCGGTCGTTCCAGCTATAGACCCATGGTCTTATATTCACGTTGGACTTGTGGCCTTATCAGCAGTACACAATTTATGTCAGGCGTATTGTTTCACTGAGATTTTGAGTGTTGACAATTTTCACTTTTTCAGCTATTCACCATCACTTTATTGTCACCATTATTGTACTCACTTATTTATTCTGTTATCCTTACATTTTTGTCTCACACATTTAACAGTGGGTTATTATTCTGTTATGAATACTGGTTTATGAGAAAGTGACATACATGCAACCTTTTCCACTTTTTATTTATTTTCACTATTTATTATACAAACACTTTATATGGTTTTGTGTTTTTAGCTAGTCACTTCAGGACACAATTTCCTATATTTAATGAAAAGAAAGGAAAATAAATTTTTCTGTTAGGGCCAACTAACAGTCTTTATACCACTTTTTTTGTGTTTCATTAACTTGGTTCATTTCGCATACTGCCTTCCAGATTGACATTCTGTTTGGTTCTGCCTAATGAAGTACACGTAGAGTATTATTCACTTAGCGCCACACTTTGTTACACTATATATATATATATTTATTTATTTATTTCAGGTACTTATATAGCGCCGTCAATTTACGCAGCGCTTTACATATATATATTATACATTCACATCAGTCCCTATACCCTCAAGGAGCTTACAATCTAAGGTCCCTAACTCACATTCATACCTATACTAGGGCCGATTTAGACAGGATCCAATTAACCTACCAGCATGTCTTTGGAGTGTGGGAGGAAACCGGAGTACCCGGAGGAAACCCACGCAGACACAGGGAGAACATGCAAACTCCAGGCAGGTAGTGTCGTGGTCGGGATTCGAACCAGCGACCCTTCTTACTGCTAGGCGAGAGTGCTACCCACTGCGCCACTGTGCCGCCCTGTATATATATATATATATATATATATATATATATATAGAGAGAGAGAGATGTCTAATATTTTTTTTTTCTTATTTATTTTACCTTTTTTATTTTTACACTGTTCTTTAAAAAAAAAATAAAAAAAATTGTCACTTTTATTCCTATTACAAGGAATGTAAACATCCCTTGTAATAGAAAAAAGGCATGAAAGGACCTCTTAAATATGAGATATGGGGTCAAAAAGACCTCAAATCTCATTTACACTAAAGTGCAATAAAAAAATTAAACAAAAAAAGTCATTAACCACTTAAGGACCGCCTCACGCCGATGTACGTCGGCAAGGCGGCACGGGCAGGCAAAATCACGTATATCTACGTAATCTGCCTCCCACGGGTGTGGGGTCCGATCGGACCCCCCCCCCCCGGTGCCCGAGGCGGTCCTCTTTTGTCCCCCGACGATCGGAGGTGAGGGAGAGGCCATCCGTTCGTGGCCCCCCCCTCGCGATCACCGCCGGCCAATGAGAACATTCCTTTGCTGCTGTATGCTAAACAGCAGCAAAGGAAATGATGTCATCTCTCCTCGGCTCTTTTTTTTGCGCTCCGGCGCCGAGGAGAGAAGACTGCACTGTGAGTGAAAACACACTATACACACAGTAGAACATGCCAGGCACACAAAACACCCCTGATCCCCCCCGATCACCCCCCAATCACCCCCCCCCCCCCCCGTCACAAACTGACACCAAGCAGTTTTTTTTTTTTTTCTGATTACTGCATGGTGTCAGTTTGTGACAGTTACTGTGTTAGGACAGTTAGGGTTAGCCCCCTTTAGGTCTAGGGTACCCCGCTAACCCCCCCTAATAAAGTTTTAACCCCTTGATCACCCCCCGTCGCCAGTGTCGCTAAGCGATCATTTTTCTGATCGCTGTATTAGTGTCGCTGGTGATGCTAGTTAGGGACGTAAATATTTAGGTTCGCCGTCAGCGTTTTATAGCGACAGGGACCCCATATACTACCTAATAAATATTTTAACCCCTTGATTGCCCCCTAGTTAACCCTTTCACCACTGATCACCGTATAACTGTTACGGGTGACGCTGGTTAGTTCGTTTATTTTTTATAGTGTCAGGGCACCCGCCATTTATTACCGAATAAAGGTTTAGCCCCCTGATCGCCCGGCGGTGATATGCGTCGCCCCAGGCAGCGTCAGGTTAGCGCCAGTACCGCTAACACCTACGCACGCACCATACACCTCCCTTAGTGGTATAGTATCTGAACGCATCAATATCTGATCCGATCAGATCTATACTAGCGTCCCCAGCAGTTTAGGGTTCCCAAAAACGCAGTGTTAGCGGAATCAGCCCAAATACCTGCTAGCACCTGCGTTTTGCCCCTCCGCCCGGCCCAGCCCAGCCCACCCAAGTGCAGTATCGATCGATCACTGCCACTTAGAAAACACTAAACGCATAACTGCAGCGTTCGCAGAGTCAGGCCTGATCCCTGCGATCGCTAACAGTTTTTTTGGTAGCATTTTGGTGAACTGGCAAGCACCAGCCCCAGGCAGTGTCAGATTAGCGCCAGTACCGCTAACACCCACGCACGCACCGTACACCTGCCTTAGTGGTATAGTATCTGAACGGATCAATATCTGATCCGATCAGATCTATACTAGCGTCCCCAGCAGTTTAGGGTTCCCAAAAATGCAGTGTTAGTGGGATCAGCCCAGATACCTGCTAGCACCTGCGTTTTGCCCCTCCGGCCCAGCCCACCCAAGTGCAGTATCGATCAATCACTGACACTTACAAAACACTAAACGCATAACTGCAGCGTTCGCAGAGTCAGGCCTGATCCCTGCGATCGCCAACAGTTTTTTTTGGTAGCGTTTTGGTAAGCTGGCAAGCACCAGTGGCCTAGTACACCCCGGTCGTAGTCAAACCAGCACTGCAGTAACACTTGGTGACGTGGCGAGTCCCATAAGTGCAGTTCAAGCTGGTGAGGTGACAAGCACAAGTAGTGTCCCGCTGCCACCAAGAAGACACACAGGCCCGTCGTGCCCATGGTGCCCTTCCTGCTGCATTCGCCAATCCTAATTGGGAACCCACCACTTCTGCAGCGCCCGTACTTCCCCCATTCACATCCCCAACCAAATGCAGTCGGCTGCATGAGAGGCATTTTCTTTATGTCCTCCCGAGTACCCCTACCCAGCGAACCCCCCCAAAAAAGATGTCGTGTCTGTAGAAAGCGTGGATATAGGCGTGACACCCGCTATTATTGTCCCTCCTGTCCTGACAATCCTGGTCTTTGCATTGGTGAATGTTTTAAACGCTACCATTCACTAGTTGAGTATTAGCGTAGGGTACAGCATTGCACAGACTAGGCACACTTTCACAGGGTCTCCCAAGATGCCATCGCATTTTGAGAGACCCGAACCTGGAACCGGTTACAGTTATAAAAGTTAGTTACAAAAAAAGGGTCAAAAAAATAAAATAAAAAAAAATAGTTGTCGTTTTATTGTTCTCTCTCTCTCTCTATTCTTTCTCTCTATTGTTCTGCTCTTTTTTACTGTATTCTATTCTGCAATGTTTTATTGTTATGTTTTATCATGTTTGTTTTTCAGGTATGCAATTTTTTATACTTTACTGTTTACTGTGTTTTATTGTTAACCATTTTTTTGTCTTCAGGTACGCCATTCACGACTTTGAGTGGTTATACCAGAATGATGCCTGCAGGTTTAGGTATCATCTTGGTATCATTCTTTTCAGCCAGCGGTCGGCTTTCATGTAAAAGCAATCCTAGCGGCTAATTAGCCTCTAGACTGCTTTTACAAGCCGTGGGTGGGAATGCCCCCCCCCCCCACCGTCTTCCGTGTTTTTCTCTGGCTCTCCTGTCTCAACAGGGAACCTGAGAATGCAGCCGGTGATTCAGCCAGCTGATCATAGAGCTGATCAGAGACCAGAGTGGCTCCAAACATCTCTATGGCCTAAGAAACCGTAAGCTTCGAACATTTCATGACTTAGATTTCGCCGGATGTAAACAGCGCCATTGGGAAATTGGGAAAGCATTTTATCACACCGATCTCGGTGTGGTCAGATGCTTTGAGGGCAGAGGAGAGATCTAGGGTCTAATAGACCCCAATTTTTTCAAAAAAGAGTACCTGTCACTACCTATTGCTATCATAGGGGATATTTACATTCCCCGAGATAACAATAAAATGATAAAAAAAAAAAAAAAAAAAAAATGAAAGGAACAGTTTAAAAATAAGATAAAAAAGCAAAAAAATAATAAAGAAAAAAAAAAAAAAAGCACCCCTGTCGCCCCCTGCTCTCGTGCTAAGGCAAACGCAAGCGGCGGTCTGTCGTCAAATGTAAACAGCAATTGCACCATGCATGTGAGGTATCACCGCGAAGGTCAGATCGAGGGCAGTAATTTTTGCAGTGGACCTCCTCTGTAAATCTATAGTGGTCACCTGTAAAGGCTTTTAAAAATGTATTTATTTTGTTGCCACTGCACATTTGTGCGCAATTGTAAAGCATGTCATGTTTGGTATCCATGTACTCGGCCTAAGATCATCTTTTTTATTTCATCAAACATTTGGGCAATATAGTTTGTTTTAGTGCATTAAAATTTAAAAAAGTGTGTTTTTTCCCCAAAAAATGCGTTTGAAAAATCGCTGCGCAAATACTGTGTGAAAAAAAAATGAAACACCCACCATTTTAATCTGTAGGGCATTTGCTTTAAAAAAATATATAATGTTTGGGGGTTCAAAGCAATTTTCTTGCAAAAAAAAAAAACTTTTTCATGTAAACAAAGTGTCAGAAAGAGCTTTGTCTTCAAGTGGTTAGAAGAGTGGGTGATGTGTGACATAAGCTTCTAAATGTTGTGCATAAAATGCCAGGACAGTTCAAACCCCCCCCAAATTACCCCATTTTGGAAAGTAGACACCCCAAGCTATTTGCTGAGAGTCATGTCGAGTCCATGGAATATTTTATATTGTGACACAAGTTGCGGGAAAGAGACAAATTTTTTTTTTTGCACAAAGTTGTCATTAAATGATATATTGCTCAAACATGCCATGGGAATATGTGAAATTACACCCCAAAATACATTCTGCTGCTTCTCCTGAGTACGGGGATACTACATGTGTGAGAATTTTTGGGAGCCTAGCCGCGTACGGGACCCCGAAAACCAAGCACCGCCTTCAGGCTTTCTAAGGGCGTGAATTTTTGATTTCACTCTTCACTGCCTATCACAGTTTCGGAGGCCATGGAATGCCCAGGTGGCACAAAACCCCCCCAAATGACCCCATTTTGGAAAGTAGACACCCCAAGCTATTTGCTGAGAGGTATAGCGAGTATTTTGCAGACCTCACTTTTTGTCACAAAGTTTTGAAAATTGAAAAAAGAAAAAAAAATGTTTTTTCTTGTCTTTCTTCATTTTCAAAAACAAATGAGAGCTGAAAAATACCTCACCATGCCTCTCAGCAAATAGCTTGGGGTATCTACTTTCCAAAATGGGGTTATTTGGGGGGGGGGGGGGTTTGTGCCACCTGGGCATTCCATGGCCTCCGAAACTGTGATAGGCAGTGAAGAGTGAAATCAAAAATTTACACCCTTAGAAATCCTGAAGGCGGTGATTGGTTTTCGGGGCCCCGTACACGGCTAGGCTCCCAAAAAGTCCCACACATGTGGTATCCCCATACTCAGGAGAAGCAGCTAAATGTATTTTGGGGTGCAATTCCACATATGCCCATGGCCTGTGTGAGCAATATATCATTTAGTGACAACTTTGTGCAAAAAAAAAAAAATGTGTCACTTTCCCGCAACTTGTGTCAAAATATAAAATATTCCATGGACTCAATATGCCTCTCAGCAAATAGCTTGGGGTGTCTACTTTCCAAAATGGGGTTATTTGGGGGGGGGGGGGGTTTGTGCCACCTGGGCATTCCATGGCCTCCGAAACTGTGATAGGCAGTGAAGAGTGAAATCAAAAATTTACACCCTTAGAAATCCTGAAGGCGGTGATTGGTTTTCGGGGCCCCGTACACGGCTAGGCTCCCAAAAAGTCCCACACATGTGGTATCCCCATACTCAGGAGAAGCAGCTAAATGTATTTTGGGGTGCAATTCCACATATGACCATGGCCTGTGTGAGCAATATATCATTTAGTGACAACTTTGTGCAAAAAAAAAAAAAAATGTGTCACTTTCCCGCAACTTGTGTCAAAATATAAAATATTCCATGGACTCAATATGCCTCTCAGCAAATAGCTTGGGGTGTCTACTTTCCAAAATGGGGTCATTTGGGGGGGTTTTGTGCCACCTGGGCATTCCATGGCCCTTGAAACTGTGATAGGCAGTGAAGAGTGAAATCAAAAATTTACACCCTTAGAAAACCTGAAGGCGGTGATTGGATTTCGGGGCCCCGTACACGGCTAGGCTCCCAAAAAGTCCCACACATGTAGTATCCCCATACTCAGGAGAAGCAGCTGAATGTATTTTGGGGTGCAATTCCACATAGGCCCATGGCCTGTGTGAGCAATATATCATTTAGTGACAACTTTTTGTAAATATTTTTTTTTTTTTTTTTGTCATTATTCAATCACTTGGGACAAAAAAAATAAATATTCAATGGGTTCAACATGCCTCTCAGCAATTTCCTTGGGGTGTCTACTTTCCAAAATGGGGTCATTTGGGGGGGTTTTGTACTGCCCTGCCATTTTAGCACCTCAAGAAATGACATAGGCAGTCATAAACTAAAAGCTGTGTAAATTCCAGAAAATGTACCCTAGTTTGTAGACGCTATAACTTTTGCGCAAACCAATAAATATACGCTTATTGACATTTTTTTTACCAAAGACATGTGGCCGAATACATTTTGGCCTAAATGTATGACTAAAATTGAGTTTATTGTATTTTTTTTATAACAAAAAGTAGAAAATATAATTTTTTTCAAAATTTTCGGTCTTTTTCCGTTTATAGCGCAAAAAATAAAAACCGCAGAGGTGATCAAATACCATCAAAAGAAAGCTCTATTTGTGGGAAGAAAAGGACGCAAATTTCGTTTGGGTACAGCAGTGCATGACCGCGCAATTAGCAGTTAAAGCGACGCAGTGCCAAATTGGAAAAAGACCTCTGGTCCTTAGGCAGCATAATGGTCCGGGGCTAAAGTGGTTACAAAAAAAAAAAAAAGGCCCTTTTAAGAGCTATGGGTGGAAGTGACACTTTGATGTCACTTCCGCCCTGTGATGGTATGGAGACGGGTGGGGGCCATCTTCCCCTCGCTCGTCCCCATACCTAGCAGGAAGAAGGATTCGATCACCTCCACTGCTGCTGATGGCTCCAGTAAGCGGTGGAGGGCACCGGAGCGTGGCGCGAGGGGGGGGCGCTCTCTCCCACCACTGATTAAAAGTGATCTCGTGAATCCGAAACCGGACTGCCTGCCGAGAAGAGGATACCAGGGTTATGGCAGCTAGCTGCTGCCATAACGAAGATATCCCTCTTCAAAGTTAGGACGTATATTGGTGTGCGGTGGTCCGGAAGTAGTTAAAGGCTTCCTTTTCTTTTGCCAGTTCAGCTATTCAGCCAACTGTTGCAGCAATTTGTATTTGCCAGTCTGTAAAGGATCAAGTCAAATGGCCGGATAGGCCTAACCAGGAGGATGATCTGCCTGAAAGTGAAACAGATATTCCTCGAGTGCTGTGTTTTGCTGTTGATGCGTTAAAGTATTCAATACAGCAGGTTTCTCATCTGGCTCTCTTGTCTGTACATATGCGGAGACTTTTATGGCTTAAAAACTGGTCAGCCGAGCTTCCTTGTAAAAAGTATTGGCAGGTTTTCCATTTTATGGGGAATGTTTATTCGGTGATCACTTATATATCACTTACCAAATATATCCAAAAGATTTCCAGAGGGAAGAGTTCTCTACTTCTTGTGAAGAAAAGCACCAAACGTCCCTAGTTTAAAAACCCAGTGACTGCTTCCTCAATTGTCTCAGCGTCAGGGCAGTTCCACCGCCAACAGGGTGCTAGGGCCAGGGGCAAGCCGCAAGGGCAGGGCCACAATTCTTCTAAACCCAGCACCAAGCCCTCCTTTTGAGGGGATGCCCCCACTCCATCGGGTGGGGGGAAGGCCGCTGCACTTTGCGGACATTTGGAAAACAACAATTCAGGACGAATGGGTCACCTCAATTATATCTCGTGGTTACAAGCTGGAGTTACGGGGGGTGCCCCCTCAGAGGTTTCTAAGATCCAGCGTTCCCTCGGATCCTCCAAAAAGAAACTTCTTGCTTCAGGCACTACATCATCTAGTGCATCAAGTAGTGCTTGTAGAGGTTCTGGTATCCGAAAGGGGCACAGGGTTTTACTCCAACCTGTTTACGGTTCAGAAACCAAACTGGGACACAAGGCCCATTTTGGACCTGAGGTCCCTGAACAAGTATCTATTGATGCAATCCTTTTGGATGGAGTTTGTCCGCTCAGTAGTAACCTCACTCCAGAGGGGAGACTTTTTAGCCTCCATCAATTATAATGGAAGCGTATTTACACATACCTATCTTTCAGCCTCATCCGAGGTTCCCATGTTTTGCAGTAGAGGTACGTTATTTTCAGTTTGTTGCTCTACCCTTCGGGCTGGCTACAGCTCCCCGGGTGTTCACAAAGGTCCTAGCACCAATACTGGGTCTTTTAAGGGCCCAAGGGATCCTGGTGCTTGGGTATCTGGACGACCTCCTGTTCGGAGATCACTCAGTACAGGCCTTTACAACAAGACATCTTGTCTTGGAACAGAGGAAGAAAAGCCCTGGATTATACAATGTGCTTATCTCCTCAGGCATGCTTAAGCTTAAACTGGTGGTTGCAGGATTAGAACTTGTGAAAGGGAAAATCCTTTCTCCCAGTAACTTGGAGAGTACTGACTACAGATGCCAGTCTCTCAGGCTGGGGAGCGACCCTAGACGGGCTCACAGCTCAGGGGAAATGGCCAGGGACAGTGCAGACCCTGCCCATCAACATCCTAGAATTACAGGCAGTACATCAAGCCCTACGATCCTGGACAGTGGAGCTTCAGGACTGCCCCATCAGGGTTCAGTCCTATAATGCCATGGCAGTGGCCTAGATAAACCACCAACGCGGTACCAGGAGTCCATATCCCGGGAGTAGAGAAGTGGAAGGCAGATTATCTCAGCCGCCAGAAGATCTGCCCAGGGGAATGGTCCCTACACCCAAAGGTGTTCCAGGAAAATTTGCCAATGTTGGGGATGGCCAGAGGTCAACCTACTGGCATCTAGGTTCAACAACAAGCTACAGCAGTTTGTGTCTCGAACAAGAGATCCTCTGGCAATTGGAGCAGATGCTCTGATAGTTCCGTGGAGCCAGTACTCCCTGGTTTATGCTTTCCCTCCGATCCCTCTCCTTCCACATTTGTTGCGCAGGATTCAGAGAGAGGGGATTCCAGTCATTCTGGCGGCACCAGCCTGGCCCAGGCCCTGGTTCCTGGAGATTGTGAGATTGACGGGACATGGATGCTTCCACGTTGCCCCGATCTACTGTCTCAAGGTCCTATATTCCACCCCAATTTACAGTCTCTAAATTTGACGGCATGGTATTGAAGTCAGGGTGTTAAATGACCGTGGCATCTCTGGACCAGTGATGGCCAATCTAGTGAATGCTAAAAAAGCTATCACTAGGAAGATTTATCATAAGGTCTGGAAGACTTTTATATTGCTTGGTGTAAAGCCAGAAAATGGCATCCTCGGAAGTATGTGATTGGGAGAATTCTCTCTTTTCTACAGTCAGCTGTGGAAATCAAATTGGCTTTGAGTACAATCAGAGGTCAAGTGTCGGCCCTATCAGTATTCTTCCAAAGGCCTTTAGCCTCCCATTCACTGATACGAACCTTTATGCAAGGGGCAACTCGCTTGCTTCCCCCTATTAGGTCACTTATGTGTCCTTGGGACTTGAACTTGGTGCTGTCTGTGTTACAGAAACAACCGTTTGAACCTATTAAGGAAATTCCATTAGACGTGCTGTCACACAAGCTAGCCTTCCTGATGGCTATCACCTTGGCTAGAAGGGTGTCTGAGTTGGTGGCCCTTTCATGCAGGGAACCGTACTTGATCCTTCACCATGACAGAGTCGTGTTACGACCTGTTCCATCCTTTTTGCCAAAAAGTGGTGTCGGCCTTTCATTTAAATCAGGACATTATTTTGCTTTTTTTTTCTCTCAGCCTCGTTTGGCGGAAGAGAGACGACTGCATTCTTTGGACGTTGTCCAGGCAGTCAAGGTTTATTTGTCTAGATCTGTGGAGATCCGAGGATCAGACTTTTTTTTTTTTTTTTTTATAACCAAAAGGACCCAAGAAGGGGCAGGCAGCTTCCATTGCCAATTGGGTCCGTCAATTGGTCATTCAGGCCTATGGTCTGAAACATAAAGCTCCTCCCTTTAGGGTGAGAGCTCATTCTACCAGGGGTGTAGGAACCTCCTGGGCTATTTGCCATCAGGTATCTGTGGCTCAGATTTGTAAGGCTGCTACCTGGTCTTCAGTGCATACGCTTACAAAATATTATCAAGTGGATGTTTGAGCAGCCGAGGATTCGGCTTTCGGCTGCAGTGTACTGTGGGCTGCTGTATAAGTTCTGATGGCTATTGATTGGCAGGGTGTCTCCCTCCCTTCAAGGCTATTGCTCTGGGATGTCCCAGCAGGTAATGAATATTAGCCTGACTCTGTGTCCCCTGATGTATGAAAAAGAAAATAGGATTTTTACGTCATACTTACCTCTAAAATCCTTTTCTTTGCGTACATCATGGGACACAGAGATCCCTCCGCTCTTTTTTGAGGATTTAGTGCTTGCTACAAAGCTAAAGTACTTCCTGTAAGGGAGGGGTTACATAGGGGATCACTTCCTGTCTGCAGACCTTTGGTCTACCAGTGTCCATTCACCTAATGATGAGTATAACCCACCAGGTAATGAATATTAGCCTGACTCTGTGTCCCATAATGTACTCAAAGAAAAGGATTTTGCAGGCAAGTATGACGTATAAATCACATTTTTAATACAATTAGGATGGTAGTGCTGATGCTGTAGATGTATTGCATGGATACAAAATTAACTAATTCAATTCAGGGTTTGGTAGATGCTATAGTCAGTATAGTAAGAGTAGACCTGATCAGGAACCACCAGCTGGGGGCACATATTACTCTTTTAAGGATTCCAGTTTAAGTTAGTAACACTTGGGTATCCACACAACACTGGCAGTTTATCAAAGGTATCTACAGGCCATTGAAACTGACCACTTCATCGGCTTAACATGCATAGGGAGCTAGCCATTAGTTTCCATGGTGTACCAATCGCCCAAACCTACAGCCAGGTTTGCAGCAATCCAAGCGTAGGCGGATAAGATGGGCTCAGCAATCATGGAAAGCACTCACTGTTCATAGCATTCGGAAGCACTGTGGCATAATGCAGAGAATTTAAGATTACTGCAATGACAGTCCTTCACATGCAGCATTAGTCTCCGCACCACAATCACGCCTCGTAGCCCATTGCTTACATGCAACTGCCCGGAGGCTCTCACCCATCCAGTGCTAGGGGATTCAGGCCAGAGCACTTTGCTTCATTCAAGGAGCCTGTGTTTTTTCCCAGAAGCCTCCCATCGCATGTACCAATGGTTTATTCCTATGTTTGGGGCACTTTAGCTAAAGTGCTGGACTATGGAGCTCCTGTGTAGGAAACCTTTGATCTGCTTGGCCTTTGAGGTACAACATTCTTTGAACCAGCTCTTAATAAATATAAAGGTCCCCAGGGGAAGAAGCCTGTTTATTTCTAATCCCCTCAACATTTAGGGTTGAGACCTACCAAACTTGGTTTTCTGTTCACTGACATATCCTTTCTTCGCATGTAGGTATGCTCCCGCTTTCCCGGAGAGAGGGGGCTCCCTGGGATAGCTTGCATTCCAGATGCCTGGGTACACAAGATGATTTTTTTTTTTTGAAAATCTTTTTATTGAGTATAAGACATACAAACAGAAAAACAACAGTAAACCTGCTACAGCATTGGGCCTAGACCCACGCAGGGGCCAGTGCCAGCCAGCAACTGGGCTGCTTCCATCATTAGTGACATACAGCTGTAGCACGTCTACAAGAAAAGAACAAACAAACAACCTACTGCTGTATTGGCTCCTGCTCAATTGAAATATCTAAGGATCAGATCATTCATTTGAGACCCAAGGGAGAATAATAGATATCAAATAAACCCATATCAGAGATTACAATACAAAAAAGTCACCCAAAGTATCAAAATCACATCCACCCATAGAGTGGTATTATGTACATGCTCAATCAGTCTGCGGTTGCCGTGGAGGCCTCTGCCAGCCATTTGGCCCGCACTCTACCGTATTTTTTGGGGCATCCTCTATTTTGGTAGGTTTCCTTATAGAGTGGTAGTACTTTATCGACATGTGTTTTCCATAGCAATATTGACGGCGGGGCACGTTTTTTCCAGCAGAGAGTGATCATTTTTCTGGCATAGAAAATCAGGAGTTCTATCAGAGTTCTCTCCACTATCCTAGGGGCTAATTCTTCTACTAAGCCTAGAAGGCATATCTGCGGGGTTGGGGCTATATCTATCCCCACCACTTCTTGTATTACTTGTGACCAGTAGTTTTGAATTGCTGGGCAGGACCAGAAGATATGTATAAAGTCGCCCGGATCCCCAGTACACCTCCAACACTTCGAGGACAGGGAGGTTCTCATTTTATGCAATCATTACAGGGTAATATATGCCCGGTGTAGTATTTTGTATTGTATGAGGCGGTCATGAAGTGAGACCAGGATTTTAAAGGGGAAGTCCCACATGTCCTCTCAATCCTCGGAGTCCAGTCCCGGGATGTCTTGTGTCCATCGCTGACGGAGCTTTGACAGATCTGGAGAGGAAACTCTAAGGAGATGTGCATAGAGGACCGAAGTCAGTTTCCTGGTGCATTCATATCTTGTGACCCTCTCCAGATTGGATTGCACTATTTGCGTGTCGTTGGGTAATATTTGTGCTTTACACGCATGAGACAGTTGCATATAGCAAAATAAATGCAAGGGGAACATTATTGTGGCATACTAGATGATTGAAGGGGTGTATTGCCGTGCCGGTGGTGAGGTCAGATATCAGTTTAATACCACATTTGGCCCATATTTTGGGGTCTGGTAGTGAGTAAAGATGGGGTAAGGTCAGGTTGTTCCATAGGGGGGGCGTGTGGGGAGACTGCATTCCGTGGGAACTTCACAAGTCCCAGTCCTTGGGTACACAAGATGATTTTTACTCCAAACTTGTTTACTGTTCCCAAGTACAAAGGGTATTTGCCCAATCTTGAACATTCAGGCGTGTAAATTCTGGCTAATATTCACCAGATTTGCCATCACCTCCCCCCTCAGTTTCTGTGGACATACTTTGTTTCAGGTTCTCATCTTTCCTCATTTTGGCAATGCCACTGCAGTGACATTAGTCAACCATCCATAATTGCATGTTCCATCTTTTTCATCCACGTACATTCCAGGCTTAAACAGTTGGCAGGCAGGTGGAGGATTTCTGAACTTGGTAGGTTTGTATCTAGAAGCGGTACTCTGGTGGCTCTGTGAGATCATTACACCTCGATCTATGCATTTCTTCCTCTGAAATCTTTGTCTACAGGATTTATTTGGAGGAAATTCCAGTAATGCTCAAGATGGATTTGGTACGCCAACCTGGTATGACTTCTAGCAGATATGTTGAGGGTCCTGCCAAAAAAAAACAATTTCATCTTATGCTTTTCAGTTGCTGGCTTTAGCGCCATGGTTGTTGAAGCCTAGCTTCAAGGGACAGGGGCATCTCTCCTGAGACCTATAATGCTCAAGGCTAGGAACTCCACTAGGCCTACCATTGTACATAAAAACCCTATATGTGCTTATGTGGTGTAGATGAGCCGTGTTTGATATGGCTTTTTGTTGCCCTAGGTCAGTGATGGCGAACCTTGGCACCCCAGATGTTTTGGAACTACATTTTCCATGATGCTCA
Source organism: Aquarana catesbeiana (assembly GCF_042186555.1). Classification (NCBI taxonomy): domain Eukaryota; kingdom Metazoa; phylum Chordata; class Amphibia; order Anura; family Ranidae; genus Aquarana; species Aquarana catesbeiana. The sequence goes on along the minus strand of NC_133324.1, from coordinate 316,881,311 downwards.
ACTACACTGCAGAATGCATGGGCATAGTGGGCAATGTAGTTCCAAAACATCTGGGGTGCCAAGGTTTGCCATCACTGCCCTAGATCTACTCTTGATTACTGGACTGGGGTTTATCCATTTTGCACTGATTTAATTGATGGCTTGGTGCCCTCTAACCTCTTGCTTTCTGGAAACATAGTTGCACCATTATTAATGTGGCTGTCCCTAGTGAATCTTGCTCTGTGAGCCTATATTAACAGGTTAGTAGTACAATTTAACCTATGCACTTTTTAATGGAAATTGGCCTTTGATAAGTTTGCCATACCTTAATTCTTCCACTGCATATACTCCTGTAAAGGTTTTAGGTTTTGCTTTTCTGTGCCTCACCCCTAAAGATTAGTCTACCCCCAGGCAGGGATTTTCACCCTGGCATCTTGGGATTGATCTCCCATGTGGCTTACTGCCATCTTCTATAACTGACAATTTTTTATTATTTTTTCCACAGAAAAGCAAATACAGCATTATAGCATTGGGTACAGGGAGAGAAAGAGATCATAATGTCACATTTCAATTTGGCACACAATCACCCAAACGTTGGGCGGCGAAGCCTTTCAATATAAACAGTTAGTGATAAAATGAAGTGGGTTTACTGGATTATAATACATCTCAAACAGTATATCCTTTAGTACCCTTTGCATAAATGTATAAATTCACAAAAAGAAAAAAGAAAGAAAAGAGTAGAGAAAAGAGGAAGAAGGGGAAGGGGACGGCCACCCATCTCCAGAACCCGGGACAAGTCGGTGGGGGATGGGTCATAAATACATAAATGACACATATCATTAGGTCGCAGGAGTCTCCAACAGAACCCAGGGTTCCCAAATTCGGTTATGCTTTTCAAGAGTATCATTTAATGAGGCCGTAAGATATTCCATTCTCTTGACATCTCTGATCCTGGAATGCAGCTCAGTCAGTGAGGGGGTCTCTCTTTTTTTCCACTTTAGAGCCACCAAACATTGTGCTGCAATAAGTACATGGGCTAAGAGTTTTTTGGATATTTTAGAGAAGGTGGCAGGTGAAAGGCCCAAGAGAAAAATCCTCGGATCAAGGAGCACTTCAACATCAAAGATGGACTGGAGTAGGGATTGTACCATACCCCAGTAGGGGATGATTAGAGGGCAGGTCATGAAATAATGTTCCCCTATCCTTATAACATCTCCAACAGCGGGAGTCAGCCGTGGGGTATATGGAGTGGAGCAGGTCAGGGGTCTGATACCAATGAAATAAAATCTTATATTGATTCTCTTTATAAAGCGTGCATATGGAGCTTTTAGTAGCCTGGGTCCATATGGATTGCCAGGTCTTTAAGGATAAGTCTGTGCCCAACGCCTGCTCCCACTTAGCCATATATGGATGTCGTGGCCCATCTGGTGAGATATCAGTGACCAGTATCTGATAGGTGCGGGAAATCATGCCCTTAGGGGACGAACCCTCTAAACATAGCTTTTCGAAGTCTGTCAGGGGAGAAAATCTTAAATTCGACCTCAGTGATTGTGCATAATGGCGTATTTGTAGGTAACTGAAAAAGGCCTGTTTGGGGATGTCAAAAGTCTCTTGCAGTTCTTGGAAGGATCGTAGCATTCTGGTTTTAGGGTCAATTAGTTGTCCATAACGGAATATGGCCTTATCCATCCAGAAATGGGACATCTGTGAGGTTAAGCTGTCAGGGATATTGGGTGTAAATAGGAATGAAGTGACTGGGGAAGATGTGGTGGAGAGCGGATATTTCAATTTGGCCCGTCGCCATAGTGTACGTAAGAGAGCCATTGGTCCTAGCAATTGTACGCTGCCGGGAGGTATATCAGAGCTCCAAAGCATGGAGTTTGGGTGTATGGGGGCTAGCCACAACTTTTCTATCTGTGTCCACCTATTGTAAGCATGTAGGGTGCACCAGGAGGCTATAGGTCTTAATTGAGCTGCTAGATAATACTTAGCTATGTTGGGGAACGCCAGTCCACCTTGGTTACGTGGAGCATATAGAACCGATCTAGCAATGCGGTGTCTTTTGTAATTCCAGAAAAAGTTTATCAGGTCACCCTGAAGTTTTTTTAGGTGTGAGCACGGAATGGGAATAGGGAGCGTCTCAAAAAGATATAGAAGTCTAGGTAATGTCGTCATCTTTAAGGTTGCAAGTCTACCAAAAAGGGACAGTTTCAGAGATTTCCATTTAGTTAGGGAGGCTCTGATAGAGGCGAACATTTGGGGAAAGTTGGCCTTGTATAGAGTATCGTATGTGGGTGTAATATGTACTCCCAGGTATTTTAAAGAAGAGGACCGCCAAGAGTATGGAAATGTTTGTGAAAGTGTTGAAAGTGTATGGGGGGATAAATTAAGAGGAAGAACCTCCGTCTTAGAACTGTTAATTTTATAACCCGAGAGGGTGCTATATCTCTCCAGCTCCACTTGTAAGTTCGGGAGAGATATGCGAGGTTGGGTGAGAGTGAGGAGGACATCATCCGCAAATAAGGAGATCTTAAAATCTCTAGTACGGACTGGAATACCATGAATACTTGGGTTATTTCTGATATGGGCTGCTAGCGGTTCAATGCATAGGGCATATAAAAGAGGGGAGAGTGGACAACCTTGGCGGGTCCCATTAGAGATCAGAAAGGTAGGGGAAGTGGCAAAGTTAGTGTGAACCTGGGCTGTTGGGGCCGAGTATAGATGGGCGATAGCTCGGAGGAATGGGCCCTCAATACCAGCCCGGTTGAGAGTCGCGAACAGGAAAGGCCAGCCTAGCCTGTCAAAGGCTTTTTCGGCATCCAGACTGAGCAGTATTGCCTCCATTGTGTTCCTGTTCGCGACCTCCACCAGGTCAATAACCCTACGGGTGTTATCCCCAGCCTGCCGACAAGGGATAAAGCCCACCTGGTCCCTATGGACCAGGGATGGCATGAAGTTGTTTAATCTATTTGCCAGCAGTTTCGTAAAAATTTTTAAGTCTGTATTGAGAAGTGCTATCGGTCTGTAATTGGACGGAAGAGTGTGGTCTTTCCCTGGTTTTGGGATTAGTGTCAGGTAGGAGTTTTGCATATCTCTGGGGATGGGTGTGTCAGAAAGAAATGAATTAAAGAGATTTGTCATATGGGGAAGTAAATGTGATAGGAACGTCTTATAATAGAGGTACGGTAGTCCATCAGGCCCAGGGGCCTTATTATTTGGCAACAGTTTAATTGTTTCCGTTACCTCCTCCTCTGTAATGGAGGCGTTAAGAGTCTCCAGAGCAGAGGAGGTAAGCCTAGGAGTATCCGTTTCCGCTAAATAGGTATGGATGGCCTGAGATAGGTCAGAAGGGGGTGGGTTGTGCGGAACATTCGGATCATTATACAGTGCAGAGTAGAAGTCGTGAAAAAGTTGTGCTATTTTGTTAGGGTGGGACTGAAGGACGCCATTTGCCTCCCTAAGTTGTGTAGTGGTAGTTGTTGCTGCCTTGTCGCAAAGCTGTTTCGCCAAAAGCGTATGTGGTTTGTTGGCTTTGTCGTAATAAGTCTGTCTAAGCCTAGTCAACGCCTTTTCTATCTTTCAGTCCAGCCCTTACACTAGTGAGTTCTCTAAGGATTGTTAGGGACGGGGATGTGAGCAAGCGCGCTTCTAGATGTTTAAGTCTGTCTAAAAGGGCGCTATGTGTTGCATTAGCATTTCTTTTCAAGGCAGTGGAGAGCGAGATGCATTGGCCTCGGAAGACCGCCTTATGGGCTTCCCACAAAGATGAGGCGGAGATCTCAGAGGAGCAATTTTCCGCAAAATACAGCTTCAAAGTTTGTTCTAATTCTATTCTAGAAGGGTCATGTTTAAGTAGAGTCGTTTAGACGCCAATGGCATTTACGAAAGGAGCTCGGGGAGAGTGCCAGGGAGAGTGTAATCGGGGCATGTTCCGACCAAGAAATGGCCTGGATGTCTGAGTTCGTACATGTTCGCAAAGTCGGGGCATTAACAAAGAAATAATCTAGTCGTGAGTGGGACATATGGGGATGGGAGTAGAAAGTGAATTGTTTAGCTGATGGATAGGTGGTGCGCCAGGCATCAAACAGGGCATATTTCCTAGTAAGTTGGCGAAACTGGCTGCTCTATTGGCGGTTACTTGGGATTTCCTCTGACCCATTGAGTGTTTATCAAGACCCGGAGAGTGGACAAGGTTAAAATCTCCTCCGATCACCAGGTACTGATGGGGGGCCTCAAACAGGCGGTCAAAGACCTTAGACAAAAAGGGGATTTGATTCGTGTTTGGGGCATAGACATTGCAGAGAGTGATATTCGCTCCTCTCCAAAGGCCTCGGAGGATGAGGTAGTGTCCCAATGGGTCAGAGTATAGAGATTGTAACTGGAAGGGGGAGCCTTGCTTAAAAAGGATTGCTACCCTTGCCCGTTTATGTGGGCCAGAGGCCTGGTATATGTGAGGATATTGTGGTCGTGCAAATGTCATGGTGCCCGTTTTATCAAGGTGGGTCTCCTGGATGAAAATGTCAGCTTTAGACCGTTTGAACTCTCGTAGCGCTAGGCTTCTCTTAACATTCGAGTTAAGGCCCTTTACGTTTAGTGAAAATACGTCAATCATGGTGGATATTTTGTGGAAAGAAACGGTAGCTTACCTAGCGGATGTGGTAGAGCCTTGGAGTATAGGAGGTCCCTATAGTGGGTCTCCATGGTGATTGCGGTTTGGAGGTCTACGACCCCCTCGAACATGAACCCGGTCCCGGAGATGGGCGGCGCCCAAAAGGTTGAGAAGGGGAAGAGGAATGGGGATAGCAGTAGGAGAAGAGCAGAGAAAAAAGTACAAAAAACAGAAAAAAAACACAAAGGTTAGTACAAAATTAAGGTTAGTTAACCATTTACAATATAACCCACCTATACAAAGTGATGGGGTGGGAAACTCCAGAGGGCCCCCTCTGACATAGGAGGCAAAAGTGCCATTGTCAGAGAAAGTAGAAGAAGGAGCCATTCGGAGAGCCCCGGGGGGGAGGAGAGGATGGACCCAAGGAGGGGATAACCCCCTTCCGGGCCTGCCTGCATCTAAATTCAAAAAATAAAAAATTAAATAACAGAAAAAACATGGAACCTGCATGCGTCAACTGGTAACCGGCATATCTATACTCATGACTATGGCCCGAATAAAAGAATAAACCATTGGAGCTATTGATTCGTGAAATTTGGAGCAATAGTAAGATGTGTTTTGTGAATTCAAAAACGATGATATAAAAGTACAAGTGCAAGTGATATCTCTCTTCGTAATAGTATACCCTCCCACCTAACCATGCGACTCCCCTGAAACAGAAAATAAGAAGGGGAGAGAGAGAGAGTAAGTGGGTGAGATGGAGAGGGGAAGGGAAGGGGGGGAAAGGGGAGAAGAAGGAAGGGGGAGAAGGGGGAGAGGGTAGGGAAGAAGAGGGAGTGTGAGAAAGAGGAGGAGTATGGGGGGGAGGATGGCATAACCCGGCTAGCTATGCAAGTCCTATCTAAACCTTATAGTCACAATCAAACATGTGTTGTTAACTTAAGAGAGAATCTGGTTGCTGAGTAGGTCCATACTATAGATGAGTAGGATGAGCAGGATATGTCTCCGGGTTCTCAGGTAGAGAAATAGGAAGAGACAGACCGTGTAAATCTGGAGTCAGACATCTAGCCGAGGAAGGAATTCAGATGAGTAGTAGTTCATCTCTGACGAGGTGGTGGGGAAGGACCCGCAGATCGCGGTCTTGTGCGACTTGGATCCAAGGATCTTGGCGAAGTGGGGGTGCTGGCAACGGTTCCCATCCAGGGGTAGGTGGTACCGGAATATCCAATTCTCTGCAGAAAAATTGAAGATCCTCCGGGTATCGGAGGGTTGTGGACTTTCCATCTTTTTTTGCCGTGAGGCTAAAGGGGAAACCCCAGTGATAGCGAAAGTCATGTTCCCTTAACAGGGTGAGGAGTGGTTGCAAAGATCTTCTTTGTTGAAGGGTGATCCATGAGAGGTCTGGGAAAAGTTGTAGGGAGGCCCCGTCAAAATCAATGGCATGCATGTTTCGCGCCTTTCTCATAATGTCCTCTTTGAGGGTGTAGTTGTGTACCCTGCAAATCACGTCTCGTGGGTGGGATCCTGGCCCACGGGGACGTAAAGCTCGGTGTGCCCGATCCAGCTTAACTCGCTGGTGTTCCGGGCGACCTAGAATGCTATTGAAAATGGCTTCCAAAGTCACATTCAGGTCTTCTTCTTGTGTCGCCTCCGGTAGGCCTCTGACCCTAATATTGTTACGCCTAACTCTATTGTCGAGGTCCTCAAGGTGGCGTTGGAAGTCTCTAAGGGTAGTAGCTTGTGAAGTTAAGCGATCATGTATTTGTGAGATTTCAAATTTAGTGTCGTTTGTTTCCTCCTCTAAGGATGCGACTTTAGTGGACAGTTGGTGAAGATCAGTGCAAAGCATGCTAATCTCAGTTCTACAAGTGTCCCGCACTTCTTGAATTAGCATACGGAAGTCCTGTTTTGTGGGCATACAACGGACGTAATCTCGCCAAGATGTACATGCTTCAGGGTCAGGGTCAAAGTCTGATGTAATGTGGGCATGGGAGCCCTGCACTACAGCTGAATAGGGAGCTGGCATGGGGGGTCCCCTCTGAAGTGGTAGTGAAGGGGGAGTAGTGCTGGAGTGCTTAGTTAGCAATGGGCCTTGCGGGCTCTTCGTGTGTGAATAAGCCCCCTGGGATCCTGATGGCCTTGGGGCCTGGGAAGGTGCTGGAGCCTGGGCTGTGTCCCTCTGGAGGGGGGAGAGAGAGGGGTCTCTGTCCCTGTGCGGTTGGGAGCATTGTGGCAGGGAGCGGGGGTCCCATTCTGGAGCATAGGAATCCCAGGAGGGGGATGGCTGGCCGGAGGATATAGAGGGCGCAGGCCCTATAAGGCATGGGGGAAAAGTCTTCGATAGGCTGCCCAGTATATGGCCTCCGGAGGGGGGGCCGATCGAAAGGTCAGCAGGGGGGATCGGAGAGTGGGTAAGTCACCCTCGGATCCGTACCTGTTGCTCCTACGGTCCACGGAGGTTTGCAGAGAAGGAGATGGAGAGATTGCTGCGTGTGGCGCCGGCGCCATCTTGGCCTCGTGGTGTCCGGCCGTAGCTCCCTGCCCGAAATACTCGGTAATGAGTGGCGGGGGGACCGAGGAGGAACAGGTGGCGTGTCCTCTGGGGTCCGGTTCCTTGTTTTTGCGTGGTTTGCCCATATTTAGTGGCGGAAAGGTGCAGGTTCCAGCTCTATGCAGGCAGGCCGGAGCGGGAGCTTCAGTGAGACACGTCTGCTCGGGAAGCCATCAAAGCCACGCCCCTACTGCCATCTTCTAGTGGGTAAAAATTGGCTTGGCCAAAGGAACAGTTGCAGAACTTCTGTAAGGCTATGTCATTCATAACTGACATGTCTCACAATGTATAAAGGGTCTAGATTCACATGAAATATTTTGTGTGTGCATATACAAACGATGCATGCAAAAGTGTGCATACACAGGAGAATGACTCACAGTCCACAGTACCCCCTCAATTCCCCTCTCTCTCTCTGTTGTGATCTTTGAGAAAGAATAACTTCACATTAAAAACAGCTTGATCAGACTGGGTTGGCTTGTTTAAAACTTTTACGGCTGGTTAAGAATACGGAAAATAGTATAAAGTCCATAGTCTGGGCCCAGGTGCACTTTAGGATAAGAATGAATTTAAAGGAAAAGTTGTTCAATATAAAATTTTCATCTTCTCTGAAGACCTTGGGAAAATGAAAAGCAACTATCTCATGATGATTTCTTTCAGATAGACAACTGAATTGAAACGTGCAGATACCTTCATTGAGTCAATTTAGAGAGAAAAACCAAAGCTTATGGTCGGGAAAGAGGATATAAGTTGATAGTGGTGGGAGGGCGATTTACAGGAGCTGATAGAAGAGAAAGGGTGATAGAAAGTAAGAACTCTGGATGGCAGGGGAAGCAGAGAAGAAAAAGGAAACTAGCAGCATGTTATTCAAGCTTGCCAGCAAGCATGAAGAGCTGAAATACCTTTTTGTGTAAACTAAAGTTGGCCTTTGTAGAAATTGAAAAAGCATACAGCAGTATATACACAACTTTTTAAAAAATGTGGTGTCTATCCTTGATTATCCTATATCTAGTAGCAATTGAGCTCCATCCAAAGCATAGAACGGGGAAGGGTTAGCGTTTTAGTTGGGGAATAGTTTTGCCCATGTGACTGGAAACCTGAGGGTGGCGGAGTGTTAAACTTCTGCTTTTATTGCTGTCCGCACCTTCCTGTCCTTGTGATGAGTACTTCCCATATCTTGTACTGGTTATGCTAGAAAAGGAAGCAAGGGAAAATTTCCCCAATGGTTCACAAGCAGACATAAAAACATTGCAGACTTTTCACCTCTTTTTTCTGCTTAATCCTAAAAAAATAAAAAAAATAAATGGCTGGTGTTATGCTTTGATTATTAGCACCTCAACTGCATACACATGTTCTAAATAATTTCTCAAATCAATGTCGAATTAAACTCTGTCATTAAAATATTATATCTGCTTTTGTTAAATATATGGGGATCCTGCCATGTAAGTCCTTATTCAGGCAATTCCTGTTATGGGGTGACTACTGTCTTCCAATTATGGAAAAAAAGATACAGTATAGTAATTGCGCAGGTAATGAATCATCAAAAAAGCAGCTGGCAATCACACAACAGAACACTTTGTTTAAAAACATGAAAAACAAAAAGATGGCCCTGCTAGCAACTTGTGAGCAATATAATAACTGAATAATAATGATCAGTCCATAAAGTGTCAAAAAATGAAGAAATTGTGTCTCGTGGGGTAATAGATAACAAACACCCAAAGTGCACCTTCAACCGTGAAAATAAAAGATGTGCCTTTACCGGATAGCTAGACTCCACGTTATAGGAGCCTAGCAAGACATTGATTCACACATCATGGAAGATCAATCCATCGGAAACAAACGAAAATGGCGTCGAGGCCAACCTTGCTGGTTTCTTCCTTTTCACTGGGACTCTGATCATCCACGACTGCCCATTGCCCTTTGCACCCTAATATGTAACTGTTAAGGCAAGGGAGAAACCCGCAAGGTTGGCCTCAACGCCATTTTTGTTTCCGAAGGATGGATCCTCCATGATGTGTGAATCTATGTCTTACTAGGCTCCTATAATGTGGAGTCTAGCTATCCGGTAAGGGCACATTTTTTATTATCACGGTGGAAGGTGCACTTTGAGTGTTTCTGTCATCTATTACCCCACAAGACATGATTTCAAGGATTTACTTTATTTTTAGACTGATCATTATTATTCAGTTACCGTATATACTCGAGTATAAGCCGAGTTTTTCAGCACATTTTTTTGTGCTGAAAGTGCCCCCCTCGGCTTATACTCGAGTCAAGCACTTTTCTGGTGCAAAGAATGACATTTTCTGAACCGTATCTCAGGGCCACTTGGTGCTAGGAACCCCAGATTTGGTATGCAAACCCAGTGGTATAGAATATATCCAAAGCTGGGGTTCCTAGCACCAAGTGGCCCCGAGATATGGGGCCCCAAAATCGGTTCAGAAAATGTCATTCTCTGCTGCAGAAAAGCGCTTGACATTTTCCGAACTGACTTTGGGGCCCCGTATCTCGGGGCCACTTAGTGCTAGGAACCCCAGCTTTGGATATGTTGTAGTGCTAGTTGGACTGGGTTTGCACACCAAATTTGGGGTTCCTAGCACCAAGTGGCCTTGAGATATGGGGCCCCAAATTCAGTCAACTGTGTCCATCTGCAGCAATGTCATTTCGGGACCCTTTGGGTTCGGGGACCCCAAATTTTGGCTGCAGCTAGGGAGCATCTAGGAACCCTTAACTACCGAGTTTGAAGTTCGGGGGACCTATGGCTGCAAATGGGCATTGTTGACCTTCTTTTCCTCTTACAGTAACTCCGCATTTCTCACCCTAGGCTTTTCCCAGTTTTTTTGTGGTAAAATTAGGTGCCTCGGCTTATATTCGGGTCGACTTATACTTGAGTATATACGGTATTATATTGTTCACAAGTTATTAGCGTGGCAATCTTTCTTTATCGTACATCATGGGACACAGAGCCTTAAGTAATTACTTAATGGGTTATAGGCCACCTTCAGGTGTTGACACTGGTAAACCCAATCAAAGGAAGTTTACTCCCTATATAACCCCTCCTCCTTCCAGGAACACATCAGTTTTTTTTGCCAGTGTCTAAGGTGTTGGTCACGAGTGAAGAAGTGCTCTGAGGAGCTCCAGGAGGGATCCATGCTGGATTTAAATTCCTCAATAAAAAGAAGCCAGATCCATCCAGAAGTGCCACTGAGGCCTAATATGGATGTTACCTGGGACCTCGTATCCGAAGCATGAGGTTTTGCCTGTAATGCCTCCCTTTGTAGGGTTGGACCTCAGGAACCCAGGGCTTAGGTCTTGTTACATTACCTCAAGCTTCCTGATGGGGTGCTTGTACATGACCCCAGGCAGTTGGACCCCCATTTTTACATGCCCAGTCCTTGAAGGTTTGCCAAATGTTGCCCGCCGTGATGGCTGAAAGTTGGATTTTCTATCAATTCAGCAAAATTCTGTGGCGAGGACAAGGTAAGGGAAGAAAACTTAGATATTAAAAACATCTATGCATTTTCTTTCATTTAAGAAAAAATGTTGTCATGCATTAAAATCTCCACTAGATGGAGTCTATGCACATACCTTACTCTGTTGTCTCACTGTTTGCTCAGTTCCGTGTCTGGCTGCACAGCGTGTGGAAGGAGATTTTGCAAACAAACAAATCTGCAAAAAATATCTTTTTACTTCCCCTGATGGGACCAGAGGGTTAGGTGGACAGCAGCGCTGCACCCCCTCTCATTACCCCCTGTGAGGGATGCGGAAGGTCCCGTTATAGTTTGTTACTGTAGGCTGTATTTTTACACAGGTCTGTGCCTCACTGCAGGACACTCTGACGCCCCTCCCCCCCCCCCCCGTGTGTTTGGTCTGGGACCCGAAAAACGCTGCGCGCGGGAAACAATTTAAATAAAAAAAGGGTGGGATTTTTCAGAGGGGGCGGGGCCTAACGCAGGTGCAGTGAAACGTCCATGAGGACGCACGGCAGGCTAATAACAGATAAATACAGCTGTGTCAGTCTCTCCTCTGCTGATGAGGAGGAAACAAGCTGCCTGCACACAGGGACACACGAGCTGTGGGACATGTATGGGTTGCAAAACTGGCATTCCTGATACAGGAAGGACACTTTTTTTCCAGCACTAGGCTGAACTTTATAGCAGCTTTAAAAGTCATGACTATTTTCAGCGATTTAGTGCAATGTGTATAGCGTCTCTGTTTTTGTACTTAGGACTATGCCTGCCAAAAAAAAAAAAAAAACACACCACAAAAGAGTAAAGGTTTCACCCCCAGGCATTGGGATTTCTATGCTGTCATCCTCCCCTGAATTACCAATTATGGCAACTCAGGATGAGCCATTGGAGCAAATTGATGGTGCAGCTGCCTCTCACATCAGCGGCTTTAATTGCATCCTCCATTCAAATGGATAGGAAGCGTACTAGGTCCCCCTCCCCCGCTTCAGCTTTGCAAGGGGAACAGTGGGCACACAATGAGGTTTTTCCCTCAATCCATCAGGAAGAGAAACAAACTGATGTTTCTTCTGCAGAGGAAACAACGGTAGATGAACCTTTTTCAGCTTCTCAATCTGAAAAATTGCTGATACAATCTCTTACAGAAATGGTTCGTTCCACTTTCATGCTGCCTCCAACAGAGTCTCATGAAAACTTGGCTTCTTCCTTAGGTTCTTTAAAACCTTTCCATCCTTTGAATGCGTTTCCTGCACGTGCATTATTTGAACAGCTTATGTTTGCAGAATGGGATAAACTGGATAAACATTTTCTCCCTCCTAAGAGGTTTTCAATTCTCTATTCTCTATCCTCTGGAGGAGAAATTCTCCAAAAGATGGAAAGTACCAGCAATTGACGCTGCAATTTCCAATGTGAATAATAACTTAACTTGTCCTGTAGACAATGCACAGATGCTTAAAGATCCAACAGATAAGTTGGAATCCCTGCTAAAATCTGCTTTTTCCATAGCAAGTGCCGTCACTCAGCCTGCAGTCGCCGCGATAGGCGTCTGCCTATCCCTAAAGGACCTATTTAAACAGGCCCTTATGCAGTGTACACACGGGTGGATCTTTCGACCGGACTGGTCCAACGGTCTATCCGACGGACTTTCGGCGGACTTCCGACGGACTTTCCAACGAACGGACTTGCCTACACACAATCACACCAAAGTCCGATGGATTTGTACGTGATAACGTACGACCGGACTAAAATAAGGAAGTTGATAGCCAGTAGCCAATAGCTGCCCTAGCGTCGTTTTGTGTCCATCGGACTAGCATACAGACGAGCGGACTTTTCGACCGGACTCGAGTCCGTTGTAAGGATTTGAAACAATGTTCCAAATCACACATGGTCGAATTGTCCCTCAGACCAGTCCGGTCGAAAAGTCTTCTCATGTGTACGTGGCCTTAGAGAGCTTCCTACACAACAAGCTTGGGATTTGGCTGAACTACCTAAGGCATTATGTTTTGCCATAGATGCCATTAAAGACTCTATTCACCAGGCATCCCGCCTTACGCTTATGCTTGTACATATGCGCAAAATCCTGTGGTTCAAAAATTGGTCAGCTGAAACACCATGTAAAAACCTCCTAACTGGGTTCCACTTTCATGGAAAGCGACTGTTTGGAGAAGACTTGGATAAATATATCAAGACCATTTCTGCTGGGAAAAGTACTTTTTTACCAGTCAAAAGAAAATATAAACACCCTTCATTTAAACGGGCTCTTTCCCCTGCACCAGGGGCTTCCGTCTCTAGGCAGTGGTGACGGCCTCCGCCGTCAGACTCTAGAGGAAAACCTCAGGGTCAGATCCATGCTCAAAAGAAGTCCTGGGGCAGGAGATCTGCAAAATAGAATCCTAAAGGCTCATCGTGAAGAGGCAACCCCCCTCACCAAGTCTGGAAAAAGAAAATTCAGGACAGATGAGTAATTTCCACAGTAACGTTGGAGTACAAGCTGGAATTTTGGGACTTTCCACTGTCTCATTTCCTGAGATCGAGCGTTCCAAAGATCCAGAGAAAAAACAATCTCTGTTTCAGTCACCAGACCGATTAATATCTCAAGGGGTGATCATACAGATACCCATAAAAGAGCAAGGTCTGGGGTTTTATTCAAATCTTTTCATGGTACCAAAACCAAATGGGGATGTCAGACCCATTCTAGATCTAAGAAAGGTAAATCAATTCCTGAAGATCTGCTCCTTTCGCATGGAAACAATCAGGTCGGTAGTTTCTATCCTTCTAGGAAGAGAACTTCTGGCTTCAATCGACATCAGGGATGCATATCTGCATGTCCCTATATTTCCTGCTCATCAAAAGTTTCTGCAGTTCGAGTTAGAACAGCAGCATTTTCAATTTGTAGCCCTGCCCTTCGGGCTAGCCACGGCACCTTGGGTGTTCACCAAAGTGCTGGCCCCACCTCTAGCCAGGTTAAGGGCACAGGGCATAACAATTGTATCGTACCTAGATGATCTATTACTTATAGATCAATCGTGACTCGTTTGGAGAAAAGCGTACGCACTACAAACTATATGAAAAGTTTGGGTTGGATTCTCAACCTAGAGAAATCTTCCTTCCTTTCTCTTACCGCTAAAAAGGCTGGAGTACTTGGCTCTGATCATAGACACAGCTCAGGAAAGGGTGTTCTTGCCTCAAGCAAAAATCAATTCCATAAGAGAGCTGGTGGGGAGGGTCAGGTCAAATGGCAATCCCTCTATTCGCCTCTGCATGAGGTTGCTAGGAACCATGGTAGCTTCATTCGAAGCAGTTCCCCATGCTCAGTTCCATTTAAGACTGTTGCAAAACAGCATCCTGTCTGCTTGGAACAAAACGATTCAAGCTTTAGATTTACCAATGCGGCTGTCCCCAAGAGTGGACCAAAGCCTCACTTGATGGTCATTAACCCAGAATCTGCTGAAAGGGAAATGCTTCAGACAAGTCATCTGGAAAGTGGTAACAACGGATGCCAGCCTTTCAGGCTGGGGAGCAGTACTAGAAAAGACAACTGTCCAAGGACAGTGGTCAAGAACCGAAAGAATCTTGCCCATTAATATCCTAGAGATTCGGGCAGTACGTCTGGCTCTAAAGGCCTGGACTTTCAGGTTACGAGATTGTCCTGTCAGGATTCAATCCAACAATGCCACAGCTGTGGTCTATATCAATCACCAAAAGTCTCTCAGCGCAGAGAGAGGTGAACCATATTCTAACTTGGGCAGAGAGGAATAGTACATGCCTTTCTGCAATCTTCGTTCTGGGAGAAGAGAATTGGCAGGCGGACTACTTAAGTCACCAGCAGTTATTCCCAGGGGAATGGTCTCTTCACCCCGACATATTTCGGGCTGTTTGTCAAAGATGGGGGACTCCGGACGTGGATCTTCTAGCATCCAGAAATCGTAAAGATGGCAGTGGAGGGCCCATGGTCCCTCCCACTACGGCCAGATCTGCTCTCTCAGGGGCCAATAATCCATCCTTCCTTACGGTCTCTAAATTTAACAGCTTGGCTATTGAAACCCACATTCTAAAGAAACGTGGGCTTTCTGGGTCAGTTGTCTCTACCCTTATTAATGCTAGGAAGCCAGCTTCCAGAACTATATATTATAGAGTCTGGAAGGCTTATGTTTCCTGGTGTGAATCCAAGGGTTGGCACCCTCGGAGATATATCATAGGCAGAATTCTTGCCTTTCTACAATTAGGGGTAGAAATTAAATTGGCCTTAAGTACTATTAAAGGCCCAGTCTCAGCTTTATCGGTCTTATTTTAAAGACCACTTGCTACTCAATCTTTAGTCCGGGGCTTTATACAAGGGGTGACGCGGCTTAACCCGCCCGTTAAAACCTCCCTTGAACCCTTGGGACTTAAACTTAGTTTTGTCTGTGTTACAAAAACAGCCATTTGAATCAATGCAACAGATTCCCCTAGTCCTTCTGACAAGGAAGTTGGTATTTTTGGTTGCTATATCCTCAGCAAGGAGGGTTTCAGAATTTTCTGCTCTTTCTTGTAAAGAGCCATATTTGATTTTTCATGAGGACAGAGTGGTGTTACGCTCTCATCCAGGCTTTTTGCCAAAAGTAATTTCAGGTTTTCACCTGAAATAAGATATTGTCCTGCCATCCTTTTTTCCAAAACCATGTTCCAGGGAAGAAAAGTCACTACATTGTCTTGATGTGATGAGAGCAGTGAAAATCTATTTAAAGAAAACTGCTCAGATTCGTAAGACTGATGTCTTATTTATTCTGCCGGAGGGTCCTAAGAAAGCACAGGCAGCGTCGAAATCCACTGTCGCTATGTGGATTCGGCAAGTGATAATTCAAACTTATGATTTAAAGGGTAAGATTCCCCCATTTCAAGTTAAGGCGCATTCTACCAGGTCAGTTAGTGCTTCTTGGGCAGTGCGTCATCAGGCCTCCATGGCTCAGATCTGTAAAGGCGCAACTTCAGTCTTCAGTGCATACATTCACAAAATTTTATCAGGTGGATGTAAGGAGGTACGAGGATATCGCCTACGAGCGCAGTCTGCTGCAAGCAGCAGTATAGATCCTCAAGTCTGGGTGTACCCTGCGGGTTGTTTTCTCCCACCCCTCATGTGGCATTGCTATGGGACATCCCATTAAATAATTACTTAAGGCTCTGTGTCCCATGATGTACGATAAAGAAAATAGGATTTTTATTACAGCTTACCTGTAAAATCCTTTTCTTGGAGTACATCATGGGACACAGAGGTCCCTCCCCTCTTTTTTGGGATTTAAGTATATTGCTTTGCTATAAAAACTGATGTGCTCCTGGAAGTAGGAGGGGTTATATAGGGAATAAACTTCCTTTGATTGGGTTTACCAGTGTCAATACCTGAAGGTGGCCTATAACCCATTAAGTAATTACTTAAGGCTCTGTGTCCCATGATGTACTCCAAGAAAAGGATTTTACAGGTAAGCTGTAATAAAAATCCTATTTTTTGTTTTTCATGTCTTCCAATTATGCCTCTGCATTGTTATCACTTGGTCATTTGCCTTTGCCAACATACCTTGCATAGTTATAGAGCTGGTTCACACCAAATGCAGTCCAGTGCATTTTTATTCTGCATAAAAAAATGCATGGACAGTGTTCAACATGGATTCCAATGGCCCTAGTTCACAACAGTGCAGTTAACAAAAGTAGAACATGCTGTGTTTTTTCTGTACCGAATGCATCAAAAAGGCCTTAACTGAGGTGAGGTAACGGGGAAAAATACAACGTATCAACAACACGCTTCCACTTTCTAATCCCCTTACTTTGACCTCTCTAGATCCAAAATATTATGTTGTTCTTTTATGGTTCTGGATAATGCCTAACTAGTCATGGAGTACGCAAATTCTGTTTGTTTATGTGCTTTCCCTTTGATTTCTATATTTGCAAAACTCAAACATATCTTTAAAAAAAACGATGTGCTTGCAGAAATTATGGTGTGAACTGGCCCTTACTGTTCTAACTAAGAAGCAGGAGGAAGTGGCTGCAAAGTAGCTAAAGGAGAGTAACAACAGTACTGATGTATTAAAAACAACAATAACATGCTTACAATACCCAGTGCTGCAAACTAAATGCAATCCACTTATTGTAGGGTTTATGTCTACTTTAAAACTTCTCTTTCTATATTTGTTTTAAAATGTGTTTACAGCTGGAATACTGCTTAGGAAACTCTGAAAAATTGAATTACCTTTTAAATGGAAAGGACAAGGCAGCACACTGTTTGAATCCTGAACTATGTACGCTACTACAGTTTTGAGAATTTGACCAAGCAAGTATCAAGTTGCAATTTCTTGGTGTTTAATCTTTCATTACATGTAGACAGAATAGTAAATAAATATACAAACAAAATATACAGAACATGAAAAAAGGAAGACTTGTACACTTAGTAGGAATATGGCACGTGTGACTGTTAAACTTGTTACGTACATCACTGTGTGCTCAAACTAACAATACTACTTTAGTGCAGGCATTAGATACCTTTGATACTGAGCTCATGGGTCCCAAGGGCACTGACCTCTACCCAAATTGGAAATAAGCCTTCTCCCCACCATTCTTTAATCCAACAATAAAGCTTAGGGGCCAATAGGGACTGTGTTATTTCAGCTAATAAGGCTTAGCCCCACTTCAGACAGTATTTGAGGCCCTTTTCTACAGAGCAAACCCAGGTTCCATGAACTTTCATGATACAGAAATACTAGTATTATCAAAGCAAATGTCTGCACCTCAAGGTGCCTACACCTTGGAAGTATTGTTAGGCCACGTTACACACGAGCTGACTTTTTGTCGGACTGAACTCCGAAGGACTTTTCAACGGAGTTCTGACGAAACGGACTTGCCTACACACGATCACACCAAAGTCCAATCCTTTCGAACGTGATGACGTATGTCCGGACTAGAATAAGGAAGTTCATAGCCAGTAGCCAATAGCTGCCCTTGCATCCTTTTTGGTCCTTCAGACTAGCATACAGACGAACTGATTTTTTGACAGGAATCAAGTCTGTCTGAAAGATTTGAAACTTGTTCTATTTCTAAGGTCCGTCAGATTTTTAGACAGAAAAGGTCCGATGAAACCCACACACGATCGAATTGTCCGACGGATTTGTTCCGTCGGACCTTTGATGCCGAAAAGTCCGGTCGTGTGCACACGGCATAAGACTGGATACACTGATGTTCATTAATATTGAGCACTAAGTGCGTGGCTGGAAAAGTGTATGAAATAGCATGGGTCTGTACATACTCATATGATTCCTTTGTGCTGCACCAAAATGAAGATAACCTGAAGAAACCAGGCTGGATTCCAGTACAGTACACCTATACAAAATTAAGTGATAGTACATAGCAGGCATCATTTGGTATCTGCAAAATGATCACAAAACTTTTCTAAGGGGGGCTGGTCTTGGGTCCAGCAGCACTTATTAATCACTGCACACTATTTAGCATCACTTTTAGTTTTCAATATTTTACTCTCACAGATTTAATATATCAATGAATATTAAACTTCCTTAGTTCTAAAGATGTTAAAGCGTAAGTAAACCCATTGATTTATCAGTTTAAAAAAAACAGTTAAATTCCTGGAACGTGCCGGAAATGTAACTGTCGTATTGGTTGTGCTCTCAACCAAACTGTCAAACCATCCAATGGCTGGTGTCATAACTGATCACATATGCAGCACCATGGTAGTTGAAGGTTAAACAGAAGATGGCAGCTTCCTTGGCTGAAAATGATAGGAGGGTTTACTCCCACTTTAAAGTTCATTTTATTTCGATAGCTGGGCCCATAACTCATCAAAAATGACTTTTTCTCTGCAGAAAATATGCAAACTACCAGGGAGAACAAAACCCATAGAAAATGTTGAGTTGTCATGGTTGCATTCTTGTATATTTTGTCTCAGGTCTTCCTTCAGCTTTGGCGGCATATCTTGCCAATGTGAAGAGATAATCACTCAATCTGCAAGTAAAAATGCATCAGATTATCATCTAAAGTGTAGGAGTTATCAGAAAGATTAACAGGTGATTTTACTCTATTTCCATATTTGGCAACTTTCCTTTAACCTCTTTTTTTCCATAGAATGCCTCCATCAGGTTTTTACTGCTAACCAGTTAGAGACATATTTACCCTCACTTCCTGTCCTGTTGGCAACCCTTTACCAGGAAGAAAGTGAGTTCAACTTTCCAACATCACAAAATTAAAAAAAAAAAGGTTTTTGGATTGACATACACTTTTACGGCTAAGTTCACCACGTGCAAAAAAAAAAGAAAAGTAAAAAAAAAAAAATTCAGTCAAATTGATAAATAATAAAAATGTGCATTTTTATATTGTTTGCATTGAAGCTTGCAAAGCATTACAACCACAATTCGTGGATTGCAGGTGAAATGCTCTGGCTCCTGCAGACTATTCTTTAAGCCGCACAGACCTTCAGTTAGAGGCCTGGAAAAGTATTAATGGTCTACAAGGGCGATGACGTCATTGCACTTCTGCTCCACTGATAATTTCCCCAGCCCTATAACTTTAGTCTTGTAAGGCCCCTTTCACACATGCGGACCGTTCAGATCCGCCTGTCAGTTTTTTCAGGCGGATCTGAACGGTCGCTCCATACAGCTCTATGGAGCGTCGGAAGTCAGCGGTGACATGTCCGCTGACATCCGATCTGCCCTGATCCGATGTGCAAAATCCAGATGGATGGATATCCTATTTTCCATCTGTTTGGCGGATCGGATTAAAATGGACAGGCGGTCCGTATCGATCCGATCCCCCCATAGGGGAGAGCGGACTCTCTGATAGGTCTGTCCCTGCACAGAGTGCAGAGACGGACTTGTCATTCGCCGGCTCAGCGGGAATCAACAGAGCGATCGGCGCTGAGCAAGCGGAGTAGTAAAAAGGGACAGCCCGATGTGAAAGGGGCCTACCTCAGTATGGGCCTGAGCCAGTGCACTGCATCCACAATCCACTGATCATGGTTGCAATGCTTTGTAGGCTCCAAAAATAATAAATGCATATTTTTTAATCAATTTAGCTGCATTTTATTAAGAAAAGGCAGACTAAGTCACTGCACTTGTGCCCCATGCTGTCGTTTTTTTTAAATATAAAAGCTGCTGTGATTTTGAACTGACTCCTGTCTTACACTGCCTTATATCCTTTTATAAAAATAGCATTTAGCTAAATTAAAGCTTAATTTGTTTCTAGTTGTGGATGAAGTGGGAAAAATATAAGCTCTAAACCTTCCCCCTCCAGACTTTCCATTTGGTAGAAGTTATCTAGGCTAATGCGACCAATTTAAGTGTTACTAAAGTCAAACATTTTTTTTAAATCAAAATAACAAACATGTTATACTTACCTGCTCTGTGCAGTGGTATTGCACAGAGTGGCCCTGATCCTCCTCTTCTGGGGTCCCCAGCAGCTATCTTGGCTCCTCCTTTTTAGGGCTAGCATAGCCAGCCGCTGGATATGGGGAGAACGTAGTCTGCACGCTCTTGACCTGTGTGTTTATAGAGCCGCACTCCATAGACTTACACAGTGGGACTTAGCCTACCCTACACTTTTTCTTCACTGCATTTGATTGACAGCAGCAAGAGCCAATGGCTCCTGCTGCTGCTCGAATGCTGTGTAAAGAGGAAAAGAAGGGAGAATAGATGCAGCCTTAAAAACGTTTTTTACCTTTAAAGCGGAGTTCCACCCTAAAGTGGAACTTCCGCTCATCGGATTCCTCCCCCCCTCCAGTGCCTCAATTGGCACCTTTCAGGGGGGAGGGGGGTGCAGATACCTGTATAATACAGGTATCTGCACCCACTTCCGGGAATAGCTAGCCGCAAATGCCCGCCCACCCCCGTTGTGTTCTGGGAAATACACAGTTCCCACAACACAACGGGGACCAGTGTAGATGCGCAGCGCGACTCGCGCATGCGCAGTAGGGAACCGGGCAGTGAAGCCGCAACGCTTCACTTCCTGATTCCCTGACCGAGGATGGCGGTGGGGGCAGCCGAGAGACGAGCGGTCGATCGGCTTCCGACATCGCTGGACCCTGGGACAGGTAAGTGTCCATTTATTAAAAGTCAGCAGCTGCAGTATTTGTAGCTGCTGGCTTTTAATATTTTTTGTTTAAGTGGACCTCCTCTTTAATGCAAACAATGCGTTAAAGGGAAAAAAGTTTTTTAGGTTTAGTAACACTTTAAGGTTCCTTTTTTTAATTCTCCTGAATGAGTGATTACACCTGACAAGATGCTATGAGCAAATGCACCAACAATTTATTCTCCACAATTTAAAAAATAGGCTCCAGGATAATGGTGCACTTGGTCATTCACTCATCACTGACAGGTCCCCTGTACTGAGCTATGAAACTACAGACAATAAAAACATAGGATTCCCTAATGCTAAAAGAAAAAGACATTTGGAATCTACCACTAGTATGAATGACAATCCAGCAGGACTTGTTTCCTTAATATACACTGATCATTATGGAGACAAGATCCCTCTGATGGGAGCCATCGAGTTTGAATTTCTTTACCTGTTTAAGTATTTTCCAATGTTTGGATCTGCCTCTCCTTTTTGCAGCAATTTGAATGTGCTGAAAAAAATATGACAGGTTTTTTTTTACTGTTATTGCAAGAAAGACAATTTCAGCATTTTAACAAATATTATTGTAACCATTCAAATTGTGGTGAAAGAAACAAGGGGGCTGCCATCGCTGACCTGTCTTTCCTTCTGAAAATGTTAACTGGCTGCAATGCTAATCTAACGGCTTCAGTACTTGGAACTGGCATGCACATAAGATATTATGACTTCACTAGGAACTAACTTGTGGCATGCTTGTGCAGGGTCAGTGACGCCAAAAGTAGTGAAGGCATGGATAGCCAGACAAGGTTTTTAGAAGGCAATGTTACCCTCTGTACTTCTCTCAGAAAAGGTTCAGAAGTGGGAGGAACTTACACTCTCTCAGCTCTTCGGCACACAGCTCTGGCCACATGCAAGGATGCACTAGCTTT
This sequence comes from Aquarana catesbeiana, assembly GCF_042186555.1. Taxonomy (NCBI): domain Eukaryota; kingdom Metazoa; phylum Chordata; class Amphibia; order Anura; family Ranidae; genus Aquarana; species Aquarana catesbeiana. The sequence continues at coordinate 316,859,699 of NC_133324.1, read as the reverse complement.
ACCTCCTGACTAGAGAAAAAATAAAAAGGGAAACATGTTAATACAGGCAGATATATGAACAGTGTTCTGTTTATTTTTTTTAACCCTTTGGCTACCAAGGTACATTACAAACATTCTGGTATTCAAGGGGCTAAAACAAACTCACAGCTTCTGATGCACCCACAAGCTTGGTATTGCTTATTTTAAGCCAGCGATCATGTAAAGGTGCTCTGGGAGGCTTTTACTTTACACTACAAAGAAGGTGCTGCTGCCCCCCCGATGCCCATGGTGGCTCGCAAGCCCTCTCATTACGTCAGGGAGCCTGAGCTGCTGTGAAATGCCTCAGCATGCTGTGTGGGAAGAGCTTGGGGAACATCCATTCCCCAATCTTCTCTGTGATAAATGAACTCAGAAGCAATTAGCATTCAATCACTTCCGGGTTCAAAGCTGTCATTCATTAGCTGCAGTAAAGGGCATAGGTGAAATTGAGGATCTAATAGAAGGAAACAAAAACCTGGGAAAACACCCCTGTCAAATTCAAATGTGCTTGTGTTCTGTAAATAGCAATTGTGCCACTGTGAATGTCAGACTGAAAGTAATATTTCTAGGCCAGAATTCATTAATAACTCCAAACTGTTAACCGCTTAAGGACCAGCCTCGTTTTGGATTTTAGGTGTTTACATGTTTAAAACAGGTTTTTTTTGCTAGAAAATTACTTAGAACCCCCAAACATTATATATTGTTTTTTTTTCTAACACCCTAGAGAATAAAATGGCAGTCATTGCAATACTTTTTTTTGCACCGTATTTGCGCAGCGGTCTTATAAGCGACTTTTTTTTGGAAAAAATTCATTTTTGGAATAAAAAAAATAAGACAACAGTAAAGTTAGCCCAATTTTTTTTTTATATTGTGAAATATAATGTTACGCCAAGTAAATTGATACCCAACATGTCAGGCTTCAAAATTGCGCCCGCTCGTGGAATGGCGTCAAACTTTTACCCTCAAAAATCTCCATAGGCGACATTTAAAAAATTCTACAGGTTGCTCTAGGGCTAGAATTATTGCTCTCGCTCTACTGGTCGCGGCGATACCTCACATGTGTGGTTTGACCACCGTTTTCATATGCGGGCGCTACTCGCGTATGCGTTCGCTTCTGCGCGCTAGCTCGTCGGGACAGGGGTTTTTAAAAAAAAATTTTTTTCATTTTTATTATTTATTTTACATTATTTTATTTTTACACTGTTTAAAAAACCAAAAAAAATTGTGTAACTTTTATTCCTATTACAAGAAATGTAAACATCCCTTGTAATAGAAAAAAGCATGACAGGACCTCTTAAATATGAGATCTGGGGTCAAAAAGACCTCAGATCTCATATTTACACAAAAATGCAATAAAAAAATAAATAAAAAAAAGTCATTTAAAAAATTGACATTGAAAAAAATGTGCCTTTAAGAGGCGTGGACGGAAGAGACGTTTTGACTCCGCTTCCGCCCAGCAGTGTCATGGAGACGAGTGGGCGCCATCTTAGCCTCACTCGTCTCCAGGCCGAGGAGGGAGACGGATGCGATCGCCTCCGCCGCTACCGACGGCTCCGGTAAGCGGCGGAGGGCACCGGATCGCGTCGGGAGGGGGAGGCCCTCTCCCGCCACCGATAAAAGTGATCTTGCGGCAAATCCGACGCAGGGACCACTTTTATCAGAAAGCGGACCGCCGCACAGAAACGGGGATACAGGGGTTATGGCAGCTAGCTGCTGCCATAACAATATCTCCCTTCAAAGTTTGGACTACATTGGCGTGCGGCGGTCCGGAAGTGGTTAATATGTAAAAGGCTTTTAAACTACCTCCTGCCCGCCGTATATTACGGGATTTCCTTCCGTTCTGGGGCGTGCAGCCTGGCACGACCCCGATCTGGGTAAAGAGCCAATGACTCGGCTCTTTAACCATGTGATGGGCTGTGTCCAATCACAGCCGTTCACATGTAAACATGGAAGTGCCATTTTTCAGCTCTCCTCGCTTCACAGTCTGTCAGTGTGAGGCGAGGAGAGCCAATCGGAGGCAACTCCTCACAGCAGTGTGTGTGTGGAGTTAATCAGGACACAGATTATCAATGTAGTCCCAGCAGTGCCACCAATCAATGCCCATCGGTGATGCCAGTCAGTGCTCATCAGAGCTCAAAAGTGCCGCCTATCAGTGCGACATATTAGAGCCTCCTAATCAGTGCCGCCTATCGGTGTCCATCAGTGAAGGAAAAAAAATTACTTATTTACAAAATTTACTGACAGAAACTAAGAAACTTTTTTTTTTTTTTATATATATATATATAAAATTTTTGATCTTTTTTCATTTTTTTAGCAAAAAATAAAAAAACTATTTGTGGGAACTAAATGATAAAAATTTCATTTGGGTATAGTGTTGCATGACCGCGCAATTGTCATTGAAAGTGCGACAGCGCTGAAAGCTGACAATTGGCCTGGGCAGGAAGGGGGTAAAAGTGCCCTGTATTGATGCGGTTAAAGTGTTGCATATAGACAATTTTGCATACCAACATTTTTTGCCATTCTATGGGCACTCGCAATTTTAAGGCTTGACATGTTTGTTATCGTTTGGATGCAACCCCGATTTTTTTATTCTACCAATAAATGGTTATTATATTGTGTTTATGTGTACCAAAATTAGTTTTCGTGTATTTTTTCCAAAAATTAGGCATTTTGATGAACAGCTGCGCAAGTATCATGCAACATAAAAAAAATTGCAGCTGCTACCATTTTATTTTATAGGGCCTCTGCTTTCAAGAAATACAATTTTTCAAGGGTTTAATGTAATTTTAAAACAAAAAAATGCATATTTTAACATGTGTGAAAAATAAAAAATTGCACCACTATAAAAGTGAGTAAAGACCTTTATAGAGTCTTTTGGAAATAAGTCAGAAATAAATTGCCAGTGTATACATGAGCACTGGAAAAAGATATACAATGTCGTAGTTATACCCACATGAGTTCATGCTTTATTACCCTAACTTATTAAAGTGATTGTTATTTTTGGGGAAAAAAAATATTTATAAACAGGTTTACTTACCTGCTCTATGCAATAGAGTTGCACAGAGTGGCTCTGAACCTCCTCTTTTCAGTTACCCCGCCGGTGCTTCTGGCTCTTCCTCTCTGGCGAGTGCCCCCATAGAAAGGCGATTTCTATGGGGGGCACTTGTGCAAGCTCAGACAGCAGGACTCAACCCCGTCCCAGGCTGTGATTGACAGCAGCAGGAGCCAATGATTCCTGCTACCTCAGCAAAGCCTGTGAGACCTGAAAGTAAGGGGAGAGAAGAGCTGCAAACAGGCACAGCGCTGCATCAAATGAGGGCTCAGATAGGTAAGAAGGGTGAGGGGGGATACTGATGCCTAAACATTTTTTACCGTAATGCAAGGAATGCATTAAGTTAAAAAAAAGTTTCGGGTTTTTAACCACTTTAATCCTCAAACTCATGGTGTTTACTGTTATGACCGCTTTGTTTGGGGGATGGGCCCCTGACTCTTTAGGTGCCTCTGTACATGGCATGATGTGGGTGGGGGGGGGGGGGGGGGGTATACTGACTGTGCCTTGGTTTTTGGCCATGAGAGGTAGAAATCTGGTGCACATACATTATTATTGTAGATATAATCATGTGCATCTGTCCTTTATAGAGCTATGCATTCTGTGAGTTGTGTGTGTGTGTGTATGTGTATGTGTATATATATATATATATTTATTTTATATGTAAACTCATATACTTTATTGTATGATCCATCTATTCTATCACCAATGATACTGATGATGAAGTGGCATTAATTGCCTGTGAAATATGTTTAGTCAAGCCACCCCTGTCTCACTGTGGAAGCAGCATCAGACCAAGCTTTATTATCTAATTCTCTCTCCAGTTCGACGGACATATAAATGTATCGACGAGCAACGATATTTAGGGATGTGGATAAATGGCGTTGCTATTTGGTTGCAATATTCAATAGTAATCATATCCCATGATTTTATTTGAAACTAGTTATTTTAGTGTCCTGTAAAAAGCTGCGCTAAAATTATTAAAAGTTCATATAAATGACATCAAGGGGATTTCTCCAAGTCCTTATTTCAAAGTGAAAACACCACCACCGTGCACTTCTAAGCAGTAGTGACAATCCACCCTAGTAGTAGAGCCTGCTTACCAGATGGCAAGCATAAAAGGGCAAGTGGCTTTAGCCTAGCCAAGGCCTTTTAGCTTGCTGACGCTCCCAGTGTTCCTATGGGGGGTAAATCTCCAGGCTCCCTTAGGTTATCCTCATGTCGCCATTCAACACGAAAAACCCGGATGACCTGGTGGGATGTCTGTGTTCCAGATCTTCTAGTTATTTTAGTGCTAGATTACCCTGGTGGTTGGGGAGGCAATAAAAACACACAAACTGCAGAATACGCTATGAACTGTGGTTGGTAATCTGACTCAGTATAACAATACCAATGGATGCCAGTTTTGTCTTTTACAATGTGAGTTTTTTAAATCTTTTGGTTCTTAATAAATGATTGCGATGAGCACTATGAAGTCTTTTGACATCCCTTTATAAGCTACACTGTGCCCTCGGAGATCAGTCATCATACATCCAAGGGAGTTTAAATTTGGTGCTGTTTATGACTTATTAGAACACCAAGGTCCATCCAAAAAGCACACATGGGTGCAATTGAAGTGGAATACTGAAAGGGTGTGATTGCCGACAATGAAGGAATATTCAGTTTTGAGTATGGTTCCCACCTCATCCCTTTAAACCCGAACACATATTAATTACACAGGTTCTGTGGCTGATTAAGGTGGTAAAGTAAACTCACTCGGTGCCTTATCTGCATTTAATTAGCCTCAGAACCTGTGTAATTCAAAGGTGTTCGGGTTTAAAGGGATGAGGTGGCAACTCTAGTTTTGAGCACATATACAAATAGAGTGGATTGCACAGATTACACAATTTCACTTTACCGATTCAACAAGGGTGTTAGCCACTACTGTCTTGTGGTAGATAACTCTAGCAGCGCAGGTATGTCACATATTTTGCTAATGGCAACAACAACATAAAGGCAATGAGCTTGGCCTCAAAACTACTAGAACCCACTGCACTTGGCTAATAACCAGAAGGGACACACACTTGCAATGAAGTTCTAGTCTCCCTTTTGTCAGTCAGGAAAGGGACAATCCTAGTTGGCTGTATGTTTAGGGTCATTGTCCTGCTGCATTAAGTTTCCTTGGCAGACCATTGGGGGAGATTTACTAAAACTAAAAGCACTCAGAATCTGGTGCAGCTGTCCATGGTAATAAGCTTCTAACTTCAGCTGGTTCAATAAGGCTCTGACAATAAAACCTGGAAGCTGACTGGTTTCTATGCAGAGCTGAATCAGATTTTGCACTCTCCAGTTTAAGTAAATCAACCCCATTGTGTCTATGGTCCTCAATGTTGCCCGATCGATGGTGTCATCAATGAGGAGATATACACTGAAACATCTTCAGAGTAAAGAACAAGGACTCCTGGAATTGATAGTTTGGCCTCATCATCAAGTCTGTCTGGGATTACATGAAGAGACAGAAGGATTTGAGACAGCCTACATCCACACAAGATCTGTGGTCAGTTCTCCAAGATGTTTTGAACAACCTACCTGACACGTTCCTTCAAAAACTGTGTGTAAGTATACCTAGAAGAACTGATGCTGATTTGGAGACAAATATTGATTTGATTTGGATTTTTCATCTGTTCATTTACTTTTCGTTTTATTATTTGATAACGATAAACTATTAACACTTCTTCATTTACAGTATTTTTTCACACCTGCCTAAAATTTTTGCACAGCACTGAACATTTCTGATATCTATTTTTGTTGTTTGTATTGTTTGTTTGTTGTTTGTAGCGTTTGCCACATGGCCCAATCTTCTCGCTGGATTGTTTTAGTGGCTATAAAATCAGGTTGTGTATTGTCTCCCCAAGACTGGGTATTCCGATATCATGAAGGTCACAGAGCACCATTACATCTGAATAAAATGGGTTCCATGTCAGAAATAAAATATTAGCTCCCTGCCCAAAGAAAATGGATGTACTAAAGACAGAATCTCAAGCAGGGGGGAATCAGCTTTAGGTTTTTAATTTCAAGCTATATGAGTATAAAATACCATTGTACTTTGTTTTCATTAAAAAGACTTACGGGAAGTATGAAGTTGGTCAAGGGGGGAAGTTGTGCAGAGTATTTATCAATCCACTGCTCAAGCTCCTGGGCAGGATCAGCACTAAATGATGTTCGTACTATGGAAACAAAATAAATCAGTGTGAAGCTACATTATGCTAAATGCCAATTTAAATACATGATATACACACAAAACATACACAATTATCCAGCTACATAAATTACAACAGTGCAATATAGATAAAAGACACACAAAGTAAAATGTTAAAGCGGTAGTAAACTCAGATAATTTTACCCCAAATAATAAATATGGAATTGCATGTTACTGTTTAGAAACTATGCACCACATACAGAAGGCAAATAGAACGTTCTTACTTGAAATAAGAAACTTTTTCTGAAAACTCCTGCTTGTATGCAGCCACTGGCAATTATAACTCTTGCCTTCCGTGTCTAAACAGCATTTTATTTCCACCCTCACTTGGTCTCTGTGGCCATAATCCCACCCATGCGCATTAGCTCCCGAAGCCAAGCCTTGTTTTTGTTTCGTTTTACCATGGCAACCGTGTATAGCGAATAGGGAGCCGATCCTGCAGCTGCATTACTCCATAATTGAGGCCTAGCCTCAAAATGGGGAAGGAGTATCGCGGGATCTCGAGGCTGACGCTGACTTAATGTACATACCATATTTCTGGCACAAAGAGCTTGCCGGAAAAATAGGACTAACAGCGCATGTGCCGGTGTTGTCATTGCAAACAAAACGAAGGATTACACGGAGAGCAAGCAGGTAGGAAGCTATGCACACACAGCACAATAGCTTGCGATGATTAATTTAACATGAACTTGATTAAATGGGCTTACAACTGCTTTAAATAAATTCTAAAAATAATAAACACATGCAGCTGTTATTGATGCTTCAACTACATAGGTGAGTATGAATGTTTATTTTTTTAGAATCACGCACACAGGGCCGGTGCTAGACTAATTTGTGCCCTAGGCAAGACCATCCCCCCAACAAAAAAAAAAATGTCAACATTTTTAAAACACAGGTCACTATAGTATGGGTGAACAGGGTCTTAGGTAGAAATGCACCTGCATATGTGGTGTCACTGAACGAATAAATGTCCCCACCACCTTGAGGGTGTCACTGGAAGGAAAATTGTTCTTGCACTGCACTGTAGAAGATGTTGGCACTGTATAGACATTCATATGGGTAGAGTGGGTAAGGCTCTTGCTGTCCTTGTACACAGTCAGTGTTGGCACTATACTTGGCTGAGGGGCAAAATACAGGACGTCAGAGTACAAGGGGGAAAGGGGCACAGTACAGGAGGGCAGAGTACAGGGGGGGAGGGGCAGAGTACAGGAGGGCAGAGTACAGGGGGAGAGGGGCAGAGTACAGGGGGGGAGGGGCACAGCACAGGAGGGCAGAGTACAGGGGGGGAGGGGCAGAGTACAGGGGGGAGTGGGGCAGATTACAGGAGGGCAGAGTACAGGGGGGAAAGGGGCATAGTACAGGAGGGGCAGAGTACAGGGGGGAGAGGGGCATAGTACAGAAGAAGCAGAGTACAGGGGGGAAAGAAGGGCATAGTACAGGAGGGGCAGAATACAGGGAGGAGAGGGGCAGGGTACAGGAGGGCAGAGTACAAGGGGGGAGAGGGGCATAGTACAGGAGAGACAGAGTAGGGGGCGAGAGGGGCATAGTACAGGAGGGCAGAGTACAGGGGGGGGGGGGGGAGAGGGGCAAAGTACAGGATGGCAGAGTACAGGGGCGAGAGGAGAAGAGTACAGGGCAGTAGAGGGGCAGAGTACAAGGGGGGAGAGGGGCAGAGTATGAGAGGAGCTGGTGTTGAGAGCCGGCTGGCACGATGTCCGGAACAGAAGGAGGACAGGAGACCGACACCTACCTCCCGCACCCCAGACTATGGAAAAGCTCAGGCACTGACAAGCTCCCGGCGCCCCCTCCTCCCGGCAGAGATTAGGGAAACGAGCAGTTGTGACTGCGCCCTAGGCGACTGCCTAGTCCATGAAGCATACCAACATTACCTTTATGGCTTTCCCTGGCAGAGGACAAAGGTGTTGCAATGTTTGAGCCAACATCCTGCAGCATGCACTGTATCTGTGGGGACATTTTTTAGACATCACGTATGCACACATTTATGTACTATTCTAAACAAGCTTGTATTTATTTATCATAAAATGGTATGTGATATAAAGATATACAGTTCAAAAAAAAGTCTAGTAAAAATCCTTGCATGTGCCCAAACTTGATTAAAGGTTAGGCAAGTTTCAAGACAAAAAGCACTTGCAGTGTTTGCTCTCATGCACAGTCTTAAAGTAACCCACCCTCCCCCTCTGCAGATGCATACATTCCTAGAACCAGTCCTCTGATATTTGTTCACATCCTGACAAAGCATGCACATTTCAACCCCCTATATTTATATGGAGCTGTCTCCTGCTGCTTCCAAATACACAGATCATAACAGGATTTGTAAAAAGAATTTGTAATTCCTCTCAACCTGTATTCTGACCCAGGCACCCCTGCCAGAAAGGATGACCAGGTCCCAGACCTCCTTGCAGTTAAAGGAAAACACCATTGGGAGATAGATGGGCATATCATTTAAAAAAAAAAAAAAAAAATTCATTTGCTGAAATTCATAAAGACTGGCACAGACAGATTTTGAAAGTTTCTCCCATGTATTCTAAAACTGGCGAAGAATCAGACAAATTCACATACTTATTTAGAACTTGTATTTGAATTTGGCTCATGCTGCGCCACTTTTAGAGTGCACGTGAGACACATTCACAAAATCTATCTGAGCGAGTTTTTCTCTCTGTATGCAAAAGAAAGTTGGTCTTAATTAGCTTCACTTTTACATTTGGCGCATTCAGGCGATACAATGAAAAAGTGGGGCATTTTAGAACTACCTGAATTTAGTGCACAAATTGCTGTCAGAGCCAAAAGTGTCACAAATGCTTCTTGAAGTTGGCACAATACATTAACAAGAGGGATTAATGCAGGAAAAGTGTCGCAGCAGCTTTACTGAATGCCCCCATTGGGTTTATACTGGGGCCTGAGGCCTCTCTCACATGGATAGCCACGGGACAGTAAAAACAGGTCATTGAACCAAATGCAGGTCAAAAGGAGGTTAACTGCATGTCAAATACACTTGTCAGTGAACTGTGAATGATGTCAGAAGCATCTCAAACTGATTTCAAATGCAAACAGAATTTACCCAAAAAGCAAGCCGCCCATTGACAAATGCCCTTATATTGAATCTGGACTGTAGTCTAAGAACTGAACTGATTCAGAAGACTGCATATTAACTGCACTGGATAACAGCCAGCATTTCCGATACCCCATAAGAACCTTTTGGTCATAACTAGGTGGCATTTTAAAACAGTTTAAGGCTGGATTCACACTGGTGCGATCAGAGACATTGCATGTGATTCGCACCGCATTGCTGTGCACATCACATGCGATGTCTGTGCAATGCAAATTCAGCCAAACAGCATGGCTGAAATTGCATCGCATTTGCACCAAAATAGTGCAGGACCCTTTTTATGGTCCACACTGGAATCGGATTGCATGGATGTTCACACCCATGCGATCCTATTTCTGTAGCATTTGACAGCTCACACTGCGATCTGAGAAACGATCTGGGGGTGTCATTAACTTTACATTGACACCCACAGCGATGGCAACCTGCACTGGAATAGCGCTGGTTCCTGCATCGCACAAGTGTGAACCGAGCCTTAAGGTTGAGGACAACTGCTGAAGCAGCATTTTTTAAACTGTACATGGTAGAAGTATACTCTACTATTCCATTTCAAAACTACTGTGTATCATAAATAACTGCCATTTTGGTGACAACAGTTGACTATGCTTGTGCAATTTGTGTTGAAATGGCTTCTTGCTGTCTCCTTCGGAAGCCAATATGGTAGCCGGTATGATGGGAATAGTGCAGGAGGACAATTAGGAGTCAAGAACAAAGCACTGTCACCTATAACAGGAAGTGCCTGAACAAGGACCTACATGGCAGGATCAGCAGGTATTATTTTACTAAAAGCTGCAGATTTATAATGATTAAATAGCTTTTGAAATGACATTAAAATGTTAAATTGTATGTGAGGTTTAATGATTAGGTTTACATATAATTTTGAAGGCAAACTGATCTCCATATACAGTTAAAATATGAACTTTAAAACCCTTACAGCTGATTACAATGGATAATGGGAAAAAAAAAGAAATCAATTTGTATGAGAGTACAAACACAACAATGAGCATTACCTTCTCAAGTTCAGACACAAACTGGAGATTAGCATCCAGACAGAATTCTCTGGCCAGTCTGGAAAGCAGATGAGACGAATTAGAACAGAATGAGCACCACAACCTCTGCCACTTGAAGCCTCTACAGAGAAATATGATTAAAGTATTCGGTATTCTTGAGCTTATACAAATTATATTGAATTAATTGTTTAGGTTTATCCTCATCCTATATAGGTAAAGCTAACGCTATGTTCACATATAAGTGTAGCTATGATTCACTTGTGTATAGCACAGCTACAGGCTAAATTCACAAAATTGTTTACCCCCACTTGTATAAAATAGTTTCTGGCAATTTGTGCCTTATCAGTGCAAGGTTTGGAACACATAACTATTATGTAACGTTTAACTTATGCAGCTTTTATTGAGGAGGGCTAAAAGAAAATGAAAAGCACTTACATCTCACACAATAGGAAAACACAATACAGTAGATCTTCATTAAAGTATACTTTAACTTTCCTCATCCACTTTCCATGATTTCACCCCCTCCTCTATTACAGCTGCATATAATAGCATTTTTATAACAGCTTACCTGTAAAATCCTTTTCTTGGAGTACATCATGGGACACAGAGCCTTAAGTAATTACTTAATGGGTTATAGGCCACCTTCAGGTGATGGACACTGGTAAACCCAATGCAGGAAGTTTACTCCCTATATAACCCCTCCTCTTCCTGGAAGCACATGAGTTTTAGTAGCAAAGCAATATACAGTACTTAAATCCCAAAAAAGAGGGGAGGGACCTCTGTGTCCCATGGTGTACTCCAAGAAAAGGATTTTACAGGTAAGCTGTTATAAAAAATACTATTTTCTTTATCGTACATCATGGGACACAGAGCCTCAAGTAATTACTTAATGGGACGTCCCATAGCAATGCTAATTGAGGGGAGGGAGAGACAACCCGCAGGGTACCCCCAGACTTGAGGACCTATACTGCTTCCTGCAGCACACTGCGTGCAAAGGCGATATCCTCATACCTCCTTAAATCCAGCTGATAAAATTTTGTGAATGTATGCACTGAAGACCAAGTTGCGGCCTTACAGATCTGAGCCATGGAGGCCTGTTGACACACTGCCCAAGAAGCACTAACCGCCCTGGTAGAGTGCGCCTTAACTTGAAAAGGGGGAATCTTACTCCTTAAATCATAAGTTTGAATTATAACTTGCTGAATCCACTTAGCGACAGTGGATTTCAACGCTGCCTGTCCTTTCCTAGGACCCTCTAGCAGAATAAATAAGCCATCAGTCTTACGAATCTGAGCAGTCGCCTTTAAATTTTTTTTCACTGCTCTCACCACATCAAGACAATGTGACTTCTCTTCCCTGGAACATGGTTTTGGAAAAAACGATGCCAGGACAATATCTTGGTTCAGGTGGAAACCTGAGACCACTTTTGGTAAAAAACCTGGACGAGGGCGCAACACCACTCTGTCCTCATGAAAAATCAAATATGGCTCTTTACAAGAAAGAGCAACCAATTCCAAAACCCTCCTTGCTAAGGCTATAGCAAACAAAAATACCAACTTCCTTGTCAGAAGAACTAGGGGAATATGGTGTATCGGTTCAAATGGCTGTTTCTGTAACACAGACAAAACTAAGTTCAAGTCCCGAGGGTTCAAGGGAGGCTTGACGGGCAGATTAAGCCACGTCAGCCCTTGTATAAAACCCCGGACTAAAGAATGTGTAGCAAGTGGTCTTTGAAATAAGACCGATAAAGCTGAGACTTGGCTTTTAATAGTACTCAAGGCCAATTTCAATTCTACCTCTAGTTGTAGAAAGGCAAGAATTCTGCCTATGATATATCTCCGAGCGTGCCAACCCTTGGAATCACACAAGGAAACATAAGCCCTACAGACTCGATAATATATAGTTCTGGAAGCTGGCTTCCTTGCATTAATCAGGTTAGAGATAACTGACCCAGAAAGCCCACGTTTCTTCAGAATGTGGGTTTCAATAGCCAAGCCGTTAAATTTAGAGACCGTAAGGAAGGATGGAATATCGGTCCCTGAGAGCGCAGATCTGACCGTAGTGGGAGGGACCACCTTTATGATTTCTGCATATCATGACCTTCTGGGCCATGCTGGTGCCACCAGAATTACCGGCTTTCTTTCTAGCTTGATCCTGCAAAGAAGTCGAGGCAGCAACTGAATACAGGGGAATACATAGTGAGAACTGATCCCACGGGGTCACCAATGCATGCGTTCCGCATGCAAATGAATCCCTTGTTCTGGCCACAAAGTTGACTAACTTCATATTGAACTTGGACACTAGAAGATCTACGTCCAGAGTCCCCATCTTTGGCAAACAGCCAGAAATATGTAGGGGTGAAGAGACCATTCCCCTGGGAATAACTGCTGGCGACAGGCGTAGTCCGCCTGCCAATTCTCCAATCTTGGAATGAAGACTGCCGATAGGCACGGAACATTCCTTTCTGCCCAAGTTAGAATATGGTTCACCTCTCTCTGCGCTGAGAGACTTTTGGTGCCCCCTTGCTGACTGATATAGGCCACAGCTGTGGCACTGTCGGATTGAATCCTGACAGGAAAATCCCGTACCCTGAAAGTCCAGGCCTTTAGAGCCAGACGCACTGCCCGAATCTCTAAGATATTGATGGGAAAGGTTATTTCGGACAGTTGTCTTTTCTAGTACTGCTCCCCAGCCTGAAAGGCTGGCACCCGTCATTACCACTTTCCAGATGACTGGTCTGTAGGATTTCCCTTTCAGCAGATTCTGGGTTAGTAACCACCAAGTGAGGCTTTGGGCTACTCTTGGGGACAGCCACATTGGCAAGTCTAAAGCTTAAATTGTTTTGCTCCAAGTCGACAGGATACTGTTTTGCAACAGTCTTGAATGGAACTGGGCATAGGGAACTGCTTCGAATGAAGCCACCATGGTTCCTAGCAACCTCATGCAAAGGCGAAATGAAAGATGGCCTTTTGACCTGACCACCCGTACCAGCTCTGAGAATCCAACCCAAACTTTCCAGATAGTTGGTTGTCGTACGTACGCTTTGCTCCAAATGAGCCACTGACTGATCTATTAGTAATAGATCGTCTAGGTACGCTATGACTGTTATGCCCTGTGCCCTTAACCTGGCTAGAGGTGGGGCCAGCACTTTTGTGAACACCCGGGGTGCTGTGGCTAGCCCGAAGGGCAGGGCTACAAGCTGAAAATGCTGCTCGAACTCGAACCGCAGAAACTTTTGGTGAGTGGGAACTATAGAGACATGCAGATATGCATCCCTGATGTCGATTGATGCCAGAAGTTCTCCTCCTAGGATAGAAACTACTGACCTGATCGTCTCCATGCGAAAGGAGCGCATCTTCAGGAACTGATTTAGATTTTTTAGATCTAGAATGGGTCTGACATCCCCATTTGGTTTTGATACCATAAAGAGATTTGAATAAAACCCCAGACCTTGCTCCTTTGTGGGGATTTGTATGATCACCCCTTGAGATATTAGTCGGTCTAGTGCCTGAAACAGAGATTGTCTTTTCTCTGGATCTTTTGGAACGCTTGACCTCAGGAATCGAGAAGGAGGAAAATCCCGAAATTCCAGCTTGTACCCGAGCGTTACCGTGGAGATGACCCATCTGTCCTGAATTTCCTCTTTCCAGACTTCTGAAAATTGCAGAAGTCTTCCCCCCATCTTGGTGAGGGGGGGGTGCCTCTTCATGATGAGGCTTTAGGATTCTGCTTTGCAGGTGTCTGACCCCAGGACTTCTTTTGAGCCTGGGTCTGACCCTGAGGTTTTCCTCTAGAGTCTGACGGCGGAGGCGTTTATACTTTCTTTTGACTGGCAAAAGAGTACTTTTCCCACTAGAAATTGTTTGGATATATTTGTCCAAGTCTTCTCCAAATAGTCTCTCCCCATGAAAATGGAACCCAGTTAGGAGGTTTTTACATGGTGCTTCAGCTAACCAATTTTTTAACCATAGGATTCTACGCATATGCACAAGCATAAGTGTAAGGCGGGACGCCTGGTGAATAGAATCTTTAATGGCATCAATGGCAAAGCATAATGCTTTTGGTAGTTCAGCCAATTCCCGAGCTTGTTGTGCAGGAATCTCTCTAATGCCGCGTACACACGACCGGTTTTTCCGTCAGAATAAACTCTGACGGTTTTTCTGACGGAGTTCCGACAGAGTTCTGCTGAAACGGACTTGCGTACACACAATCACACCAAAGTCCGATCGTTTAGAATGCGGTGACGTACAACACGTACGACGGGACTAGAAAAAGGAAGTTAAATAGCCAGTAGCTAATAGCTGCCCTTGTGTCGTATTTGGTCCGTCGGAATAGCATACAGACGAACGGTTTTCCCGATAGGAATTGATTCCGTCGGAAAGATTTAAAACATGTTCTATTTCTAGGTCCGTCAGAATATTAGAAAGGAAAAGTCCGATGTAGCCCACACACGATCGGAATATCCGATGAAATGATTCCGTCGGACCTTTTCTGCTGGAAAGTTCGATCGTGTGTACGTGGCATAAGGGCCTGTTTAAATTGGTCCTTTAGTGATTGATAGACGCCTATTGCAGCGACTGCAGGGCACCTGCCAAGGAAAAAGTAGATTTTAACAGGGATTCCAACTTTTTATCTGTTGGATCCTTAAGCATTTGTGCATTGTCTACAGGACAAGTTAGGCTTTTATTCACACTGGAAATCGCAGCGTCAACTGCTGGTACTTTCCATTTTTTGGAGAATTTCTCCTCCTGGGGATAGAGAATTGAAAATCTCTTAGGAGGGAGAAAATGCTTATCCGGGTGATCCCATTCAGCAAAAATAAGCTGTTCTAGTAATGCATGGGCAGGAAACGCATGCAAAGGCTGAGAAGGTTTTAAGGAACCCAAGGAAGAAACCGAGCTTTCAAGAGACTTCGTTAGGGGCAGCATGAAAGTGGAACAAACCATCTCCGTAAGAGTTTGTATCAGCAATTTCTCAGATTGTGAGGCTGGAAAAGGTTTATCTACCGTTGTTTCCTCCACAGAGGAATCATCGGTTTGTTTTTCCTCCTGAACGACTGAGGGTAACACCTCATCCTAAGCCCACTGTTCCCCTTGAAAAGGTTCTGAAGTGGGGGAGGGGGATCTAGCACGCTTCCTATCTATTTGAATGGAGGATGCGATTAAAGCTGCTGATCTTTCTTCCAGACCCTGCAGGGAGGAGGAAAGGAGATCTTCAGTCACGTATACAGGGGCTGAGATGTGAGAAGCAGTTGCACCATCAGTTTGTTCCAATGGCTCACCCTGGCTTGCCATAACTGGTAATTCCAGCGAGGATGACAGCGTGGAAATACGACTCGAGATCCTAATGCCTGGGGGTGAAACCTTTAATTTTTTGTTTTTTGTGGTGTCTTTTTTTGGTAGGCATAGTCCTAAGTACAAAAACAGAGGCACTATACAAATTGCACTTAATCACTGAATATAGTCATGACATTTAAAGCTGCTATAAAGTTCAGCCTAGTGCTGGGAAAAAGGTGTCCTTTCTGTATCAGGAATGCCAGTTTGCAACCCTCACGTGTGCCACAGCTCCTGTGTCCCTGTGTGCAGGCTGCTTGTTTCCTTCTCGTCAGTCGAGGAGAGACTGTCCCAGCTGTAGTTTTTATCTGTTTTGCGCGCTTAGGCCCGCCTCCTCCGAGAAAGATCCCGCCCCTTTTAACATTTAAAAATGTTCCCGTGCGCGGTGTTTTCAGGTCCACAGACCCAACACGAGGGGGGGGAGGGGTGGCAGAGACCCGTCCAGCAGCAGGCACCAACAACAGCAACATCAGCCAACGGTAACAAAATTAGCAGTACCACCGTGACCCCCACACCCCCCACGGCGGGGGGGGGGTAATCTAAGGGGGGTACAGCGCTGATGTCCCCCTAACCCTCTGGTCCCTTCAGGGGGGGAGAAAGAAAACATTTTGCAGATTTCTTTTACCTTGATAAAAATCTCCCTGCACACGCTGCTGCGACCACACACAGGCTAAGCTTTACAGTGAAGACAACAGAGTAAGGTATGTGCATAGACTCCCTCTAGTGGAGAATTAACGCATGACAACATTTTTTCCCTTAAAGAATACATAGGTGTTTTTAATACCTAAGTTTCTTCCCTTACCTCATCCCCGCCGCAGGATTTGCTGAATTAACAGACAATCCAACCTTCACCCATCACGGCGGGCTGCGTATAGCAAACCTTCAGGGACCGGGTCCCTAGATATCGGGGTTCCAACTCCCTTGGGCCTGTAAAGCACCCCACCAGGAAAGCTAGGTAATGTAAAGCCCTGAGTTCCTGGGGTCCAGCCCCACAAAGAGAGGCGTTACAGGCAAAACCTCGTGCTTTGGATACGAGGCCCAGGTACCATCCACTTAGGCCTCAGTGGCACTTTGGATGGATCTGGTGTATGGAGGCTATTTAAATCCAGCATGGATCCCTCCTGGAGCTCCTCAGAGCACATCTTCACTCGTGACCAACACCTTAGACACTGGCGAAAAAACTGATGTGCTCCTGGAAGAAGGAGGGGTTATATAGGGAGTAAACTTCCTGGATTGGGTATGCCAGTGTCCATCACCTGAAGGTGGCCTATAACCCATTAAGTAATTACTTAAAAGCGGGGGTCCACCCAAACCGCCAAAAAAAAAAAAATATTAAAAGCCAGCAGCTACAAATACTGCAGCTGCTGACTTTTAATACTTGGCCACTTACCTGTCCCAGGGTCCAGCGACGTCGGTAGGCGACGCCGAGAACCCGCTCGGTTCTCGGCAGCTGCCGCCGCCATCCTAGCTGAGGTAATCAGGAAGTGAAGCGTTGCGGCTTCACTTCCCGGTTCCCTACTGCGCATGTGCGAGTCGCGCTGCGCGTTCCAAGTGGTCCCCGCTCTCTCCTGGGAGCTGTGTGTTTCCCAGGAGACAGCGCGGTGGGGACGGGAAGAGGCGTAGACTCCCATGGGAGTCTACGCCGGAAGTGGGTGCAAATACCTGTCTTAGACAGGTATCTGCACCCCCCTCCCCCCTGAAAGGTGCCAAATGTGACACCGGAGGGGGGGAGGGTTCCGAAAAGCGGAAGTTCCATTTTTGTGTGGAACTCCACTTTAAGGCGCTGTGTCCCTTGATGTTCGATAAATATTTATTTATTAGTTTTTACATTTTTTGGGAATCCTCCTCATGCTTTTGAGGATTCTTGCCTAGGCGAGAATGATGTCCTAAGATGCAGCCTCCCGGGACACCACATCATGTGTCCCAGGAGGCCTCAGGGTACTCTACCTTGCAACAGCATAGAATCCAGGCCTATAGCATTTTTAGAATAAAGTCAGCATGCACAGCCTTTATTTTTTTCTTATGATAGGTTCACTTTATACTGTAAAAATTCCAATATGTTTTTATTTCTTTTTTAAATACATGTAAACAAAACAAGGATAAAAGTTGGCACAACTTACCCAATAGCTGAGCTCAGTTCATCAGTAGCTCCCAATGCTTCAAACACCAAGTCATCCTTAGGTCTTCTTTCTCCTGTGTAAGTGCTAGAGAAACCTATAGAAGAATACAGTATATTATACAATCTGTGCCTTCCTTTAAAGAGAAACAGTTCCTGTCCTACGTCATTGATAGCAGTACCTTTATCTCCAGTTTTTGTGTAAATTCTTGGGAACTTCTTTCCTCTAGCTTCTGTTTGGGAGCTGTCAAACAAAAAAAAATGGTATGAATGTGAAACTACTGGTTCCCCTCTAAGTAAACTATTCACACTGCAAGGATAATGCTTCAATGCCCCCTTCAGTAGCACATGATCACCTTTCCCTTTGCTCCTGCTTGGCCCAGCTGACAAAAACAAAAGCAAAGAAGCCCAAGCTGCTCTAAATAGAGCTTACCCAGGGCTGAGGACTCTCCCCCCCACCTTCATCTAACAGTGCTGGAACATTTACCAGGCTATCACAGAAGAAGGAATAGGGAATTGAATGCCCTCCATACCCAGAATCGTTGTGGGGAATATGAAGAAGAAGTGTCTGAGACAAACTTTCTCAACTGGAGTGCAGCCAATCAGCTTTTAAATTAGAATTTTTTTAAGCTGTGTGGAAAAAATGAAAGATATAAGCAGACTTGTTTCTATGGACAACAGCACCAGTTGAGATAGAACTTGTTTCAGGAACTTTTTATTAAAGTGAAAGTAAACCCCCCTTTTGTTTTCAGCCAAGGAAGCTGCCATCTTTGCCTCTGTTTAATGTACAACTTCCATGATGCTGCACATGTGATCAGTTATGACAGCCATTGGATGGTTTGACAGTTTGGTTGAGAGCACAACCAATGGGAGTGTTACATTTCCGGCACGTGTTTTATGGATGGGTTTACTTCTCCCCTATGAGGAGTATATTCTTTGTTCCTAATAGCTGAACAGAGACAAGGGAAAGATGGCATTGACGCAACCCTGCTGCTTTTATGTAAATAATTATATAGACAAATGTGATTCTGATTAACAGTGTAGATTAAAATATATTCTATATAAGTAATGAATCTAGTTCCTAATCCTAAAAACCCAAAACACATCCAAGATGTAATCATTTGCGTTGGCTGCAACAATCCTAGTGGCTCCTCTTGAAAAGGGAAAACAAGCCATTGACACTTACATGGATCTCCAGCCACAGAAGGCAGCTACTGTGCTGTTACCTATGCTACACTAGACATACATAAATGTACTATTTATTCAATGGCTATTGTTCAATTCAGTAAAGGTGCTAGCATAGTCCAACTTCTGAGCTACCATGGTGTGAAAGCTGATGTGTGCAGGCATATATTTCATTGGGTACCTGTCTAATAGACAAGCACGAACAAGGTGCGGAATGAAGCAGGTGATTAAACCACCAATCTACCAATCCACCATCTACAGCACTGTAGACTTTGTTCTCCCTGAGAAAGAATGAGATGATATAGGGCAGCCTTGCTTCATCATTCGAACACAGAGGAACCCTTGAAATAACTTTCCGGTCTCAGGGAATCCCTGCTAAGAATAACTAGAACTACAATTCATGATACATTAGTGTAATGGTCAGTGGGAAGAATGCCCCTTACATTTGTGAACATTGGGAAGAATAACCCCTTACATATAGCTTAGAAGATCATTAGTGTCATTGGGAACTTATAATAGGCAGGAATTGCTCAGGTAACCCATAGCAACCTCTGTATGAACCCTAGGGCTCCATGGAACCCTGGTTGAGAAACCCCGATATAGAGAAAACAATATATGTATTCATGCAGACTTATCCAATCTGCAGAAAATCATACAATTCATGAAACAATTGCCTGGATTCCTAAATTGCACAGTTCTGTGCAGGTCAGGCAATCAATTCAAATTTGCTAATTGCTGCTTTGTGATTCATTCTTATTTATGCAGTGAAGTTACCACGCTTTAGCCATCTAGCCAAGAGGTCCCAGAGGACTGGGCTACATTCTTTAACCACTTAAGGACGGGCCTATTTTTCAAACTTGTTGTTTACAAGTTATAATTATTTTTTTTTTGTTGCTAGAAAATTACTTAGAACCCCCAAACATTATATATATTTTTTCTAACACCGTAGAGAATAAAATGGCGGTCATTAAAATACTTTGTCACACCGTATTAGCGCAGCGGTCCTACAAGCGCACTTTTTTGGGGAAAAAATAAAATGTTTTGAATTAAAAAATAAGACAACAATAAAGTTAGTCCATTTTTTTTTGTTATATTGTGAAAGATAATGTTACACCAAGTAAATTGATACCCAACATGTCACGCTTCAAAATTGTGCCTGCTCGTGGAATGGCGACAAACATTTATCCTTAAAAATCTCCATAGGCGACATTTAAAAAATTCTACAGGTTGCATGTTTTGAGTTACGGAGGAGGTCTAGGGCTAGAATTATTTCGCTCGCTCTAACGATCACGCTGATACCTCACATGTGTGGTTTGAACACCGTTTTCATATGCGAGTGCTACTCACGTATGCATTCGCTTCTGCACGCAAGCTCGGCGGGACAGGGCACGTTAAAATTTATTTATTTTACTTTTACACTGTTCTTTAAAAAAAAATGTAAACAACCCTTGTAATAGATAAAAAGCATGACAGGACCTCTTAAATATGAGATCTGGGGTCAAAAAGATTTCATATTTACATTAAAATGCAATAAAAAAAAAAAAGTCGTTTGAATAAAAATTAAAAAATGTCCCTTTAAGAGCTATGTGCGGAAGTGACATTTTGACGTCGCTTCCACCCTGCACTGGTATGGAGCTGAGTGGGGGCCATCTTCCCCTCACTCAGCACCATGCCAACCAGGGGAGAGGAACCGATCGCCTCTGCCGCTGCCGGCGGCTCTGGTAAGCAGCGGACACCGGAGGAGGGGGGCCCCTCTCTCGCCACCGATAAACGTGATCTTGTGGCGAATCTGCCACTGAGACCACTTTTATCTGAAAGCGGACTGCCTGCTCTAGAAGTGGATATTGGTGTTAATGACAGCTAGCTGCAGCCATAACAATGGTATTCCACTTCAAATAGCCGCCGTATAATGATGGTGGGCGGTCCAGAAGGGGTTAAATGCTTAGTGGCCACCCCACGCATATTTACTGCAGCAGCTGTGTGCCAGATCACGTACCTAAGTACGTAATCTGACACTTACGGGTCTGGGGTGCATGCCGCCGGCAACCCGCTGTGAATGGACGCGATGTCCGCTGGAACCCACCGATCGTTCGGGAAAGAAGCATCATTCTGTCTGTAGCAAAGCAGGAACACAGATCTCTACTTTCCCATAGTACAAGGAACTCCCCCACGGTTAGTAAGCACATTTTAGGCACACATTTAACTCTTTGATCGCTCCTGATGTTAACCCCTTCCCAGCCAGTGTCATCAGTACAGTGTCAGTGCATAGTTTTAGCATAGCATAGTTTTAGCACTGATCACTGTATTGGTGTCACTGGTTCCCAAAAAAGTGTCACTTATGCCACGTACACACGAGTGGATTTTCCCACAGAAAAAACTTGGATGGTTTTTCCGATGGAATTCCGCTCAAGCTTGCCTTGCATACACAGGGTTACACAAAAGTTCTCTGAACTGTCGACCGTCAAGAACGCGGTGACATACGACACTACGACAAGCCGAGAAAATGAAGTTCAATGCTTCTGAGCATGCGTCGAATTGTTTCCGAGCATGCGTAGGAATTTTCTGCATCAGAATTTGTACATGCGATCGCATTTTCGGATAGGAACTTTTCCCAACCGAAAAATAGAAACATGCTCTCAATCTTTTGCTGGCTGGAATACCGCAAGCAAAAGACCGATGGAGCATACACACAGTCACATTTTCCGACAAAAAGCTCTCATCTGAGTTTTTCTGGCGGAATTTCCGATCGTGTGTACGTGGCATTAGTGTCCGATTTGTCCGCTGCAATGTCGCAGTCCCGCTATAAGTTGCTGATCTCCAGCATTACTAGTAAGAAAAAATAAATAAATACAAATTCCATAAATATATCCCATAGTTTGAAGATGCTATAACTTTTGCACAAACAAATCAATGTACGCTTATTGGGATTTTTTTTACTAAAAATATGTAGCAGAATACATATTGGCCTACATTTATAAAGAAATTAGATTTTTTACATATCTTTTATTGGATGTGTTTTATAGCAGAAAGTAAAACATATTGTTTTTTTTTTTTTCCAAATTGTCAGTCTTTTTTTTATTTATGGCACAACAAATAAAAACCGCAGAGGTGATCAAATACCACCAAAAGAAAGTTCTATTTGTGGGAAAAAAAATTACATCAATTTTATTTGGGTATAGCGGCGCACAACTGCGCAATTGTCAGTTAAAGTAATGCAGTGCCATATTGCAAAAAATGGACTGGTCATGAAAGGGGGTAAACCTTCTGGAGCTGAAGTGGTTAAATTGAGTGCCATTGGCATGTGTATTCTGTTGTACGTAGGCTTGGAACAACACTGCAATGTCCTGGAAATACAAAAAGAGCAAACTTTAAAACTTTTGTTAGTACAAGTTGCAGCTTGCACACAGAGCACGTGTTATAAAAAAAAGTTAACATACACAAAGGGGTATGTCGTTTTTGGCCACTACCACGAATATTTTCAATTCACTCTAGTGCGATCATGTGATGCAGAAGCTCTGGCTCCCCGTGTAATTAAAGCTGCTTCTGCACAGGAGAGAAGGGAGTGCCAACAACAGACGAGCTCTGGAAGCCACGCTCCTGGTATATTGCCCCGTTGTGGAGCGATCCATGACACAGGTGAGCCGGAGCTTCTGCATTACGTGACCACATTAAAGCAAACTGAAAAAAGTATTTACACACATCTTTTAAAATGTATTTTTACACTGTTCCTTTATTTTTTTCTTTGTTATTACTTTTACTGTTGCCACAGGAAATATAAATATCCACGATAGCAACAGGATGCGACAGGTACACAATTTGAATGACAATTGCGCGGTCATGCTACACTGTACCCAAATTTTTTTATCATTTTGTTCCCACAAATAGAGCGTTCTTTTGGTGGTATTTGATCATCTCTGCGATTTTTATTTTTTGCGCAACAAATAAACAAAGACCGAAAATTTTGAAAAAAAACAAGTTTTTCTTAGTTTCTGTTAAAATTTTTTGTAAAGAAGTATGTTTTCTTCTTCAATGATGGGCACTGATATGGCTGCACTGACGGGCACCGATGATGTGACACTGATGAGGAGGCACTGACGGGCACTGATAGGCGGCACTGATGGGCACTGTTATGCGGCACTGATGGGCACTCATAGGCAGCACTGATGGGCACTCATAGGCAGCACTGATGGGCACTCATAGGCAGCACTGATGGGCACTCATAGGCAGCACTGATGGGCACTCATAGGCAGCACTGATAGGTGGCACGGATGGGCACTGATAGGTGGGCACTGATGACACTGATTGGTGGCATTGCTGGGCAGAACTGAAATATAATGGTGCCAATCAGTGCCCATTTGTGGGCACTGATTGGCACACATTGGGCACATGTGGATGGCCATGGGGTACATACCTGGCCATCCACATGTTGCCCCCTTCCCTGGTGGTCCTAGTGGCGTCCCTGGTAGTCCAGTGTGGTCATCTGAGGGGGGGCTGCGCTGATAAACGATCAGCGCAGACTCCCCGTCAGGAGAGCCGCCGATCGGCTCTCCTCTACCCGTGTCTGTCAGACGCGAGTGAGGAAAAGCCGATCAACGGCTCTTCCTATTGACATCGTGATCAGCCGTGATTGGATACGGCTGATCACGTGGTAAAGAGCCTCCGCCGAAGGCTCTTTACCAAGATCGGTGGAGCGGTGTGTCAGGCTGACACACCGCTCCACCGATCGCTGCGATGGGCGTGCGCCGGCATGTTATCCTGCTGGACATCATATGGATAATGGATAATGGATAATGGAACCACCGCCCGGCCGTCAATCTGCTATAGGCCGGGCGGGAAGTGGTTAAACAATTGTAGCAGTTTTATTCTGTCTTCATTCATGGAGGTCAGAAATGGCAGTTTTCTTGGGACAGGTTCCTTTTAACTGCAGTAAAGGCAGAAGGCTTAATACACAAAGCTAAAACATCAAGGTAAAGATACTTCATTTTTTTTTAAAAAGGGACAGTTATTTTCAGCCAAGTCCAAGATTTGAAATTACAGACTAAAAATACACTATAAAGCAGAATAAACCCATGGATTTTTAAGCGGAACTAAACCCATCAATTTTACCATTTCAAAAAAATGTTACATTCCTGGAATGCTGGGATTGCTAACTGTCAAATTTGCTTGTTTCCTGCGACAAACTGTCAAACCATCAAATGACTGGTGTCATAACTGACATTTGCAGCACCATGGCAGTTGCAGATCATACAAGAGGGTAAGATGTAATCTTCCTTGGCTGACAATGATAGGAGGGTTTAGTTCCGCTTTAATGGTTTTCCAAAACAGTTACAATCAATGCATGCTGGCAATGATAACTGTCACAATCGCTTGGATTCTCAACCAAACTGTCAAATGAGCAAATCACTGGTGTCATTACTAATCATATGTACAACAATATGGTAACTGCAGATCAAACAGAAGCTAAGATGGAACTTTACACATAACAACTTGATAAAAAATAATGTTCTAAGGAACATACATTCCACATTAATAATGATGCAATCAACATCAGTGTGTGCTGTAAGTTGCCTCCAGCATTGTTCCTGTTTTTTCTTGCTGGAGGCTGCCATTGTGCTGAAGCCCAGAGCCCCTGAACAGCAGCAAATCATAAAGTGGAACTAAACCCATCGATCTAACATTTAAAAAAACAGTTACATTCCTGGAATTCTGGGATTGCTAACTCACATTTACTTGTGTCCTCAACCAAACTGTCAAACCATTAATTGGCTGGTGTCATAAAACTTATCACATGTGCAGCACCATGGCAGTTGCAGATCAAACAGAAGCAGCTTACTTGGCAGTAAAGGATAGAAGGGTTTAATTCTGCTTTAAGGCTGTCAGCAGATCGGCCTCTACAAACTTGGCAGTGCAACTGAGCATGTGCAGAGCAGGGTGAGACAGTGTATTACTGGATTTTACACAGTAAAGGCACTTATATTGATGTTTTACATATCTAAACCTGCAAAAGGGGCCAGCCTGAAGTCATGCAGGACCTACACAGCTTAGTGTGTGTGTATATATATATATATATATATATATATATATATATATTTTTTTTTTTTTTTTCTTGTTGAGTTTAACCACTTACCGACCGGCCACTGTATGTATACGTCATTACTTTGAAGATGGATATCTCGGTAACGGCAGCAGCTGCTGCCACAACAGAGGTATCCATCTTTAGGGCCGGCGGTTCTGTACACGTTAATGGTGGTCTCTGCGGTGGGTTCGCCGCGAGATCACCGTTATCAGCGGCGGGAGAGGTGCCCACCCCCACCGGTCTCCCGCGCCCTCCGCCGCTTACCCAAGTCGTCGGTAGCGGCGGAGGCAATCGGGTCCTTTCACTTCCTAGGTATGGAGACGAGTGAGGCTAAGATGACCCCCACCCGTCTCCATACCATAGGACGGCGGAAGCGACGTCATGACGTCAGCTCCGCCCATTTGTCTTAAAGTAGAAATATGAGATCTGAGGACTTTTTGACCCCAGATCTCATATTTAAGAGGACCTGTCATGCTTTTTTCTATTACAAGGGATGCAATTTTGAAGCGTGACATGTTGGGTATCAATTTACTTGGCGTAACATTATATTTCACAATATATAAAAAAATTGGGCTAACTTTACTGTTGTCTAATTTTTTTTTCAAAAAAGTGAATTTTTTCCAAAAAAAGTGCGCTTACAAGACCGCTGTGCAAATATGGTGCAAAAAAAAGTATTGCAATGACCGCCATTTTATTCTCTAGGGTGTGAGAAAAAAAAATATATAATGTTTGGGGGTTCTAAGTAATTTTCTAGCAAAAAAACCTGTTTTAAACATGTAAACACCTAAAATACAAAACGAGAATGGTCCTTAAGTGGTTAACTTTGATATAGATTTTTCTTTTTTTAATTAACCATTTTAAAATGTAGATCTGTGGGTGGTGCATGGTGACATAGGGAGGACTGAGATATATATTATATATATATATATATATATATATATATATATATATATATATATATATATATATTATATATGTATGGGAGAATCTTTAAAATAGAATGAGAATCGTGAGAGAATCGTGATCTTTATTGTAAGCAAAAGAATCGTGATTTTCATTTTTCCCAGAATCGTGCAGCTCTACGCTACTGTGGAACCTAGGGGGTTAATCATCTGCATTCTTTGCACATGCTCAGTTTGGTGTGTATTGCTAGAGAGTTTTTTTTTTTTTTTTTCTTCGGAGGGTGCATGTGATCAGCACAGGGCCAATAAGCACTGTCCAGACAGAGGGTTGGGGTCCTTACAGCCTCATAGGACAGTCAGAGGAGGATAAAAACTCCTCCTACAAGCTTTAACCAGACACCAACAGAAGTCATAAGACTGCTAATGAGAAAAGGTATTTAGTAGTTTATATTTACTAAAATAATTGCATTTCCATGCTCTGTGTACTGTGGGAGACCAGATATAGTGAATGCAGGGTCCTGGGTTTAGTAACACTTTAAGCCCTCTTTCACGTTGGAGCGTCTTGTCGTGCAATTTGACATTTGAATTGCACTATTCAAATCGGTGCGCTGCCGACTTTGCAGTGCCGCATTGATTTGAAAAAGTAGTTCCTGCACTACTTTTGGTGATTTCGGTTGCGACTTGTATAGAAATCTGTGCATGAAGTCGCACCAAAATGCGGCTTTGAAATCCAATCATGCCTCTGCCTGTGGGAGTCATGCTTGCAACTGCCAGTCTTGCAATGCCTTAGGGGACTTGTAGTTTTGCAACAGCTGGAGAGCCACTGTTCCGGCAGATTAGGCGACCCGTCAGAATGTGTAACGGGAGTGACGTTCCGTCGCCGCCATCTTGCCCGAACACTTTAACGGTGCAGAGCAACTTTTTTTTTTTTTTAATATATAAACTATACATATATTTTGCAATTAAATAACATTTCTAATCAAATGAAGTTAGGCACAAAAGTCCCCCTTTACATCAGAGTTCCCTTACACTGTAATCCTGATCTAAGGGGGAACACTGAGAACTCTGATGTACTGAGAGGACTCTGATGTAAGGGGAAACACTGCTACCTCTGGTGAAAAGGGGAAATATGATGAAAGGGGTGCTCTGAGAACTCTGATTTACCTTAGTGTACTCACTCAGAGGCAGGAGAGAGAAGGGGGAGACTTCCGTCACAGACAGGGATGGATGGTGAGCTCACTCATCCCTTGGCAGTCAGCACCTCTCATCCAGATGTATCTGAGGCTGCTGTACTTCAAATTTCCGGACCCCACTTTCATTTTCTGAGGCACAGCACGGGGGATTGGAGTGTGGGCAGACACAGAGGGGTAGGGGCAGGAGGAAGAGGAACAGATTGAACCCTCTCTCCTCTCTTGTCTGTGTGTGGGGGGAGGATGAATTGTTAGTGCTGGCTTTGGGCGGTGTGAAAGAAAGTTTAACAGACACTCTCAGCTTAGACAACTGCAGCCAGCAACCCTGCCGGGAAGCCATAGTGTGGTCTGAATAATATGTCTGGGTTTCAGGCAGTCTGAAACCCGGACACATGATTTCAAACCCGAACTATCCGGGTGAATCCCAGACAGGTGGCAACCCTACACCCCTCCACAATAAGGATACACTAAGAAGGGGGCAAGTGGACATCTTGTTACACCCACCAAAGTTTTGCATTTTATACTATTTTTTAACAGTAAACTGCGTTTATATAGTGAAATACAGTACTTAGAACTCTGTGTAAATGTTTAGATTAGAATTTTAAAGCAGCAAACTTCTGTCCAATTAGCAAACCTATGAGATGAGCAGGCTTGCCGCTGCTTTTAAAATTCAACATCTAAACAGTCAGAGGGAGTTCTAAGTACTGTGTTTCACTATATATACTCAGTTTACTGTTAAAAATAATTGTAAAATGCAAAACTCTGCTTGCCCCCTTCTTAGTGTATCCTTACTGTGGAGTGAGGGGTGTAGCAAGATGGCGGCGATGACACATTCGTTACACATTCTGACACCGCTAGTTTGAGACCCCTGTGTCAGAGCTGGCCATGCTGCGAAATGCGCATTCCCTGGGACTACCTTTGTCCCTTCCCAGCACTGTATCTTGTATACATCAGCACAGCAGCCTCTCACCTGCCCTCAGCCGCACTGTCACTATACAGGCGCCTGCTCTGCCCCAATCCGCGCACCGCTCTCCATAATAACAACCTGGCTACAGTCGCCGCCATGACTACACCCCGCCCACCGCTCGCCTCATACGCTACACTGCAGCTGATTGGCCCTCCTGCTCTGGCTAGGTCTCACAACCTACACGTATTGGGCACGGTCCCGTGCGATGCAGCCTGTTGGGTGGAAGTCGTCTCTGGTTGGGAGAACAGGTGAGGCGGGGTCTCTGCTGATTGGAGGAAGGAAGGAAAGTGCAGCTCTTGCAGCCGATTGGTTAGAAGTGTCTGGGCTGTACTGTTTTTGATTGGTGAAGGGATGTGTACAGTGTAGAGTTCATTGATCGCATTGGAAGTGTATGGAAGCCGAAATGAAGTGACAGCATCTCCTGATAGAGCGTGTTGCTGGTCTGTGTCACCTGTCTGCAGTCTATGTATGTATGTATTCCATAACCTTTTATCTTTGTTCTAGTGCTTACCAATATATGATAAGTTTTATATTTAATGTGCCAGAAATGTTACAATCAGCTTTAACCACTTCAATACCAGGCACTTTCACCCTTCCTGCCCAGGCCAATTTTCAGCTTTCAGTGCTGTCACACTTTGAATGACAATTGTGCGGTCATACAACACTGTACCCAAATTACATTTTTATCATTTTCTTCCCACAAATAGAGCTTTCTTTTGGTGGTATTTGATCACTTTTTATATTTTGCTAAACAAACTAAAAAAAAAATAAAAAATTTTGGAAAAAAAACGAAAACGTTTTTCTTCGTTTCTGTTATAAAATTTTGTTTTCTCCTTTACTGACGAGCACTGATGAAGTGGCACCGATGGGCACTGATGAGTTGGCACTGATATGTGGAATTGATGGGCACTGACAGGCGGCACTGATGCAGCACTGATGGGCACTGACAGGCGGCACTGATGGGCAGTGATGAAGTGGCACCGATGGGCACTGAGTTGGCACTGATATGTAGAACTGATGGGGCACTGATAGGCGGCACTGATGCAGCACTGATGGGCACTGACAGGCGGCACTGATGGGCACTGACAGGCGACACTGATGGGCACTGACAGGCAACATTGATGGGCACTGACAGGTGACATTGATGGGCGCTGGTTGGGCAGGTACTGACAGGTGTTAATGCGGGGCACTGATTGTCACTGTGATGGACACTGATTGGCACTATGGTGGGTACTGATTTGCACTGTGGTGGGCACTGATTGGCACTTTATTGGGCACTGGCAGGGGGTTATGATGGGGCACTCACTGGGCACCGATTGGCAGCTTATGGGTACATTTAATGAGGGCTGTGCTGATAATCAATGTGCTGATTATCAGCACAGACCCCCCCCCCGACAGGGAGAGCCGCCGATCGGCTCTCCCTGTCAGTGCGAACCGAGGAATGTCGTTTACCGGCACTTCCTGGTTCTCGTGATGATCAGCTGAGATTGGTCACAGCTGATCACGTGGTAAGAAGCCTCTGTCAGAGGCTTCTTATCACGATCAGAGATGCGGCGTGTCAGACTGACGTACCGCACTCGTGATAGCCTCGCTGCGTGCCCCGGTGGGCGTGCTCCGGCATGTTATCCTGCTGGACATCATATGACGCCCAGTCAGCATAACAGAACCACCTCCCGGCCGTCATTTGGTTATAGGCCGGACGGGAAGTGGTTAAATGTGCTAAAACTAAGTAATATTCGGGTCTGCCTTATCTATCCAGTCAATTTGCATCCAATCAGGCAGGTCTTTAAACACAGTTGTCAGTAGATATAAAGGAGATTGTGCAATCAGATTGTAATGTGTGTGAATCTCTACAGAAACATGCCTAGCATTGCACCTGATGTAAATAGATTTAGCCCGGTTCACACTGATGTGATGCGGGAAGCGCTGAGTTTTCAGCATCGCATGTGTAGTGTTTGTGTGATCTTCTGTGGGTGTCAATTAACCACTTACAGCGGAGCGCCACCCAAAAGTGGAAGCTCCGCTTGTTCGCACCCTCCACTGCCACATCTGCAGCTTTTTGGGGGAAGGGGGGAGTGGATACCTGTCAAAACCAGGTTCCCACTTTCAGGGAGGATCGCCGCACAACCATGAGGCAATCTACTGGCTGCGAGGCTTCACTCCCTGTTTCTTTTAGTGAAGAGGCCTGTGCCTGTACCCTGAGTTGATGGACAGATCGGCTAGGGGTGCCAACATCGCTGGATACCTGGACAGGTAAGTGTCCTTATATTAAAAGTCAACGGCTACAGTATTTGTAGCTGCTGACTTTAATTTTTTTTTTAAAATATAGGCTGGAACTTCTCTTTAAGGACCCAGCCTTTTTCTGACATTTGTTGTTTACAAGTAAAAATCTGTATTTTTTGCTAGAAAAGGACTTAGAACCCCCCAAACATAAGATAGATAGATACCCTAGAATAAAATGGTGGTCGTTGCAATTTTTTTATGTCTCACCGTTTTTGCGCAGCGTTTTTTTTAAACGCAATTTGTTCTTGGAAAAAATACACTTTAGTAAATTAAAAAAAGAAACAAAACATAATCTATTGGATACATGCATTATTGCTGCACTTAAGTAAGCAGCCAGGATTTCCGGTGAGTGAGACATTTGGCTATTTTGGGAGGATTTGCACTTTAAGAATCAGTTGATGAACTTTTTGAAGTTTACGTTGAATGTTTTAGTGCTGCAATTTTCTACACAAAACACAATATACACCCCAATTTTTTTGTATTATGTGAAAGATGATGTTACGCTGAGTAAATAAATACCTAACATGTCATGCTTTAAAATTGCGCACGATCATTAAGTGGCGCCAAACTACGATACTTAGAAATCTCCATAGGCGATGCTTTAAACATTTCTAAAGGTTACGTTACAAAAGCGGTCTAGTGCTAGAATTATTGCTCTCAGGCGTTCGCAGCGACTCCTCATGTGTGGTGCAAACATATTTTACATATGTGGGCTTGAATTATGTATGCATTCACTACTGGACGGGGGCGCTTTAAAATTAAATTTTCAGTTTTTTTTACGTTTTTTACACTGTCCCTTTTTTAAATATATATATATATATATATATATATATATATATATATATATATATATATATATATATATATATATATATATATATATATATATATGTATGTGTGTGTATATGTATGTATATATATATATATATATATATATATATATATATATATATATATATATATATATATAATATATATTTTTTTTTTATCGCTTTTATTGACATAGCAAGGAATGTAAACATCCCTCGCGATAACAATATAGCATGAAAGGTCCTCTTTATGGAGAGATCTGGGGTTTAAAAGACTCCAAATCTCTCCTCTACCTTTTTAAAAGCAAAAGATCAAAAAAAAAAAATATATATATTTTTTAACTTTAAAAAAAAAACAAAAACATGTTTACATGGTCCATAAACCAGAAGTGATGTCATGATGTTGCTCCGGTCCTCCAAGGGCATATAGATGAGCGGTGGCCTCCTTGCCATTGCTTATCTCTATGGGAGACCCTGCCGAAGCCGGATGCTTAGCGATCGGTAATGTAAGCCTGGAAAGCAGTGAGAGAGGAGGGGCACTTCTCCTGGCACTTCTAAAAGTGATCCCGCTGCTGGGATCACTTTTATCTGAAAGCCGGTGTTCTATCGAATAGTGCCCCCTGTCGAAAAATGCCTCCGATGGGTCTGTGCATGTGCGGTACGGAACGTCACTCCGTCTGATATATTGATCAGCTGGCAGGACCTGAACATAGCGCATGTGCAGATCGTCCACAGCATTATCCGATGCTATGCAAACAGCGGAGGGAGAACGTAAGTGTCAGATTATGCCTCGCTGCTGCGGGGTGTGTTTTGTGTGTGTTGCAGAGCGGCTTCAGTGTGTTGAATGGGGGGTTTTGCCTAGGTCTAAGGTTGTATTGTAAAACACACAAAACCGCCGTTCAACACACTGAAGATGCCCTGCAACACATACAAAACATGCCGGGCAGCAGCAGAGCATAATCTGACAGTTAGCTTTCCCACCTGCCTGCCCACATTCTGGGGCTGGAGGGGGAGAAGAGGAGAGTGCTCACTGCTGGGGAGCAAAGAATAACTTAATTATCCCTCTTATATTAGAGCTTACTTTTGGGAGGGGGATTACTAATAGAAGATTTTTATCAATTTGAGTTTAGCTTTAAGTTTCCAGATTGTTTTTTGACTAAGAATACTTTCTTTTGGCAGATCTAAATAGCAATGGACAAAGACTTATTCATATCTGCGCCTGGAAAAGTAATATTACATGGTGAACATGCTGTGGTCCATGGGAAGGTAGTGTATATGATGTCTACTAGTATTACTTCTTATTATGTTGTGTGTTGCATGTGTAGTCTTTTATAGTTTTTTGTTAGGTGTTTATAGGTCAAACTCCAGTCCAAACATTTTCTTTTATTATTAATGTGGACAAGGGTTAGAACCTGTCTGTTTATTGTTGATGTTACAGGACTTTCAGGACCCCTGCCAGGACTTCCAGAATTCCCTGGTGAATTACACTGGGCATGTCCTCTGTCCAAAAGGGTATTTTAAATTAGATGTCTGGCCAAACCTAACTAAGCTTAAACCTACCCCCCCATTCTAAGACCTATGCTAACTCTCTTGTAAAGGAAAAATGTGTATACTTACCTGATCTAATGGCGCTCAGGTCCAGTCACGTGATCTCCCCAGAAACTGGCTTCTCTGGAGAGAAGAGAGCTGCAGAGCTTGGCCAGGCTTTTGGCAAAAGAGCTAATATACTTCCTGAATGCCTTGCTTAATGCTCAAATGGATTATCTTGACTGCTGCCTGCCCACGACCTCTGCCCCAACCTGACTACTCTCTTGTCTACCCACAACCTCTGCCCAAGATTGACTACTCTATTGACTGCCACCTGCCCAAGACCTCAGCCTGGACCTGACTACTCTGTTGACTGCCACCTGCCCAAGACCTCAGCCTGGACCTGACTACTCTATGGACTGCCACCTGCCCAGACCCGATTACTGTCTTGACTGCTGCCTGCCTACAACCTCTGCACAGACCTGACTATTCTGTTGCCTGCTACCTGCCCACGACATCTGCTCGGATCTGACTGTTCTGTTACCTCTCCCCACGTTTCTAGTACTTGAGTAGGGATGCTTTAACTAGTAATGTCCTAATTCAATAAAGAGCGCCAATTTCTAAAATATACTGTCACAGCCTCGGTAGGTTGTCAACATCTGATGTTGCAGACTTGTAGTAGTTTTGTAGATAGCTTCACATATATATATTATTTACACATATAATTAGTGTGTCAGCAATATTACAAGGGGAGTTCAAGTCAAACCGGGACATTTGAGTTCATATAATAAAAGAACAAATTTCAAGGAGTGGAAACTGCATTTATTTTCCGACATACTCCCTTGTTACATTTACATAAGTGATCCCAGCGTTTAATGCCTGGAAAGATTCGGCATAAAAAGATTTGTCAGTATGTCTGGACTGGCTAACGACGTGCGCCGCCTGTCAGTAATAGGACACACTTGCCACTTATTACTGCGTGTAGTTCCACCACGCTAGCATTCCTTTTTATACCTGTAAAATTAAAAGTCCCAGTTTGACTTGAACACCCCTCCGTATTGTCTCGTAGTGGAGATATATTTACATAGGTAGGCCTTTGCTGGGATTTGAGGACAGGTTTAGCAAATATTACTAAGGGGCTAATTTGTCATACAGCAGTACCACCTAACCATGGTTCTACTGCTACTTTAACACCTTCCCGCCTGGCATATACCAGAATGATGGCCGGGCAGTGGCTTTACCGTTCTGACTGGACATCTTATGATGTCCTTTACATTGTGCTGCTCATGCACAGCGACCATTGGTAAGCTGTGTCCCTTGGACATGGCACATCACCAATCGGGGTAAGGAGCCGTTGACGTAGGCTCTTTACCACGTGATCAGCTGTGTCTAAAAACAGCCGATGAGGAGAAGGAAGCTGCCAGAGCCAGAAGTTCACCAAAGGGAATACCTTGGGCCAGATGGTCCCCGGCAGTATGACCTTTCAGAGGCCTCTGCAGTTGTAAACCCTGTCTCGTCTGGGAAGCTGAGATTAAGGTGTGTTTTGTGTTTTTTTTTTTTTTTTTTTTTGGGGTTTTTTTTGTTTTTTTATTTTATGCTTTCCAGCCTAGAGGTGAGATCTGGGGACTTATAGACCCCAGATCTCGCTGTAAAGAGGACCTGTCATGCCCTATTTCTATTACAAGGGATTTTTACATTCCTTGTAATAGGAATAAAAGTGATCAAAAAAAAAAATGTAAAAGGAAAGTGTCATAATATAAAAGTAAAATAAAAAATAAAAAAATGTAAAGCTCCCTTGTCCCCGCTCACAGAAGCAAACGCATTTGTAGGTCGCGTCCACATATGTAAACGGCGTTCAAACCACACATGTGAGGTATTGCCATGAACGTTGGAGCGAAAGCAATAATTCTAGCCCTAGACCTCCTCTGCAACTCTAAACAGGTAACCTGTAAACTTTTTTTAATGCGACGCCTATGGGGATTTTTAAGTACCGAAGTTTGGTTGCCATTCCACGAGAAAGTGAGTCTGGCACTTCCTCTACTCTCTATGCAACCATAGGAAGCTGCTGCCAATGGTGACACATCTGCGTGCTCACTCCCAAGCTGTGCTATGCGTGCCTATAGACAAACACAGTGCGTCTCGGCCCCGCTTTCTGCTCACAGGATTTGCTGCTGCCTCTCTGTCCTGTGAGGAGAGCAGCTCCACTGCAGATGGGTAAAGCGTGAAATAGGTTTCAGAGAAGTATAAGGGGGTGGGCAATATTTCCACTGGAACGTTTTTTACTTTTTTTTTAATGCAGGGAATGCATGAAGGTTAAAGAAATGTTCTGCCTTTTAGAACCACTTTAAAGTCAACCTGTTTTGCTCATGAAAGGAAAAGCAACAGGTTTGATTTATTGCTGTCTTCACAACTGCACATATCTTAACTTTGCTACCCTGCTTCTCCATTCACCAGTGGAAGCAAACTGACATTGCTCCTACATGGCGTCACTGGCGGTTTATGATTAGCTGCTTAGGTTCCATGCACTGTTGCATGAAGAGGGAATGCGGTCCATAACTCTGTGTAAGCTCCAAATTGCAACTGCAAGCTTTTATAGGGCTTTTGCTTTTTGCTTCATGGAATGGCAGGAGAACAGATGAACTTTCTGCAAAGGTTGGCATCAAAAGCACAAATCCACTATATGGGATGGGTAGTTTTACAAGTATGGTTAGTATGTGGGGCTTGGGGTAGTCCATTGGTCTCTGTTGGGAGCTCTTCACCAACTAGCAGCATTGATCCCCCAAAATTGACAAGTAAAGTTTTGCAATTGCAAAAAGTCTTTTTAATTAGCAAAATCAAATTAAGTTAATCAGTTAATCCGAGACCCACGTCCTGTTATTTGCAACTTAAAGCGGAATTTCAGTCATTTTTTCATCTTTCCATCTATAAAATCTTCTGCCCTTGTTTTAACTTTGGATAATAAAACATTTTTTTCTGCCAGTAAATACCTTATACATCCCACTTCCACTTGTCTGGTAAAAAGCCTAGGCTTATGACATCATGCACCTCTCTCTCTCGATCTCTCTCTCGATGTGCCTCTGTGTAAATCCAGGAAGTGAACAGGCAGCAGCTTCAGTTGCCCACAGTTAAAGTGGCTGCAGCCAGTCTTAGTGGAAGGAGATTTCTGCAGCATATTTGGCAAGTACAGAATCACGGTATATATAAAATAATATGCAAAGTGGTTGGAGGGAAGCTTCAGAATGACAAAGATGGTTTTATTGCAGATTATGTGAGCAGACTGCAGTTCCTCTTTACTAAAAGCTGTTTACAGGGTAAATTATCTGAGGCATTTAAGTACTTAGTTAATTTCACTTTTATTTTTTTATCTATAGTTAACCACTTGCCGACCGCCGCACGACTATATACGTCGGCAGAATGGCACGGGCAGGCAAAAGGACTTACATGTACGTCCTTGCCTGCCCGCGGGTGGGGGGTCCGATCGGACCCCCCCCCCCCGGTGCCAGCGGCGGTCGGCAAATCTCCCCCGGCGATCGGAGGTGAGGGGGAGGCCATCCATTCGTGGCCCCCCCCTCGCGATCGCTCTCAGCCAATGGGATCATTACCCTGCCTCTGTATTGTACACAGAGGCAGAGGAAATGATGTCATCTCTCCTCGGCTCGGTATTTTCCGTTCCGGGCCGAGGAGAGAAGACTGCAATGTGAGTGCACAACACACACACACACAGTAGAACATGCCAGGCACACAAAACACCCCGATCCCCCCCCCCGATCGCCCCCCGATCCCCCCCCAATCACCCCCCCCCCCCCCGTCACAAACTGACACCAGCAGGTTTTTTTTTTTTTTTTTTTTTCTGATTACTGTATTGGTGTCAGTTTGTGACATTTACAGTGTTAGGACAGTTAGTATTACCCCCCTGTAGGTCTAGGGTACCCCCCTAACCCCCCCTAATAAAGTTTTAACCCCTTGATCACCCCCCGTCACCAGTGTCGCTAAGCGATCATTTTTCTGATCGCTGTATTAGTGTCGCTGGTGACGCTAGTTAGTGAGGTAAATATTTAGGTTCGCCGTCAGCGTTTTATAGCGACAGGGACCCCCATATACTACCTAATAAATGTTTTAACCCCTTGATTGCCCCCTAGTTAACCCTTTCACCACTGATCACTGTATAACCGTTACGGGTGACGCTGGTTAGTTTGTTTATTTTTTATAGTGTCAGGGCACCCGCCGAATAAAGATTTAGCCCCCTGATCGCCCGGCGGTGATATGCGTCGCCCCAGGCAGCATCAGATTAGCGCCAGTAACGCTAACACCCACGCACGCAGCATACGCCTCCCTTAGTGGTATAGTATCTGTACGGATCAATATCTGATCTGATCAGATCTATACTAGCGTCCCCAGCAGTTTAGGGTTCCCAAAAACACAGTGTTAGCGGGATCAGCCCAGATACCTGCTAGCACCTGCGTTTTGCCCCTCCGCCCGGCTCGGCCCAGCCCACCCAAGTGCAGTATCGATCGATCACGGTCACTTACAAAACACTAAACGCATAACTGCAGCGTTCGCAGAGTCAGGCCTGATCCCTGTGATCGCTAACAGTTTTTTTGGTAGCGTTTTGGTGAAATGGCAAGCACCAGCCCCAGGCAGCGTCAGGTTAGTGCCAGTAGCGCTAACACCCACGCACGCACCGTACACCTCCCTTAGTGGTATAGTATCTGAACGCATCAATATCTGATCCGATCAGATCTATACTAGCGTCCCCAACAGTTTAGGATTCCCAAAAACGCAGTGTTAGTGGGATCAGCCCAGATACCTGCTAGCACCTGCGTTTTGCCCCTCCGCCCGGCCCAGCCCAGCCCACCCAAGTGCAGTATCGATCGATCACTGTCACTTACAAAACACTAAACGCATAACTGCAGCGTTCGCAGAGTCAGGCCTGATCCCTGCGATCGTTAACAGTTTTTTTGGTAGCGTTTTGGTGAACTGGCAAGCGCCAGCGGCCTAGTACACCCCGGTCATAGTCAAACCAGCACTGCAGTAACACTTGGTGACGTGGCGAGTCCCATAAGTGCAGTTCAAGCTGGTGAGGTGGCAAGCACAAGTAGTGTCCCGCTGCCACAAAGAAGACAAACACAGGCCCGTCGTGCCCATAATGCCCTTCCTGCTGCATTCGCCAATCCTAATTGGGAACCCACCGCTTCTGCAGCGCCCGTACTTCCCCCATTCACATCCCCAACCAAATGCAGTCGGCTGCATGAGAGGCATTTTCTTTATGTCCTCCCCCTAGTACCCCTACCCAACGAACTCCCCCAAAAAAGATGTCGTGTCTGCAGTAAGCGCGGATATAGGCGTGACACCCGCTATTATTGTCCCTCCTGTCCTGACAATCCTGGTCTTTGCATTGGTGAATGTTTTGAATGCTACCATTCACTAGCTGAGTATTAGCGTAGGGTACAGCATTGCACAGACTAGGACACACTTTCACAGGGTCTCCCAAGATGCCATCGCATTTTGAGAGACCCGAACCTGGAACCGGTTACAGTTATAAAAGTTACAGTTACAAAAAAAGTGTAAAAAAAAAAAAAAAAAACACAAACAAAAATATAAAATAAAAAGTAATAGTTGTCGTTTTATTGTTCTCTCTCTATTCTCTCTCTCTCTATTCTCTCTATTGTTCTGCTCTTTTTTACTGTATTCTATTCTGCAATGTTTTATTGTTATTATGTTTTATCATGTTTGCTTTTCAGGTATGCAATTTTTTATACTTTACCATTTACTGTGCTTTATTGTTAGCCATATTTTTGTCTTCAGGTACAGCATTCACGACTTTGAGTGGTTATACCAAAATGATGCTTGCAGGTTTAGGTATCATCTTGGTATCATTCTTTTCAGCCAGCGGTCGGCTTTCATGTAAAAGCAATCCTAGCGGCTAATTAGCCTCTAGACTGCTTTTACAAGCAGTGGGAGAGAATGCCCCCCCCCCCATCGTCTTCCGTGTTTTTCTCTGGCTCTCCTGTCTCAACAGGGAACCTGAGAATGCAGCCGGTGATTCAGCCAGCTGACCATAGAGCTGATCAGAGACCAGAGTGGCTCCAAACATCTCTATGGCCTAAGAAACCGGAAGCTACGAGCATTTTATGACTTAGATTTCGCCGGATGTAAATAGCGCCATTGGGAAATTGGGGAAGCATTTTATCACACCGATCTTGGTGTGGTCAGATGCTTTGAGGGCAGAGGAGAAATCTAGGGTCTAATAGACCCCAATTTTTTCAAAAAAGAGTACCTGTCACTACCTATTGCTATCATAGGGGATATTTACATTCCCTGAGATAACAGTAAAAATGATTAAAAAAAAAAAAAATGAAAGGAACAGTTTTAAAATAAGATAAAAAAGCAAAAAAATAATAAAGAAAAAAAAAAAAAAAAAAAAAAAAGCACCCCTGTCCCCCCTGCTCTCGCGCTAAGGCGAACGCAAGCGTCGGTCTGGCGTCAAATGTAAACAGCAATTGCACCATGCATGTGAGGTATCACCGCGACGGTTAGATCGAGGGCAGTAATTTTAGCAGTAGACCTCCTCTGTAAATCTAAAGTGGTAACCTGTAAAGGCTTTTAAAGGCTTTTAAAAATGTATTTATTTTGTTGCCACTGCACGTTTGTGCACAATTGTAAAGCATGTCATGTTTGGTATCCATGTACTCGGCCTAAGATCATCTTTTTTATTTCATCAAACATTTGGGCAATATAGTGTGTTTTAGTGCATTAAAATGTAAAAAAGTGTGTTTTTTCCCCAAAAAATGCGTTTGAAAAATCGCTGCGCAAATACTGTGTGAAAAAAAAAAATTAAACACCCACCATTTTAATCTGTAGGGCATTTGCTTTAAAAAAATATATAATGTGTGGGGGTTCAAAGTAATTTTCTTGCAAAAAAAAATAATTTTTTCATGTAATCAAAAAGTGTCAGAAAGGGCATTGTCTTCAAGTGGTTAGAAGAGTGGGTGATGTGTGACATAAGCTTCTAAATGTTGTGCATAAAATGCCAGGACAGTTCAAACCCCCCCCAAATGACCCCATTTTGGAAAGTAGACACCCCAAGCTATT
This sequence comes from Aquarana catesbeiana, assembly GCF_042186555.1. NCBI lineage: Eukaryota > Metazoa > Chordata > Amphibia > Anura > Ranidae > Aquarana > Aquarana catesbeiana. The sequence goes on along the minus strand of NC_133324.1, from coordinate 316,819,780 downwards.
TGCTGAGAGGCATGTCGAGTCCATGGAATATTTTATATTGTGACACAAGTTGCGGGAAAGAGACAAATTTTTTTTTTTTTTTTTTGCACAAAGTTGTCACTAAATTATATATTGCTCAAACATGCCATGGGAATATGTGAAATTACACCCCAAAATACATTCTGCTGCTTCTCCTGAGTACGGGGATACCACATGTGTGAGACTTTTTGGGAGCCTAGCCGCGTATGGGACCCCGAAAACCAAGCACCGCCTTCAGGCTTTCTAAGGGCGTAAATTTTTGATTTCACTCTTCACTGCCTATCACAGTCTCGGAGGCCATGGAATGCCCAGGTGGCACAAACCCCCCCCAAATGACCCCATTTTGGAAAGTAGACACCCAAAGCTATTTGCTGAGCGGTATAGTGAGTATTTTGCAGACCTCACTTTTTGTCACAAAGTTTTGAAAATTAAAAAAAGAAAAAAAAAATTTTTTTTTTTGTCTTTCTTCATTTTCAAAAACAAATGAGAGCTGCAAAATACTCACCATGCCTCTCAGCAAATAGCTTGGGGTGTCTACTTTCCAAAATGGGGTCATTTGGGGGGGGTTTGTGCCACCTGGGCATTCCATGACCTCCGAAACTGTGATAGGCAGTGAAGAGTGAAATCAAAAATGTACACCCTTAGAAATCCTGAAGGCGGTGATTGGTTTTCGGGGTCCCGTACGCGGCTAGGCTCCTAAAAAGTCCCACACATGTGGTATCCCCATACTCAGGAGAAGCAGCAGAATGTATTTTGGGGTGCAATTCCACATATGCCCATGACCTGTGTGAGCAATATATCATTTAGTGACAACTTTGTGCAAAAAAAAAAAAATAAATAAATAAATTGTCACTTTCCCGCAACTTGTGTCAAAATATAAAATATTCCATGGACTCAACATGCCTCTCAGCAAATAGCTTGGGGTGTCTACTTTCCAAAATGGGGTCATTTGGGGGGGGTTTGTGCCATCTGGGCATTTTATGGCCTTCAAAACTGTGATAGGTAGTGAGGAGTAAAATCAAAAATGTACGCCCTTAGAAATCCTGAAGGCGGTGATTGGTTTTCGGGGCCCCGTATGCGGCTAGGCTCCCAAAAAGTCCCACACATGTGGTATCCCCATACTCAGGAGAAGCAGCTAAATGTATTTTGGAGTGCAATTCCACATATGCCCATGGCCTGTGTGAGCAATATATCATTTAGTGACAACTTTTTGTAATTTTTTTTTTTTTGTCATTATTCAATCACTTGGGACAAAAAAAATGAATATTCAATGGGCTCAACATGCCTATCAGCAATTTCCTTGGGGTGTCTACTTTCCAAAATGGGGTCATTTGTGGGGGTTTTGTACTGCCCTGCCATTTTAGCACCTCAAGAAACGACATAGGCAGTCATAAATTAAAGGCTGTGTAAATTCCAGAAAATGTACCCTAGATTGTAGGCGCTATAACTTTTGCGCAAACCAATAAATATACACTTATTGACATTTTTTTTACCAAAGACATGTGGCCAAATACATTTTGGCCTAAATGTATGACTAAAATTGAGTTTATTGGATTTTTTTTAGAACAAAAAGTAGAAAATATCATTTTTTTTCAAAATTTTCGGTTTTTTTCCGTGTATAGCGCAAAAAATAAAAACGGCAGAGGTGATCAAATACCATCAAAAGAAAGCTCTATTTGTGGGAAGAAAAGGACGCAAATTTCGTTTGGTTACAGCATTGCATGACCGCGCAATTAGCAGTTAAAGCGACGCAGTGCCAATTTGTAAAAAGTGCTCTGGTCAGGAAGGGGGTAAATCCTTCCGGGGCTGAAGTGGTTAAATTACTTCTTGAACTGTTTGTCATATGTTCTGTTACTTAATGCTTAATGTTTAATGTCAGTTTCATGTTTTTTTTTTAGATGGCTTTGGCAGTGGGATTAAATTTAAGAACATTTATTAAAGTCAAACCACACAGGGACAGTACTGTGTTCATAAACTTGCCAAATATTGGAACTAAGCTTACCTGGGATGTCAGTGAACTTCAGCCTCTATTACCCAGATTCCGAGGTGAGTTTGAGCACAGATAGTGCTTTTATACATAGTAACAATCTTTGTTTGCAACTGCATGAAAATTGACTGGCTATTTCAAGGATTCTCTGTTATATTTTCATGGATGTAGTATAATGGGTTAAATTCCGGTGGCTTGTCACACACTCTGAAGACTTTACCAAAGCTAATGCATAACTTGCATACATATTTCCTCATTAAGGAAACAATCCTAAAGTCCTGAAAATTCCTGATTGCTTTCAACCCCATAATCTACATTACATGGCCATTTTATTATTATTATTGTTTAATTTTAATTATAATTATTTAATAATAATAATTATTATTATATAAATTATAATTAAAATTAAACAATAATAATAATTATTATTTATTATTATTATTTAAATGTTCACTAAATCTAATACTTCATCAACCACCCTTCCTTGATGTACGCTTTACATAGATTCAGATACATTAAGCTTCCCTTAATTCATCTCCTAATGTATATACTTCTTCATTTTGTATTTTTTATTCCCATGTAAACTGACATATATACGCAACCTGTATTGGATATTTGTTTTGATGCCATTTTGTCATATGTTCTAAATTTTCAATAAATTTTGATTGTGAAAAAAAAAAAAAAATAAAACAAAATCCATATTTAATTCATGTTTGTGGATCTGCTGATTCAGCTTGCCTCACTGCAAGATCTGCTGACCTTACAAGCTTATATAAATGGCAGGAGGCCTGTGTTGGCTTATTTAAAAGTGATGTGATCAAATCCTATAACTAGTCCCCCAGCAGTGGCCAGTCAAAGTGGGTGTTCAGGGCTTTTTGTAGACATGAAATCATTGCCTGATCTGACCATTTTAAGTCAGATCAGACAACCGTCATATCATGTCTGTGCGTACCTTTTAGTGCTTGGCTGGAGTTGTTCTTTAAAGCCCATGTCATAGAGGTGGGTTTTCTGTCCTCGTTGGAGAATGTTTTCTCAGTGTATTTTTCAGTTAGTCAGCAGTTTATTTTGCTTTGAATTGTATAAGCTATATTCATGTGCAAGAGCAGTCAAAGCCTGCACACATAATAGCTGCAGCGCCCCCACCGTACACACAATATAATAGAAATACCCCATTATATAGGGGTATTAACATTCTATTCCGCTACATCTCCCTCTGTATCCCTGTTCTCTCCGCATCATACCAGACTATGTACAGTGGAGATATTAGTCAGATGCTTCAGGGGGTTCTTCCAGGTCATGGACTAAAATTTAAAAAAATATAAACGATTGTATTTGTAATGGAAGATGATGTCCAAAAAGGTTCCTAACTTCCATTGAACTGGCTGACGGATCGGTGTTAGAATGTTTACTTGCTGTGCACACAGCATTGTAAAATAAGCATTTTGCTATAAAAGGTAATCAACAAGTGATTGTTTTGTATGTATTTATATACAGCATGGTGGCTTAAGCTGGGTTCACACATTTGCGGTGCGAATTGAAGCTCCGTTTTCGGTTCAGCGTTTCAGGTCAGTTTTGCTCAGGATCAGGTCAGGCTTGCATCAGTAACAGGTCAGTTCTACATAAGCATCAAGTCAGGATTGTATCCTGTTCACAGCTGAATGACATGGGTGATTCCCATAATAATCAATGGGCCTGAATTCGCACCTGAGCCGGGCCGCACTGCTCAGAAAACTCACTCTCTTTTTCAATTTGCACTGAATTCACACTTAGGCTGGGTTCACACTGGTCCGACAAACGCTCCGACATTGGGAGCTCATGTCGCATGACGTGTGAAATTTAATGTTTCTCTATGGGAGCCGTCCTAACTGGTCCGACACAAGTCGTTCCGACTTTAGAAATGCTCCCTGTACTACTTTGGTCCGACTTTGATCCTACTTCAGCCTATTGACTATCATTGAAGTCGGATCAAAGTCGGATTGCCGTCTTGCATGATCCGACTTTGGCACGCGACTTGTGCTCAGATGTTCTTGAGGGGGAACTCCGCGCCAAATTTTAAATAAAAAACCGGCATGGGTTCCCCCTCCAAGAGCATACCAGGCCCTTGGGTCTGGTATGGATCTTGAGGGGAACCCCCTACGCCGATAAAAGCGGCGTGGGGGTCCCCCCCAATCCATACCAGACCCTTATCCGAGCAAGCAACCCGGCCGGACAGGAATGGGGGTGGGGACGAGCGAGCGCCCCCCCCCCTCCTGAACCGTACCAGGCCGCATGCCCTCAACATGGGGGGTTGGTGCTTTGGGGGAGGGGGCGCGGAGGAGCCTGGTCTTCAATCTTCTGCCTTCTGCCTTCTGCCTTCTGCCCTCTTCTCCTGATGTTGACACGACGCTCTCCCCGGCTGGAATGCTCTCTGTGCGCTCTGCTCTGACTTATATAGGCGGTGACCCCGCCCCCTTATGCCGTCACAGTCCCTGGGCATGCTGGGACTGTGACGGCATAAGGAGGCGTGGTCATCGGGTGATGACCACGCCCCCTAAAACGTCACAGTCCCAGCATGCCCAGGGACTGTGACGGCATAAGGGGGCGGGGTCACCGCCTATATAAGTCAGAGCAGAGCGCACAGAGAGCATTCCAGCCGGGGAGAGCGTCGTGTCAACATCAGGAGAAGAGGGCAGAAGGCAGAAGGCAGAAGGCAGAAGATTGAAGACCAGGCTCCTCCGCTTTAGCAAAAGAGCGGCAAAAGAGCAGAAGAGAGCGGAGGAGCCCGGCAGAAGATCCGGAGAGCGTGGAGAAGAACCGGAGAGACCCCCGAAGTCGGAAGAAGACCCCCGGAGCTGTCTAATAAAATGCTTTAAAAATCTGTGTAGTGTTTTTTTTTAAATTGACACTTTTTTCCTAGGTGAATGGGTAGGGGTACGCTGTACCCCATACTCATTCACATAGGGTGGGGGGCCGGGATCTGGGGGCTCCCTTATTAAAGGGGGCTCCCGGATTCCGATAAGCCCCCCGCCCGCAGACCCCGACAACCAACGGCCAGGGTTGTCGGGAAGAGGCCCTTGTCCTCATCAACATGGGGACAAGGTGCTTTGGGGTGGGGGGGCCGCAGCGCGCCCCCTCCCCCAAGGCACCACCCCCCATGTTGAGGGCATGCGGCCTGGTACGGTTCAGGAGGGGGGGGGGGGGGCGCTCGCTCGTTCGTCCCCACCCCCATTCCTGTCCGGCCGGGCTGCGTGCTCGGATAAGGGTCTGGTATGGATTGGGGGCGACCCCCCACGCCGTTTTTTCGGCGTAGGGGGTTCCCCTCAAGGTCCATACCAGACCCAAGGGCCTGGTATGCTCTTGGAGGGGGAACCCATGCCGGTTTTTCATTTAAAATTTGGCGCGGAGTTCCCCCCTAAAGATACATACCAAACACAGTGCCGGCATTGGCGGGGATCCAAGTCGGATCCCCGTTCATTGAAAGTCGGACACATGCCGGCTTCATGTCGCAGGGCAAAGTCGGATCCAAAGTAGGACGGCTGTCGTGTCGCACCAGTGTGAACCCAGCCTTAGGCTGCACCAAACATGTGAACAGGCACAATAGAAAGAAATGTTCTTTCACATGTCATGCAAATTGGATGCAGTTCAAAACGCATCCAATTTCCATGTGTGTGAACCTAGCCTTAGAAGCCACAACTGTGTTCTTGTAGTCCTGGGCTTGGTTCTTAGAAGGGATACTAGGTCTTTTTTTTTTTTTTTCTCTTTCACATTTATATGATCTTATGTTTGCCTGGCTTAAATCTGAGTTCTGATGGATTAATTTGCTTGCAGTCAGACTTCCCCAGTGTGTGTGCTTATGTCTATATGGATGTGGCATGCACATTAACCTCCCTGGCGGTAATCCCGAGTGTGGCTCAGGGTGAATTTTCATTACCAAAAACGGTAACCCCGAGCCACACTCAGGATTGCATCGCATTATCCTGGGAAAGTTACTTGCCTTGTCCCCAGGATCCTGCGATGTCCTCCGCTCAATGTATCACAGTGCCGGGCTCTGTTCTCTGTGAGCGTCGTGACGCACAGGGATGGAGCCCGGCTCCAAATTCAAAAAGTGAAAAAACACATTACACATACAGTACACTGTAATCAAATTATTTCACATCCCTTTTGTCCCTAATGCTTTGTCCAGTGGCCTGCATGCAGTTTTATATAATATATATATATATATATATATATATATATATATATATATATGTATGTATGTATGTATGTATATGTATGTGTGTGTGTATATATATATATATATACTGTTCTTTCTGCCTGGAAACTTGAGATTGTCCATAGCAACCAAAAAGTGTCCCTTTTATGTCAAAAGCGGTTTTAGACCAGCTAGAAAACAGCGATAATAAATTAGAATCACTTGCAGAATTGAGCGATAGTGATTAGTGGGGAGATCCATCATCAGACACTGAAAGTAATGACAGCGACAATTCTGCAACTGAGCAAATTTCAGTGTATTTGATTTGATTACATTTTTGAATAAATTTGATTATTATTTGTTATTTATTTATAGTTATTTATTATATTATAATTTATGATTTTGTGTTTCAAACTGTATCATAACCGGGATGTCTACTAGACTCTTGTTTGGACAGATTTAAGTGTGTTATTCCTAAGAATTACAGGCCTACAATAAAAAACGCCAAATTTCCATGTGAAACAATGTACCACTTTGAGCATAAAAAAATCTGACATAATCATACCGCCAGGGAGGTTAAAGTGATATTAAAGTTTTGTTTTTTTTTTTTTTTGTTAAAAATTAAAAAAACATGTAATACCTGCTCAGTGGTTTTGCACAGAGCAGCTCAGATCCTCCTCTTCTTGGGTCCTTTTTCGCTGATCCTGGTTGTGCCCCCATAGCAAGCAGCTTGCTATGGGGGCAACTGAGCTCCCTGTGTCCATTCAGGCACAGGGCCGCAGCCGTGCCCCACCTCCTCTCTCTCTCCTCATTGACTTTGACAGCAGTGGGAGCCAATGTTGCCATCTCAGTCATTGAGGAGGGAGAGTCCAGGCAGCCAAGACACTCCTGCAACATTGCTGGATCAAGATGAGCTCAGGTAAGTATTAGGGGGGCTGCAGCTGCACACAGAAGGCTTTTTATCTTAATGCAGAGAATGCATTAAGATAAAATTAAAAAAAAAAAAACTTCTGACTTTACAACCCCATTAACCACTTCATCTGGAAGCTTTACCCCCTTCACGACCAGGCCATTTTTTGCAATACGGCACTGCGTTAATTTAAGAGACTATTGCACAGTTGTGCTATGTTGTACCCAAATAAAATTGATGTCCTTTTTTTCCCCACAAAAAGAGCTTTCTTTTGGTGGTATTTGATCACCTCTGCAAAAATACTCACAATTTTGAAAAAAATATATATTTTTTTCCTTTTCTGCTATAAAACACATCCCATAAAAAATCCAATTTCTTCATCAGTTTATGCCAATATTTATTCTGCTACATATTTTTGGTAAAAAAAAATTCCAATAAGTGTAAATTGATTGCTCTGCGCAAAAGTTATAGTGTCTAAAAACTATGAGATTTTTATTTGTTTAATTTTTTTTACTAGTAATGGTGGCAATCAGTGACTTATAGCAGGACTGCGATATTGCAGCGGACATTCTGACACTGATACTTTGTGGGAACCAGTGACACTAATATCAGTGCTAAAAATATGCACTGTCACTGTACTAATGATATTGGCTGGGAAGGGGTTAACATCAGGGGCGATCACAGGGTTAACTGTGTGCCTAGCCAGTGTTTTACTAAACTGTGGGAGGTGATTTTACGAGGGGAAGACATGGTCCTTGTCCTTGCTTTTCAGAGACACAGGATCCATGCCTTCCCTCCTGTAAGAACAGCAATCTGCCTTGTTTACATAGGCAGATTGCAGTTCAGTCTCTCTGGCTAATGATCGTCGGGTGCCAGCAGACATCACGTCCATGGTCCCCACCGATTGGCTCCCACTGTGTGTAATCACGCATTCACGCCCTCTACCCGGAAGTAGGATCCCGTGTGTGTGTGTATATGTGTGTGTGTATGATATGTGTATATGTATGTATATGTGTGTGTATATATATATATATATATATATATATATATATATATATATATATATATATATATATATATATATATATATATAATCCTGTGCACAGCTGTCACCCTGTAGCAGTAAAACTGCTATAGGGCAAGCGGTTAAATTGTTACTATTTGCACATCCTCCCTAAGGATTTTATTACTGTTAGCATCCCCATTTGTAAGATTTTAACTTCATTCCTGATAACAGGGTGCCTGGAAGTAAATAGGCAGCACTCCAAACAGCTAAAGTTTTGATCTGAATATATTTTCCAAAGGCGTATTTCAAGACACCACCTGAGAGATAGTGACTCCTCCCACCGGACCACAGGAAAAACCTTCTTCCTCCAGATCTTTAAAGGGAGGCACCTCCCTACCACACCTCAGTTTTTGTGTTTCCTCCGGCCTGGAGGAAAATCTTTTAGGGGGAGCCAGGATCTCTTAGGTGCTCCTGAGAGACAAGAAGATTTCTTGTGATGAATACCCCAATGAATCCAGTAAAAGCCCTGGCCATGAAGCCCTCATTAAAGGAGCTCATGCAGCAGGGCGTAGTGATTTAAGTACCACCAGAAGAGTGGCAACAGGGTTTTTTATTCTCACATTTTCTCGGTAAGAAATCCAACAGGACAATTCAGATTGATCTTCAATCTAAATCCTCTGAACAAATCTGTCAATTACAGAAGGTTCAAGATGGACTCAATTTTTTTCAGTCAGAAATCTGCTGACCCCAGAATGTTATGTGGTGTCAATAGATTTAAGGGATACATACCTGCATATCCCAATCTCACTTCAGTCCCAGAAGTATCTCAGGTTGGCGGTAAAGATGGAAGGCATGATTCATCATCTGCAGTTCAGGGCCTTGCCGTTGGTGCTCTCATCCTCACCTTGGATCTTTACCAAGGTGATGGCGGAGGCCCTAGCTCTGCTTTGTCTTCAGACAATCGCAGTGATTCCCTATTTGGATGACCTACTATTTTTCGCCCCCTCAAGGAAAGTTCAGGACAATTTGGGCAAAGCATGCAACCATCTGGAATCTCTAGGATGGATTCTAAACCTCCAGAAATCCTCCCTAAACCCGCCACAGGAGGTTCGCTTTCTGGGCTACCAAATCAATTAAGTAGAACAGAAGCTTTTTCTCCCCCCGCAAGAGAAAAAAGAACAAGGTTCAGTGCATTGTGTCGATGCTGCAGACCAGCCAGCCAATAACAATAAGGCAAGTTATGTCTGCATTAGGGGTACTGACCTCAACAATGCTGGCTATTCAGTTGGCAAGACTGCACTTCAGGTGTTTACAAACTTTTCTCCTGAGGTCATTGGATCACAGCTTAAGATTCCTGGACATGCAGGTGAAGATTCCAATCCGACTGAAGAGGTCACTAAGGTGGTTGAGGAGTCAGGAGATCCTATCAAGGGGTCTAGATTGGGCCTTTCCAGCCGCAAGAAGACTGACCACAGGCGCCAGCTCTTGGGGATGGGGGGACCTAGAGGAAAACTTCGCCCAGGGAAGTTGGTCCAAAAAGGAGGCGACAAGGTCCTCAAATTGGAGAGAGCTAAAGACGATCGCCTTAACTCTACTAAGGTTCGCGCAAGATCTCCAGTTGCACTACGTTCAGGTCTTGACGGACAATGCTACAGCTGTGGCTTATCTAAACAGACAAGGAGGCACAAGGAGCAGGTCCTTACAGGCACTGGCAACAGAAATCCTTCTGTAGGCGGAGAAGCACTTGTTATCCCTGTCAGCAATCCACCTAAAGGGGACCCTGAACAGAGTGGCAGATTTCCTGAGCAGGCACCCCATTCAGGAGGCAGAGTGGTCTCTGAATCCGGAGGTCTTTGCAACAATTTCCAGTATGTGGGGACAGCCAGAGGTGGACCTGTTTGCCTCAAGAGGGAATGCACAGGTTCCTCAGTTCTTTTCCTTAAACTCTCGACGGATCACTAGAGACAGACGCTCTGGCGCATCCATGGAGATTTCACCTTTGCTACGCCCCCCCCCCCCCCCAATTCCAGTTAATTTCACTGGTATTAAGGAAGATCCAAACGGAAAAAGGTACCAGTCATCCTAATTACTCCGTTTTGGCTGAAAAGGGCCTGATTCTTAACCGTTCTGGGAATGGCGACCAAGCCTTGTTGGCATCTACCTCCTCAGGCAGGATCTGCTAATCCAGGGTCCAGTAAATCATCCAGAAGTGGCCAGCATGTCTCTCGCAGCCTGTATCTGAGGAGCAGCTCCTAAAGAGCAAGAGGTTTTCGGACCGTCTGATTACAACATTACTATCAAGCAGAAAAAAGTAACAAGGGTCATCTATACTAAAGTCTGGAAGGTATATAGTTCATGGTGCGATTTCATCTGCCCAAGACCCAAGGAGCCTTGTTTCCATCTTGGAGTTCTTACAAGATGGGGCAGATAGGGGACTAGCAGTCAGTACCTGGAAAGTACAGGTTGCTGCACTAGCGGTGTTCTTAGAAAAATCTGTGGCCTCTGAACCTCTGGTAGTCAGATGTTCCGGATAGAGTTATTCTTAGGACAGACCCAAAGTTCTTACCAAAAGTAGCTTCAATACATAATCGCTCACAAGACATTTTGCTCCCAACCTTCTGTGCTAACCCTTTGATGGAGAAAGAGACCTTTTTTCATACTTTGGATGTCAAAAGGATTTTGTTACGCTATCTAGAAATTACAAAGGACTTTAGACGTGCAGACTTATTGTTTTTCTTTTTTTCAGGCAACAAGAAAGGTTGCCAAGCTTCTAAAGGATCATTAGCCAGATGGCTGAAGTTTTCCATCCTGGAAGCATACTTGCATGCAGGGCTGTCTCCACAGATAGAATTTGTGCACACTCAACCAGAGCCGGTGCCACCCCCTGAACAAATTTGCTAGGCGGCAACGTGGTCAAGTTTCCACACCTTTGTGCGACATTACAAGCTGGACTATTACATCTGCCAGCAATCAGGCATTTGGCAGGAAGGTCCTGTAGGCTGTTGTCCTGCCCTAAGGGGGTAAGTCTCTGTTATCCTCTCAGGTGCTTTCCTGAAAGATGCCTTGGGAAAATTCAAGTTAGACTTACCGGTAACTTGTTTTCCAGAAGTCTTTCAGGACAGCAACGACCCGCCCTATTAGTTTCATGTACTATGCTTTGACTAACATATGTGCTTATGTGTTCCAGCCGGGACCGGAGGTTCTCTCCCTTTAAAGATCTGGAGGAAGAAGGTGTTTCCTGTGGTCCGGTGGGAAGAGTCACTATCTCTTAGGTGCTGTCCTGAAAGACTTCTGGAAAACAAGTTACTGGTAAGTCTAACTTGAATTTTTGTAAGGCAGTATATGCAGACAAAAATAGTACAGCAGAGTATATGCACAAGATCTCCCCACAGTTCCTCTATCTAGACAAAGACATGGCTAGATACCAGAGAAAACCTTCAGCTGACATGCAGACATTCAGGATCAGGCGGAGGTGGGAATCGCAACATTTTGAAGTATAAAAACCCCTTTCTCCAGTCCGATCGAACACAGGGTGTTTGGGGCACAGAAGGAAATGGAAGATCTATCCAATCGGGACAAAGGCAGCATATTTTATAGGGAAAGGGTAGAACCTCTGTTAAGTTTTTATTGCTTTTTTTTTGTGTCTTCCTTTCCCGGTGACCCATTTTATCCTCATTTCTTGTTTTTGGGGTGTATTTACTAAAACTGGAGAGTGCAAAATCTGGTCCAGCTTGGCATAGAAACCAATCAGCTCCCAGGTTTTATTGTCAAAGCGTAAAGTAGAACTATAGGCAAAACTTTTTTTCTTTTTGGATAGAGTAAGTAAGGATTATAATCCCTATCAGTTTATTTTTTTTGCCATCTTTGTCCCATTGGAGAGATTTACCTTCTCTACCTGGCCCATAGCCAAAATAGGAAGTGAGAGGAAATCCCTGCAAACGAAGGGAATCTCTTGGGGTCCCCTAGGTCACCAGAATTGATGTCCCCATTAGAGGATTTTGGGCTCTTTCACACGGGGCAGATCAGTGATGATCCGCCCCTTGAACACCCGCTTGCTCAGCGGGGATCGCTACGCCTATCCCCGCTGAGCAGGAAAATGACTGTGCAGCTACGGACCTGTCAGAGCGCTGCTCTCCCCTATGGGGGATCGGATGATGACGGACCGTAGAGGGAGGGATAGGGATACATGTATGTCCGTTTTTCATCCGAACACGGAAGGATGAAAAACGGACATACGGATCCCTCGTGTGAAAGAGCCCTTACTCTGTATTACTTTTCTGAGGACAGCCCAAAACTTGGGATTTTCTTTTACTTTCACGTTCAATAAAAATGGTAAACAGGACAAATAGAGAGGGTGAATCTCCATAATGAGGACAAAGATAGGAATAAAAACCTGACAAGCGTTCTAATCCATCTCCACTCTATTCCAAAACTAAAAGAAAGTTTTGCCCTTAGCTATACTTTAAGGCTACTTTCACACTGGGGCGGGGGGGCTTTAGCGGTAAAGTGCCACTAATTTTAGCGGAGCTTTACCGCTGTTATAACGGTGCTTTTCGGCCACTAGCGGGGGAGCTTTTAACCCCTGCTAGCGGGAGAATAAAGGTTTTAAAGCGCCCGCAAAGCTCCGCACTGCCCATTGATTTCAGTGGCAGGGCGGCGGAGGAGCGGTGTATACACCGCTCCTCCAGCGCCCCAAAGATGCTGCTTGCAGGTCTTTTTCTAACGTTCTGCAAGTGCACCACCCCAGTGTGAAAGCACTCTGGCTCTCACACTGGGACTGCAGGAGCGGTGTTTTTCAGGTGCTTTACAGGCGCTATTTTTAGCCCAAAAGCGCTTGAAAGAAATGCCTCCAGTGTGAAAGGGGTCTAATTGAACAAGCTGAAGTTAGAAGCTTATTGGTTACCATCCACAGCTGCACCAGATCCTGTGTGCGCCAGTCTTAGCAAATCTCCCCCTTTGTGCTCCCTGTAGACCGTAATAAAAACCCAGCAGAGGTTTCTACTCTATTCCTACTCTAAATAATAAAAAAATGAAAAAGAAACTGTTTGGGTGAGGTTTGGCTTTCGTTTGTACACAACCCATGAGCTAAATTCATGCTGCATTTTTTTTTTTTTTTTGTAGGTGACCCTGAACACGAGCCTGTGAGCCCCAGTTCAGAACAGCTGGATTTACTGAAGACATTTGCAGGCTTTCCTGAAGGATCTAAAGACACTGAAAGACTTGCTGCCCTGGCTTTTCTCTACCTCTACCTTTCCATCTGTGGGCGGTGAGTGACACTTCCTATAAATATTTAAACTAGGTCTAATGAATTATCCTGAACAACCACTGAAGAGTAGTGTTTTATGTGTCAATTCCCTGTCACATATTTCTCAAATTTCTTGAAAATTTTGGCTGTGTACCAAGATATCTAAAGTTACCAGCATGATAAGGCACGCCTGCACCCATTGTTTCTGAAGAATCGTTTAGTTCAAAAGATTCTCTGCTCAGACGTATAGGAAAACCACAGACGGCACCCCTTCTTTATTATAATAAATGAGCCACAGCTGAAAATAAGGTCACACACTGACAGATAATGTCCTGCCAGACATACACTATATTACCAAAAAGTATTGGGATGTCTGCCTTTACACGCACATGAACTTTAATGGTATCCCAGTCTTAGTCTGCAGGGTTCAATATTGAGTTGGCCCACCCTTTGCAGCTATAACAGCTTCAACTCTTCTGGGAAGCTGCCCCAAGGTTTAGGAGTGTGTCTATGGGAATGTTTGACCATTCTTCCAGAAGTGCATTTGTGAGGTCAGGCACTGATGTTGTACGAGAAGTCCTGGCTTGTAGTCTCCGCTCTAATTCACCCCAAAGGTGTTCTATTGGGTTGCGGTCAGGACTCTGTGCAGGCCAGTCAAGTTCCTCAACCCCAACTCCCTTGTCCATGTCTTTATGGACCTTTCTTTGTGCACTGGTGCGCAGTCATGTTGGAACAGGAAGGGGCCATCCCCAAACTGTTTCCACAAAGTTGGGAGGATGAAATTGTCCAAAATGTCTTGGTATGCTGACGCTCTAAGAGTTCCCTTCAGTGGAACTAAGGGGCCAAGCCCAACCTGAAAAACAACCCCACACCATAATCCCCCCTCCACCAAATGATTTGGACAAGTACACAAAGCAAGGACCATAAAGACATGGATGAGCGAGTTTGGGGTGGAAAAACCTAACTGGCCTGCACAGAGTCCTGACCTCAACCGGATAGAACAACTTTGGGATGAATTAGAGCGGAGACTGCGAGCCAGGCCTTCTCGTCCAACATCAGTGCCTGACCTCTCAAATGTGCTTCTGGAAGAATGGTCACATTCCCATAGACACACTCCTAAACCTTGTGGACAGCCTTCCCAAAAGAGTTGAAGCTGTTATAGCTGCAAAGGGGGGACCAACTCCATATTACGAACAAAGAATGCGATGCTATTAAAGTTCATGTGCGTGTAAAGGCAGGCGTCCCAATACTTTTGTACTCTGACTGTGGGGTGGCGAGGAGAATCCCCTACTGTCAGAGTGCAAAGATCAGCTTCGCTGTTGGCTGCATGCGCTGATCGAGCAGACATTGAACATGTTTTTATTTTGAAAGACTTGGAGTGTATTTCCCTGATTTTAAACTAGAGGTTTAGTTAAGCTTTACAGGAAACCTTCATGCTTTTAAGCAGTTTTTCCAAATCCATTAAACAAAACTAGTGCTGAGATAAATACAGAGTAATTCATCGCTAGGTAATGCATGTACTGCTAATGAAGCTGCTATAGCATCTTCCTATGAATTCTTGTGTCATAATATCCACAGATGCAAGATGCCCCCCTTTTCAGGGAACCACCAATATTAAGAACCTCCCTCTCTATATTCCTTCACATACAAAAGCGTTTTTTAGCAGAACAGTGGATGAATTTACCATACAATCCCCTGTGGTCAAACTCCTCTCTCTGACAATCTCAGATGCTCAGAGTTGGTTTTAACATGGCATAAACCTCTTGCCATCTGTGTTCCACTAAAGAATTTAAAGTGATACTAAAGTCTTGTGTGTTTTTTTTTTTTTTTTTTGGTTTTGTTTTAAAATAGCAAACATGTTATACTTACCTGCTCTGTGTAGTGGTTTTGCACAGAGCAGCCCAGATCCTCCACTTCTCAGGTCCTTCGCTGGCACTCCTGGTCCCTCCCTCCTGTCGAGTGCCCCCACAGCAAGCAGCTGTGCTGTGTTGTGTCCATTAGAACAAGGAGCCGAGGCTCGGCCCAACCCCTCTCTCACCTCATTGGCTCACTGACTTTGACAGCAGCGGGAGCAAATGGCGCCCACTGTGTGTCTCAGCCAATCAGGAGGGAGAGTCTTGTACAGCCAAGTCTCTCGTGCAACATTGCTGGATCCAGATGGGACTCAGGTAAGTATGGGGAGGCTGCTGCACACAGAAGGTTTTTTATCTTAATGCATAGAATGCCTTAACCACTTTAAGACATTTCTTCAATTAAGGTATAATCAAAGGCAAAACCTTTTTTTGTTTTTTTTTGTTTTGGATAGAGGGGAGATGGATTAGAACTCTTGTCAGTTTTTAATGCTGTCTGTGCCCCCGTTAAGGAGATTTTTCCTCTCTATTTGTCCTGATTACCATTATCATTGAAAGTGAAAGTAAAAGAAAATCCCACATTTTGGGTTGTCTCCAGAAAAGTAACAGAGGGATAATCTTCCAATGGGAATACTAGTGCTGTTGACCTGGGGTTCCCCAAGGAATTACCTTTATTTTCAGGGATTTCCTGTCACTTCCTGTTTGGCTATGGGACAGGAAGTGAAGGGATATCTCCCCAATGGGACACAGATGGCAAAAAAAAATCTCACGGGGGTTATAACACTCCCTTGCTATATCCAAAATGAAAAAAAAAGTTTTGCCTATAGTTCACCTTTAAGGGAGGAATTTGAATCTCTCTCTAACTTCTTTATTTTACTATTGATAGCCTTGGCCTGCAATTCGCATGTAATACAGAACCTATAATAACCCAACAATTTTTAATTCCCTTTTGAAAAACTTCTGAAGAGTCCAGATAGTACCACATTAGTTTCTACCTACTATTCTACAATTACTGCTATCTCCAAAGCTAGATACCAAAAGGTGCAACTCAAGTGGTCCTTGCCTGCTCTTCAACTCAATGACCAGGATTGGTTGACATTTGAAAGACACCTATACATTCTCAAGCCTTGTACATGCGATCGGATTGTTGGCCAACAAAACCATGGACTTTTGTCTGAAGGGCTTTGGCCCAAACTTGTCTTGCATACAAGCGGCACACAATTGTTGGGCAACAAACACGAACGTAGTGATGTACTATGTTGTTTTCAGCTCTTTAGTGCCACCCTTTGGGCTCCTTCTGTTAAATTCGTGTTAGTAGAAATTTGGTGAGTGTTGATTTGCGCTTTTCAGTTTGTTTCTGAACGGCCGTTCGTCAACCAGACATGTTGCGGAATCGGAGGAGATAACGTGTTATTTATTATTGGCCTTGGAGTTATTGCTTAGACATTATTTTTTTGGTTGAATAATTATTTGATTTGTTATATTTTCTATATTTTTGGATGCATAGAATGCACTTTTTGGTTAAGTTCTATTGGCAGATAGCACAATAAAAAAATTGTGGAGAAAATTATTTGGCTATGTGTTTTACTTCAAATGACAGTTTGGGAGTAGGCAGTTACATTTAAAAAAATACAATGTAAAATTGACAAGGGACACCAACATAGTTGTATCTTTGATCTTAAAAACTACGGGATAATGGTGTTGTGGTAACTTGCCCCCCAAAAAAACATAATGATATTATTCTTGATATCACTAGAAAAAAAAAGCCTTTGAAAATTAGTTGCAATAACTCCATCAGTATCACCAGCAAAGCAGCTTCATTATTATCCCATTAAAGAAGAAGAGAATTGTGCGCTGCATTTCGAGATTTCATAATTTGCCACATCAGGAATGTTAATTCTCCATTACGAACGCTAATTTACAAGACCGACCACTTCTGGCTTGTCCTTGCTTCCGAGCATGCGTGTTTGTACTTTGGACTTTTGTCCGACGGACTTGTGTACACACGCTCTGAAAATCCGACGACACACATTTGTCCGCGGAAAATTTAAAAACCTGCCATCCAACATTTGTCCGCGGAAAGTCCGACAACAATTGTCCGATGGAGCGTACACACGGTCGCATTTTCCACCAACAGCCTGTCATCATACATTTCCCGTCGGAAAATCCGATCGTGTGTACGAGGCTTTAGTGATTTTTCTCTGGGGACAGAGTACTACATCTGATATTGCTTCATCATAGTCGTTTTACATCTTATATATTGTATAAAGTAGGCCTGCGCCAATTTGAGTTTTTCATGTGTTTTCTTATAAGAAATGTAAACCTTGTTTTATCTTTCTTCTGTGATCTAAGTGCTTATCCCATAAAGTATCATAGTCCTCAATGCTGTCTTTAAATTTTGAAACAGTAGATACTTCCAAACAGCACTAAGAGATGTTTGGGAATTGTTTAACTGTACTACTAAATGCTTTCTGAACTTTTATAATTGTTCTAGAGATATCAAGGGGTTGAATATCGTGGTTTGGTCCCAGCTACCTCCAGGAGCTGGTTTGGGGTCTAGCGCTGCCTATTCTGTTTGTCTGGCTGCTGCCTTGCTAACTGTCTCTGGAAGGATTTCATGTCCAGTGCAGGAAGGCACAGAAGATGCCAGGTATGAAGTTTGCTTTATTCCAGTTTGGTTTTAATTGGGACATTTTATGCATGGTGAAGTCCACACTACTTACTACATTTAATATGGCTTCCAATATTGATTTATAACACCTGCATGATCATTTTTTTTTATATACATACTGTGATATTCTTTTATCTTTTTTTTTTACCTTGGTAACCTAAATACTAAAACAATATTTTTTGATAGGTGGACAGAGACTGAGTTAAAGCTCATTAATAATTGGGCATTTCAGGGGGAAAAGGTAATCCACGGGAATCCATCTGGTGTGGATAATGCTGTAGCAACACTAGGTAAGTAGTAATGTCCAGAAGTCCAAGCAGTAGGGTGGCATACGTAGTCTAAGTTGATACATGTGCTGCTGTTTGTGCTTACTGTATGTCACTAACTATAGGTTCACCATTATTTTGTTTAAACCTCTTTAGTGACTGTATGCTTAGTATATGTGTAAGTTATCAGAGACACACAGTGTACAGTAGGTCCATAAATATTTCCGTGCATTGGGAATGTCAGTCTGTATATATGTTGCTAGCACCCTTATTAGCAGCTCAAGGGCCCTGGACACAATTCCCACCCTAAACACTGTCTGCATGAAGTTTTCATATTCTCATTATATCTATATGGTTTTCTGGGTGTTTCTGTTTTTTTTCCCCACAATCCAAAGGCATAGCAACATGTCAGTTGGCATCCACCCTGTTTTGGGTTTCCACTAGAGGTGCACCAAATGAAAATTTTGGTACTGAAAATGCAGGATGCACTAGGCCGAAAACAGAAATGGCAGTATATAATATAGTAATATATATTTATAATTTTTATATATAGTTGTATTGTATTTGCATTTTTAAATAATATCAATTTAAATGAATATGAATTTATTGTCAGACATTATTGGCACTTTTAGCGCAAGAAAAGCTCAAGGAAAAATGTATCCCTTTAAATTCTATGTATGTCTGCACACTGGTCCGTCGGGCTTCCATTGTGGTGTTAAAAATCCTGCTTGCTGCATTTTTGGTCAGTTAAAAAAACTGCACAAAAAATGCACCTCGCAGTGGAAATGCATTGAAAACGCAGCAAGAACGCATCATTAACGCACCCGTGTTATGTTTTTGATGAGGTTTTTGAGTCACATGACCTATGAAAAACACACCATAAGCACAGTAAAATCACAGCAAAATCTACGCAAATTCGCTGTAAAGTCACGGCAAAATCGCATACGTTTTCGTTGTCATTATTGACATTTTGTTCTCTTATCAGCTGAATGCCGATAACACCATTTTCGGCCCAAATGTTTCGGTGGCCAAATTTCGGTCCATCTCTAGTTTCCACATGTTTAGCTCTGGTCAGGACAATAGATTGTAAAATTAATTGGGCTAGGACTAATATGAATTGCTTTGAAAACTGCTTGAGGGAAAAAAACTCAACCGACATATGCAGACTACATCTCCTCTGGTTTTCTGAATTATTCATTGGCTGACTGATATATTTTTGTTCTGTTGGACTGTGCTTTTTGCTTGATACAGCTTTGATAATGTAACTTGATTTACTTCCCTTTAGGTGGTGCTTTACAGTATCAAGCTGGACAAATAACCCCAATGAAGAGGTATATTTTTTTATGCTGACCTTTTTCATTGTTTATTATTTTTGGATACTTTTCATTTAATTAGTGTTGTCATAGAGAACACTGAATGCAAAAGATGCAAGCAAACGTTGCCTTAGATCCTGATCCTGTCTCTTAGGAGCGTTAGATGAAGAGGTACCGGATGTTTTTGCTCCAAATAATGGTTTACTCTTTCTTTCACGTAAGAAAATTACAGGGTTATATGGTACATGGGGCAGGCCAAACTGACACTAACAGGAAGTGCCCAGGGTTCATTTTCTTTTTCTGTTACACTTTTACAAAACTATTGCATCGTTTTTTTTTCACAAAATGCAAAAAAAAAAAAAAAAAAAGAATGCTTTTGTTTGGTTACGTGCACTTGGTCCAGACCACATTTCATTAACTCTGTACTTTCTATTCTAAGGCATCATTCAAAAATTGACTTTTTGTTTGAGCAGGCTGATAGGCATCTCAAATTAATTTTTTTAAAACACTCCCTAGAAGACCAAAACACATACCAAACATTAGGTATTCTAGTTTGTATGTTGGCCAAAATATGTAAGTTTGTCCTATATGAAACCATTTTAATTTTCAAACTGTACATTTCATCAAGATTTGTGTATAAATACTGTAAGCCCAAAGCAATCAGTAGGGTCATATTAACATCTATCTACTGTAGAAGTTAATTTCACTCCTGCATTTTCTATTAGCGAAACATTCTTTCTGTTTTCCAGCAGGTTGCTGAAATGTTACAGTGGACCCAGTATAATATATTGTGGCCTCTTTCCAGGGTACCATTGCTACAGATTTTGCTCACCAACACAAGAGTACCACGCAGCACAAAGATCCTGGTGGCAGGAGTGAAAGATAAGCTACTCAAGGTTTGGGCTTTCCCTTGAAAGTGTATATATATATTAACCTTTCATACAAACGTGTACCTGTTTAATTTCAGGTTTGGGAAAATCATGTTATTTTTAAAGGCTATATGATTACCAAATTAGCTGAAGAAAATATCAGGCAATAGCTACAGAATCTCTGTTTTTCCTGTTGAAATTTACAGCCTGAATGACTGGCATTAACAACTAACTGCCTCCTCCCCTTTATGATAAACAAAAAACCTACAATGCATTGGTCAGTTTGCACCACCAAGATGGCTAGACTTATTATTGCTTATCAGCTTCTAAAGGGGCTTAAAGAAGTCCATAAAGAAATTCACCCAGGTCTGTAGGGAGGTTTTTACAGCTAGGCAGGGCTCCATTTCGGAGAAATTTATCCTCACCTTCTGTCCTGTTGAAGACAGGAAGTGAGAGAACAATCTGCAACAGGGACACAGACAAAAAAAATGGGTTCTTGCCTTCCTCCACCATAATAAAGAAAAGCACTTTTATTTGTCAATATTGTTTTTGAAGAGGTCCCCTTACTTCCTTTCAGATAAAAACATTGTCAGTGGGATACATTTCTCTAAGGCCTGGTTCATACCTATGCGGGTTGCAGTTTGCATATTGCAGGTGCATTTTGTGTTTTTTCAATACATGCTTTTCATCCATTGAAGTCTATGGAACCAAAAACCAGAAAAAAGTCCCTGAACCTTTCCATAAAATGCACAGATGTGAACTACATCCATAGGAAACCATTTTTAAATTGACTGCTAAAGTGATAACATAAAATGCAAATGGTAGATGCTGTTGTAAGGTATAAACACCTACTTGTAAATGTAAAATAAAATCCCAAAAATTGGGAAACGGCACTGCCTTATATTCTAAAAGTATTTCTCCAATGTAAACAGTATATTAAATTACTACTAATATACAAATAAATCATATAGTGAAAAATCCACAGATTGTTAAAAAGTTCCAGTAGTGATAACGTGCTCTGCTACTCCAAACGACATCAAATAATGTGCTTTGTGATGGAATTTCTCCAAACAGACCTGTAGTGCCCCCGGTATGTAACGCACTCAGATGGGTTATAACACTTATATTATCAAGGGAGTCAATAAGCGCTCAATATGGTCCAAGTTAATATGAACTTTTATTTATCTTCCATTCAGCTTGTTATGGTCTTTTATATGGTTCATAATTGTGCATCAAGTATGGCCATAAAGGAGAGGGAGGAGACCCTCATAGTGTAAAACTGCTTTATTGTGTGAGAGAAAAACAAAGTATTTCACTAGCACAAAATACCTCACAAACTGCCTATTAGAAACCAGGAAGAGCTGCTTCCAAAATTTCCTAATTTTAAGGATGTCACCTGCAGCAAGATTATCATCTTCAGTTAAAAAAGCCAAGGGCTCAGCGTGGGAGGACTTGCTTCTTGACAGATGGATGGTTATTCCTAAGTCTGGCACCCAGTCCTCTCAAATCCTGGACTTTAAAAATTTTCCTTGTCAAAAGAAGTTTATTGAGTATACAATGTTATAAAGATACATAAAGTAAGTTTACAAGGATCTATAAAGTAAGCTCATTGTTTTACAGTAGGGTTTATATAGGTAAATATCATGAAATTTCAAATATTAAACATTGGGTTCACGTAAACCTAAATTAAAGATATATATCATTTCCTTAGTTACTTTTGTAGGTATTTAAATGATTTATACCTACTATACATACTGTTTACAAGTAGAGTGTATATAGGTCAAATAAATTCTGATAATGAGCTTTAATCGTAAGGTGGAGAAAAGGAAAGAGAAAGAAGAAAAAGGGTTGAAAGGTAGAGGTATGGTCCACAAGGTTGTCCCGCTCGTCAGTTTATTATTCTTTTTAGTTCTCTTTGAAGCCTTAGAATGGGTGTCTCTGTAAGTCATTTAATCTGTTACCATGGCAACAGGACAGAGTCATTGAAGTTTGACAGGAACTGTTGTTTTATCCAAGGATGCCAAAGTTTTTCAAATTTTGGAATTTGATTTTGATCGATGGCTACCATCTTAGCATGGGACATTGTATTACTCATTCTGTGAATTGCTTCTGCTAGTACCAATGTAGGAGATTTCCGTGCCTTGGCCACTGTTTGTTTTGCAGCCGTTATTAGTTGGATCATAAGTTTGAATTGAGAGAGTGTTAACCATTCCGGTTTTAGATTAAGTAAAGTTAAATATGGATCTGGTTGTATTATTTTTTAAAATATTTTAGATGCAATCACGAAGACTTCCTTCCAGAAGGTTTGGATTACTGGGCACGTCCACCATATGTGTAAATATGTGCCTATTTCTGGGCATCCTCGAAAACAAAGAGCTGAGGTATTAAGTGAATATTTTGCCACTCTAGCGGGTACAAGGTACCAGCGAGTTAGGACTTTATAATTTGTCTCCAGTGCTAAGATGTTGGGTGAAGATGACTTAGATGTGAGCCATATGTTAGACCAGTCCGTGTCTTCTAAAGTTCGTCCCAGGTCCTCCTCCCACCTCTGAACGTAAGAGGGTCTATTAAGATTTGCTACTCCATATAATTGATTATAAAGTGATGAAATTGTACCTTTAGCAAATGGATCTTTTGTACAGATTGATTCAAAAATGGATAATTGGGATAATGGTGTATCCCCCTTTAGGAATGGTGTATAGAAATTTTTGATTTGGAGATATCTAAATATCTCAGAGTTTGGTAGATCATATTTTTCTCTAAGCGATGGGAATGAAAGGAATGATTTAGATGCTATGAAGTCATTTAGTGTCTGAATGCCTGATGTTGTCCAAGCTTTAAAAGAATTTGGGTAGATCCATGCTGGATAAAAGGCCGGATTTCTGATAAAAGAAAGGAGAGGATTGTGTGGAGATTGTAATTGATATTTGGTTTTTAGTTTATCCCAGAGAGATAAGAAGTGGTTAGTTATGGGATTATGAATTTTAAAGCGGTCTTTAGGATCAAGCCATAATAAATTTGATATTAATAGAGGGTCATTTTCTGAAGCCTCTATAAATACCCATAATGGGATTTCCTGTTTTGCATGGTATTTGGACAGACTGGCCAAATGTGCTGCTCTGTAGTAGTTAGTAAAATTAGGGTATCCCAGGCCTCCTTTATTTTTGGGAAGATGTAGTGTGTGTATAGGTATACGTGGTTTAGAAGAGCCCCATATAAACGAAGTTGCTCTTTTTTGTACTATTCTCAAAAAATAGGAAGGAATTGGAATAGGGAGGACTCTGAATAGATAAAGCAATTTGGGTAGAATAGTCATTTTGATTGCATTAATCTTCCCTATCCAGGATAAAGGAAGTTGCGACCATTGTTTTATTAGATTTGTGATCTGTCTTAATACAGGAGGATAATTGGTTGAGAATAAGTCAGAATGAGATGCTGTTAAATGAATTCCAAGATATGGGATTGATTTTTCTGCCCATGTGAATGGGAGTGCAGCCCTAGCCGGGATCAATTCCATGTTTGTGAGTGAAATATTAAGCACTAGGCATTTCTTAGGATTAATCATAAGGCCGGATAGGGCTGCAAATCCATCAAGAGCTGGTATTAAGTTAGGACCAGAGACCTGTGGTGATGATAGAAAAAGTAATATATCGTCTGCAAATATACATAATTTGTGTGTAATACCTCCTACTTCAATGCCAGTTATAGTTTGGTTTGTTCTGATGTATTGGGCCATGGGTTCGAGTATAAGGGCAAATAATAAGGGAGATAATGGGCAACCCTGTCGGTTACCTCTTTCGATATTAAAGGCTTCAGATTTGTATCCAGCATATTTTATATAGGCTTTGGGTTTATTATATAATGCTTTGATCCATGTTAAAAAGTGGGGTCCAAAACCCCATTTTTGTAATGAATATTGCATATATTGCCAGGATACTGTGTCAAATGCCCTCTTAATATCGAGAGATAGAAAACATAAAGGGATTTTCCGTTTTTTAGCAATATGTGCCAATAACACTGCTCTGCGTATATTATCGCCTGCCTGTCTATTTGGCATGAAGCCTACTTGATCTCTATGTATTAATTTTCCTATAATGCTATTGAGGCGTTTTGCTATTATTTTTGCTAATAATTTAATATCGAGGTTTAACAAAGAGATAGGCCGATAATTCACACAGGAAGTATCATCAGAAAGGGGTTTTGGGATCATACAAACAATTGCCATTTTAGTGTTTCTTGCCGAAAAGAATGTCCATCTAGAAGTTTGTTAAAAGTTTCAGTGAGAATGGGAGAGAGTATTTCTGAGAATGTTTTATAGTATAAAGCCGAGTAGCCGTCTGGGCCTGGTCTTTTGTTAAGTTTTAGGTCTTTTATGACGTTAGCAACTTCATCTATAGTTATAGGCTCATCCAAACTGCTTTTTTGATTCTGAGATAACTCAGGTAAGGTTATTTTTGAGAAGAAGGATACAGCCTCTGTAGGATTAAATTCATTGTTTGTCTTGTATAAAGTTGCGAGATGTGAGTGAAATTTATGGACTATTTTAACTGGATTACAAGTGTAAACATTTTTTGATAATTTCAAACGTATTGGTTTGAAAGATTTGTTAGTTGAATTTAATACCCGAGCCAAATATGTACCTGGTTTGTTTGTATTCATGTAGAAATTGTGTTTGGAGCGTTTGAGGGATTTATCAACTGACTCAGTGAGAAATAGATCGTATTCCAATCTAGATTTTTCCAGATGAGATTTTGTACTCTGAGATGGATTATCTTGAAATGATATGTAGGCTGCATTAAAATTGAGTTCTATTTTTTTTGCTAGATTTTTGCGTTCCCGTTTAAATAGTGCCATTTGTCTTTGTATTGTACCACGCAAGACAGGCTTATGAGCTTCCCACAGTGTTATTGGGGAGATGTCTGTTGTATTATTAATTGATATGTATTCCTTTAAAGCTTGTTCAATGGCCATCTGATGTAGTGGGTGTTTGAGCATTATGTCCGGTAAGTACCATGTTGGGTCATGCGCTTTTGGTATGGCTGAGGCTATAGTAGTGTATACCGCATTATGGTCAGACCACGGAATCGGAATTATATCTGATGCAATAATTTCTGGTATCATTCCTATTGTTAGAAAAATATGATCTATTCTGGTGAAGGTTTGATGAGGGTGCGAGAAATAAGTGAATTTCTTTTTCATTGGGTTACTTTCTCTCCATGAATCTACCAGATTGTATTTGGAAAGAAGTTGAGAAAAAGGTAATCTAGAGGTTATTTTGGATGGTGTAAAAGGTGATTTATCTAGAAATGGGAGAAGGACCTGGTTCGAATCCCCACACATTATCACTGTTCCTATTTTGTGTGTATTAATCACTTGTAATATATGTGAGAGGAATGGTGTAGGTTGTTTGTTAGGAGCGTAGTAGGAAATCACCGTGATTGCTGTATCCATTATATAACCCATGAGTATCAGGTATCTACCTTCTGGGTCTTTAATTTCTGATGATAAGGTGAATGGTGTGGATCGGTGAAATGCAATTAGAGTTCCCCTTTGCTTGGTACAGGCAGAAGCCGTGTAAATTTGTTGATAAAAAGGAGAAATATATTTTGGAGTAGAATCTTTGGTGAAGTGTGTTTCTTGGAGGCATACTATGTGAGCCTTCTTGTTATGGAAAGTACGGAAGGCTTTGGTCCTTTTTTGAGGGACATTTATTCCCTGAACATTCAGGGAAAATATATTCAGTGGTGCCATGGCAATAGATCAAATAGTTTTGACTTACTTTTTGTTATGCAGAGCTGACTGCGCAGATCAACCTGTGTGGACTGAAGAGATGAATAGATAGAAAAGAAACCAGTGAATTCTGGAGTAAAGAGTAAACAAAAAACATATGAGATTAGATGATACATTGTATAAATTATTTTTTGCAAGTAATCACAATTTACCCGTGAAAGAGAATAAATATCTCTCTCAGGGGAATAAGTGCCTTCGTCACACTCCCACATAATATGGTTGGGAGAATGAGGAGGGCTAATGGGGGTACACGGATCTTCCGCTTACAGGAGAGAAGTGCTATGTTCATTAATTGGAGTGCAGAATATAGTTTTTGTTGAAATTATTTATTCCAGGGTGGTTGTATATGGTTAGTCTTGCCCTAGGCTAAATAATTCAGTTAGAAAGGTACTGTTAATAACTTTGGTATTGATGAAGATAGTTTGAATTATTTTGGGATTTTAACCCTTTTAGAGTAAACAATTACATATTTTATTCATATGTAACTGTTTAGATATGTTAACTCATAAAATTGAGGTTGTATTGCTTCAGATTAGAATAAACAAAAACATAATTCTAGGAACTAGTTAGGTAATAATATATTTGTTTTAAGAAAAGAAAGAAAAAGCTTCCATTACTTCTGGATTATTGAACATATTTGTCCTAAAAAGTAATAAATCTATTGTTATTACCTGATAATATATAACTGAACAAGAATTTCCTTATTTCACTTATATATTCTAAGGCTATATGAATCAGAAGTAATAAGAAATATAACTGGAATGTAACATGATCCCACACAGTGTGTGACTATCAGAATGCAGTTACATTCAGTTATAAATACAGGTTTTTTATAGAGAACCATCTCTTAGTATAATAAATGAAGAGATATCAGGAATTAGGATGTCAGTCCATTGAATCTTCTTGGTCCATGGATGATGTGGCATAACAGCCTCTTTTGTGAGAATGATGATTCCCATTTTGTTCTGAAATTTTCTGGGTGCTGCCTGAAGGTGAAGATGATGCCATTCTTCTGCGTGTGGGAGTGTTGCTGCTTGTGGGTTCTGTCAGATTTAATTTTAAAAGGGTTTGTTGTAGTTCATCTGCTGATCTGCTTCTGTAAATTGTTCCTTGGTAGTTAAATCTGACTGAAAAGGGGAAGCCCCATTGATACATAATGTTGTGGCGTTGCAGTTCCATTAGTTGGGGTTTCATGGATCGTCTTTTAGTAATAGTAAGTTGGGATAGGTCAGCAAAAATTTGATAATTGTGTCCTTGAAAATTAAGTTCCTTTTTTTCTCTTGCAGCAATTAGTATTTGTTCTTTCGTTCTGTAATAATAAAATTTTGTGATTATATCACGTGGGGGTCCATCTTTCTTTTTGGCTGTGAGGGCTCTGTGTACTCTGTCCAGTTCTAAACGTTCAATAGGGATATCTGGCTTTAGTTCTTGTAATAGAGCAGTAATAGTAGATTGCAGGTCTGTCACAGTTTCAGGTATTCCCCTTATGCGCAAGTTTGAACGTCTGGCTCTATTTTCATAATCTTCGAGCTTAGTTTGAAGTATTAAATTCTCTTTTTTTAATTGTTCCAATTCTGTTATATTTTCTTGGGTTGAAATTTCAATTTCATCCATTTATATTTCTAAGGCTGCGGTGCGGTTTCCCAGCTCTCTTATTTCTTTGGTTAGGCTTTTTGTTATTTGGTCTGAGGCTTGTTTTAAAGCCTTATGAAGCATCTTTTCAAATTGTAATAATATTACTGGGGATACTGAGGAGGCTTGTGGAGAAGTTTGTGAGAGGATTTGTTCTGTATCTGACTCAAATGGAGAGTCTTGCTGTGACTTTTTCTGTCTGTGAGAGCGCCCTGATGCTGTATCTTGTGAGGTGACTGGAGCTGCTTCAGCTGCAGTGAGTGCCTGTGAGCTCTTTGTGAGGTGATTTTTATTTCTGCCACGGTTTCCTCCCAGTACCATATTTCCTGCCCAAACTTTCACAGTTTGTTCCCTGGGGCAAAAAGGTTAAAATGGATACCTTTTGAGCCTGCAGGCTCCGCTTTGTCCTTCTCTTCTCTCCTCAGCGGTGTGGAGCTCTAACAATGCATGTCTGCTCCGCTAGGCTCCGCCTCCTGCCCCCCCAGGACTTTCAAAATTTTCCAAACCCTCAGATAAATCCTCTTTGGCATTAGGGGGCAACCTACTTTACAATGTGGGGGGCATCTGTTAGCCTTTATGACTGCTTGGACAACTGACGTCTCAGATCCTGGATGCTGGGGATGGTTTATGGGGTCAACATACTAAAGTTCTATTCCCAGTCCCCTCCCATCATTGCCCAAGTCTTTGAGGACTTCCCAAACCGAAAGGGGGCATCTGCCTCATTTTCCACCTTAAGGCCCTTAAACGTCTTTATAATTCCATGTCCCCAGTTTTCAGTGCATCAGCAACTCTTTTGCTTTCTGTGGGTCCTCTTTTTACTTCCAGTATTTGGCCCTGACACTTTGCCTATCTTTTGCACCTCGGGTGTCACCAAGGTGCTGGCACCTGTGTGTTTACCTTATCACTATTCCAACGTATTACTCTCAATGCACACGTTCCTGTTGACATGCCTGTGCATATAAGTGGGTGCTGAAGTGACCACCAGCTGGAACCGTGAATACTCAGAGCGAGAGAATGTCTCCAGCACACCATGGATCTATCCAAAGCTTTATTCAGCGATCACATTGTTACAGCAAATAGCAATGTTTTGAAGCCTCGCAAGATCCCTTCATCATGCATGTCATCAGGGGTCACATGCCTGAAGAAGGGGCCCTGCGAGGCTCTGAAACTTTGCTATTTGCTGTAATGATGTGATTGCTGAATAAAACTTTGTACCCATTCTGGAGATCCATGGGGTGCTGGTGATATGCTCTCGCTCTACCTTACAGCTATGTCTTCCATTAGGAAATCTGTCTTTTTTTTTTTTCTTTTTTTGTCATTACTGAGGGTCCCCAAAAAGTGGAACCTGCATCTCATCCCACCATTTTTCAATGGCTCAGACAGCCTATCAATAAAGATTATGGTCTTATTGAGTGGGTTCCACCCATTCCTGCCAGGCGCACTCCTACTAGATCTGTGAGCAACTCTGTTCAGCATCAAGCAACTGTAAAACTGTTACTTAGTCTTCTGTTCACATGTTCTTACAGTTTTACCAGATGGATGTTTTGGCCTCATCTTTAAAGTGGTTGTAAACCTCAGACATGAAATATGAACAAAGCATATCTCTCTTTAGTGTGTGCTTGTCTAAATCCAGAGCACTAAGTGTTATTTCTGCCCACTGCCTCGTTCCTTCTGCTATTCTGCTGTAAGCAGCTGGCTGGAATGGATCACAGTGTTTCTCCAGGAGCAAAGGAACCAAGCAGCAAAGGTTACATGCTCGGAGCTGACTGCTCCTTCTACAGGCCAATAGAAGAAGCAGTCAGCTCCGAGCACATAGCCTTTCATCACTGCAGCCCTGATTGACAAGATTCCAGCCCTGCCTAGGTCCAATCAGAAGCCGGTGACATCACTTCCTGTTCCACGGACCATGCTGGTCTGTTTGGAGCTGCTTGGTTCCTTTGCTCCTGGAGAAACACTGTGATCTATTCCAGCCAGCTGCACAATCCTTTCCAGCTATCCGGAACAGCGGTGGGACCCACAGAGCCATGTGGAATGCCAGGACTGCACTTTACTTTGACAAGCATGCATCTTCTATCATCTTGTAAGTGTTTTTAATCTTATCCTATTAAAGTCATCATTTTAATACTACACGTAGGTCGGTGCCTCCCCCTCCCTGTTTTTTCCTTACATGTCTGGCAGAGTTCTGGACACACTATGAAGGATGGCTGCCTTCCTTTTAACCCTTTATACCCCTTTTATATGGATACATCACCATCCAGCTATTACAGCCACAGACCATACCCCTAAGGATTACTCCATCTGGAGCGCCAGATAAACACTGCCTATACTGCCCACTGATGTAACTTCAGCTCTCTGCTTTCCAGAGCTGAGCGATCCTGTGTAAATTCTGCACTTTGAATGGAGGTAAGGGAAAGACAGCTGAAGATGAACAGGTACAATTGATGTAGGAGGATTTTTTCATCTTCGTATATCACCTGAGGCCAGCCACTTCACTGGGTATATGTGAGGGTTTACATCCACTTTAAGCTGCAGGCCATCCCTAGTTCTGTTGTTTTACAGGCCTTTTAGACATTTGTTGCTGTTGCCCACTCATTTAGTTGGACTGCTTTTGGCCTCTCAATGGGTGAGAGAAAAATAGAATTTCGTATTTACCATAAAGTCTATTTCTTGAAGTCCATCGAGGGACACAGGTTACACCTGTGTTTATTATGATCATGCTCTTGGGGCTGCTTTACCACAAAACCAAGGCATGCTAGGTGTAGGGGGATTAATACTTGGCTGGCCCACAATTTTTTGGTTTGACAATTTCCAACCCTCCTGTAGACAGCAGTGTAACCTAAAACTGAATGTTTGTGTCCCTCAATGTACTCCAATAAATAGATTTTACAGGAAGTACACAAATCCTATTGTATCCTTTTTTTTTTTTTGGTTACATTTTCTCTAATAAAATGGTCAATCATTAGTAAGTTATATGGTACTCACATTGTGCAATTTGTTTTTCTTACAGTATCCAGGCATTATAGAACCCGTCCTGTCATCAATACATGCAATTTCTCAGGAGTGCCAACACACACTAGAAGCTTCATCTTCAGGATTGTCTATGGACCAGTATTCTGTGTTAGAGGTAATCTAGCTGAGGTGATAGCAATATTTTTGTTATATGTAGCACAAATCAGTAAGGTTTCTGTAGCACAAAGTTAAAGGGACGGACTAAACTGAATATTGGGATGATGGGATGACTGGATTATTGGCAGCAATACTGAGAACTCTCACTAGATGTCAGTGTACTTTATACTCATTAATATGGTAATAACTCTGTTTCTCAAAATATGTTATTCTTTCCTGCAGTGCTTGATACAATGTTGCAAGAAGCAGTTGCTAATGTTTAACTGTTCACTTTCTGATATATATATATATATATATATATATATATATATATATATATATATATATATATATATAATTTATAACAGGATCATTGTAAATTATACAGTGTGACAGCAGGCAGGTAAAATCACCTGGTTGCATCCAGGATGGAAAATATGTATGCCCTAGATTCAGGCTTTATGCTGACTTATACCACTAGGGGGAGTGCTGGGAGTCCTGCAGGGGAAGAGTTAATGAGCCCAGCTGAAGTAAGTGGGCTCATTAAGACCTATAGAAAACACCCCAGCAGGCTTAGGGAGATGCTCCATCCTGGAACCAGTTCTGTGATTGTGTAGACTGGGGAGTGTGGTATCTGAGCTTTGCGGTGAGTTAACGCCTGTGTGGCAAAACTTCTCAAAGAGAGATAGGGTCTGGGGCAGCACAAGGCTGCACCCAGTTGTTAGTTAGGGACACTGCGTGTGTAGTAAGCGGTCAAGCTGACCAGGATTTCTTTTCATGTTTCTTTTTTTGTTTTTCTGTTATTTTTCAATGCATCTAGTCTGAATAAACCGCACCTTTGTTTTTGTTTCACCTACCAAGCTGTCTGCTGTGCCTGATTTTGTGTGGTGAACCCATCCAGGGGGTCACACACACCCGCTGCCGAGCTAACCCCTCACAGTTGGTGGAGAATGCGGGCAGTTTTTTTTAAAGGCCAGCATGGAGGAGATACTGAGACAGCTGGTTTTAGCAAATGCAAATCAGCAGCAGACAAATGCAGGTTTGCAAAAGAGCCTTGCAGCTCAACAACAAAGCCAGCAGCAGATAAATGCAACTTTGCAGCAGAGTCTGGAAGCTCAGCAGAAAGCTCAACTGCAGAGTCTGGACGCTCAGCAACAAGCCCAGCAGCAATCTGAGGCCCGCTTCATAGAGCTGTTACAAAAGCAAGAGCAGAGACTCCAACAACAAATCGAGACATTAATGCAGCAACGGCCGCAGACCAGTGAGGCAAGTGGTTCCACTAATACTGCATCCTTTGGTGTGAGCCGTTTACTGACAAAAATGACTGGAGAGGATGATCCGGAGGTGTTTTTGACCACATTTGAAAGGACTGCTGAAAGGGAAAAGTGGCCTAAGGAGCAGTGGGCTGGACTTGTGGCCCCTCTGTTAACAGGGGAATCGCAGAAAGCCTATTATGACCTAGAGCCGGACCAAGCAAAAGACTATGTGGTGCTAAAAACAGAAATATTGGCACGGCTGGGTGTCACCCTGGCCGTCCGGGCTCAGCGTGTACATAACTGGACTTTCCGGCTTGGAAAACCCCCCAGGTCTCAAATGTATGATCTCATTCACCTGAGCAGGAGGTGGCTGCAGCCAGAGACTTTGACCGCACCAAACATTGTAGAACGTGTTGTTATGGATCGTTTCCTGAGAGCTCTTCCTACTGCCATCCAAAAGTGGGTAAGCCATGGAGACCCAGAAACTGCAGATAAGCTTGTGGATCTGGTTGAGAGGTACTTGGCTACAGAGAACCTGACCACCTCTTCCAGGGACTCACGGACTTTCCACCCTAAGACCAGACCATTCCCCGTGGCGGGTAAGATGACTCCAAGGGGTGAGGGTGGAGAGAGTGAGAAGGTGGGGGTTCAACCTAATGTCTGGCGGGAGCAGCCCGGGAAGCCCAGGCCGCAAGAGGCAGCGAAAAAGATTATTTGCTACCGCTGCCGGCAAGAGGGACATATTTCAGCTAATTGCCCAGTTGTGGATGAACCTATGCAATGTGACTTTATAAGGGACAGACGTCAGTCGATGTTTGCGACAGTCGCTTGTACTGCCATTCGGGGACCTGAGAAACATTTATGTAAAATGTGTATTAATGGTAGAAATGTGGATGTGTTGCTGGATTCAGGTAGCCTGGTGACATTGATAAAGGCTGAATTAGTTACTACAGTGGTCTCTGGGAATAACAAGGTGGCTGTTATTTGTGTGCATGGGGACACCCGAGAGTATCCTGTAACTTCAGTGTTTTTTGAGACCCACAAAGGTAACCTCTCTCATCAGGTGGGGTTAGTGTCTCACTTACCACATGATGCCATTGTGGGAAGGGATTTTCCAATGTTCTGGGAACTCTGGGATTGTCCTGAGCCCCCCACTGGTGCCCCTATAGACCAGAAAGATGATGACCAGAATTCCTCTGAGAGTGGTGAGGACTCTCCAGAATTTCCCTTGTCGGTATTGGCAGGGGAAACTCGAGAAAATGGGGAGGAGCCAACATCCTCAGATGAAAACATGCCGTCTGTGGAATTTTCAGATCTTGAGGTTCACAGGGAAAATTTTGCCACAGAACAGTTAAAAGACCCCACCCTAATAAAGGCACGGGAAAATGTGGTGAAAATAGATGGCGAGTTAGTGAACCCAGAAAAAACTTGCACTTACCCGTACTTCACTGTGGAAAGGGACCTACTGTATCGAGTGGCTCAAAGGGCAGAAGAAACCGTTGAGCAACTTGTGGTGCCCAAACCTTACAGGAAGTTGGTGTTGGAATTGGCCCATGGGCACATTCTTGGAGGTCATCTGGGGACAGAGAAAACCAGAGAGAGAGTATTGCAGAGATTCTATTGGCCTGGGGTCATGAAGGAAACAGAAAATTATTGTTCCTCCTGCCCTGTGTGTCAGAAGTCGGCACCTATGCCACATTTCCGTAACCCGCTGGTACCTCTTCCTATCATTGAGATCCCCTTTGAGAGGATCGCAATGGATTTGGTAGGTCCGATAATGAAGTCCGCTAGGGGGCATCAGTACATTTTGGTTATAATGGACTATGCCACCCGTTATCCGGAAGCGATTCCTCTTCGAAATACCTCGGCCAAAACCATAGCCAAAGAACTATCACTTGTTTTTAGCCGTGTGGGTATTTGTAAGGAACTGCTTACGGACCAAGGTACACCTTTTATGTCCCGAGTTATGAAAGAACTATGCAAGTTGTTCAAAGTGACACAGTTACGTACGTCTGTGTATCACCCCCAAACAGATGGGTTGGTTGAAAGATTCAACAAAACCCTAAAACAAATGTTAAAGAAGGTGGTGGATAGAGATGGAAAGAATTGGGACTGTCTAATACCCTATTTGATGTTTGCCATTAGGGAGGTACCCCAATCCTCTACGGGTTTCTCACCCTTCGAGTTACTCTATGGGAGACACCCAAGAGGACTGCTGGATATCGCCAAGGAAACTTGGGAAAATGAGAGTTCTCCCCACAGGAGTGTGATTGAGCATGTCGCCCTGATGCAAGATAGAATTGCACAGGTAATGCCAATCGTAAAGGAACATTTGGCCCAATCGCAGTTAGCACAGCAGAGAGTGTACAACCGTGGGGCCAAGACCCGTACTTTTTCCCCGGGGGATAAGGTATTGGTGCTAGTCCCTACGGTTGAAAGCAAATTCATGGCCAAATGGCAAGGTCCATACGAAGTTCTTGAAAAATTGAGCGAGGTGAACTATAGGGTCAGACAGCCAGGAAGGCGAAAGCTGGAACAGGTATATCACGTCAATCTGCTGAAAGCCTGGAGGGATAGGGAATCCCTAGTTGCAGAGACTTTGTCACCGGTCCAGTCTGATTGCTTTGTTCCTGAGGTTGGAATCGCAGTCACCTTATCGAAACCCCAAAAACAGGAGGTTAAAGAGTTTGTACTTCGCAACAAAGAGATTTTCTCTGAGCTGCCGGGAGAAACATCTGGCGTAGAGCATGATATTATTACCCCGCCAGGAGAAAGGGTAAAACTAAAACCTTATAGAATACCAGAGGCCCGACGGGAGGCAATACGTGGGGAGGTTCAAAGGATGCTGGAATTGGGTGTGATAGAGGAGTCCCAGAGTGACTGGTCCAGTCCTATCGTACTAGTGCCCAAACCTGATGGGAGCTGGCGGTTTTGTAACGATTTTCGACAATTGAATAAAGTTACAAAATTTGACACCTACCCCATGCCGCGTATAGATGAGTTGATCGACCGGCTGGGAACAGCCCGATACATGACAACTCTCGATCTCACCAAAGGGTATTGGCAAATTCCCCTGGCCGAGTCGGCCAAGGAGAAAACTGCGTTTGTAACCCCAGATGGGGCGTTTCAATACAAGAGAATGCCGTTTGGGTTACAGAATGCACCTGCAACATTCCAGCGGAAAATGGACAAGATTCTGAGGCCCCATCAGAAGTATGCTGCAGCTTACCTGGATGATGTGATTATCCATAGCACAGATTGGGTCTCACATCTGCCAAAAGTGCAAGCAGTCTTAGACTCCATTCGGGAAGCTGGGTTTACGGCCAATCCAAAGAAGTGTACCATTGGACAGGAGGAGGCCAAATATCTGGGGTACACTATTGGGAGGGGAGTGATAAAGCCTCAAGTCAATAAAGTCGAGGCCATACAGAGTTGGCCACGTCCCAACAGCAAGAAACAGGTACGAGCCTTTCTGGGAATCGCTGGCTATTATCGGCGATTCATCCCCCATTTTGCTTCTCAGGCTGTGCCCCTCACCAACCTGACAAAAGGGAAAGAGTCTGTCATGGTCAAATGGTCCCCGGAGGCTGAAGCAGCATTCCAGTCATTAAAAACTGCCTTATGTAGCCAGCCAGTGTTGTACTCCCCAGACTTCTCTAAGGACTTTGTTGTACAAACTGATGCATCAGACGTTGGGTTGGGAGCAGTGTTGTCCCAGGTCTGGAACGGGGAAGAGCACCCAGTCATTTACCTCAGCAGGAAATTGAAGTCCCATGAGGTAAATTACGCCACAATTGAGAAGGAGTGTTTAGCTGTGAAGTGGGCTCTAGATTCCCTTCGGTACTATCTATTAGGTAGGCACTTTGACCTGGTAACTGATCACGCTCCTTTAAAGTGGATGGCTCAAAACAAGGAGACCAATAGAAGGATAAATAGGTGGTTCCTGGCCCTACAGGAATTCAACTTTACAGTAAAGCATCGCCCTGGCGTTAAAATGGGGAATGTGGATGCTTTGTCTCGAGTACATGCGTGCCTGACTGCGTGTGTTCCAACCCCAAGGTTGAAACAAGAGGGGGGGGTATGTGACAGCAGGCAGGTAAAATCACCTGGTTGCATCCAGGATGGAAAATATGTATGCCCTAGATTCAGGCTTTATGCTGACTTATACCACTAGGGGGAGTGCTGGGAGTCCTGCAGGGGAAGAGTTAATGAGCCCAGCTGAAGTAAGTGGGCTCATTAAGACCTATAGAAAACACCCCAGCAGGCTTAGGGAGATGCTCCATCCTGGAACCAGTTCTGTGATTGTGTAGACTGGGGAGTGTGGTATCTGAGCTTTGCGGTGAGTTAACGCCTGTGTGGCAAAACTTCTCAAAGAGAGATAGGGTCTGGGGCAGCACAAGGCTGCACCCAGTTGTTAGTTAGGGACACTGCGTGTGTAGTAAGCGGTCAAGCTGACCAGGATTTCTTTTCATGTTTCTTTTTTTGTTTTTCTGTTATTTTTCAATGCATCTAGTCTGAATAAACCGCACCTTTGTTTTTGTTTCACCTACCAAGCTGTCTGCTGTGCCTGATTTTGTGTGGTGAACCCATCCAGGGGGTCACACACACCCGCTGCCGAGCTAACCCCTCACAACAGATATAATGGAAACATTGCATTGACTTGTTTTTGATGGGATTATGGGTAGAATTATTATTTCTCATGGCGTTTATGGGAAAAATATCATGTTAACACCTGACAATGAACATATTTAACCCATTACTTCTAACATGGGGATTATGGTTGGAATATTGTAGTTAAACATACATAGGAACCTATTTAACCCATTTCTGATAAGAATATGCATTCAATTATTTTTCTACATGGGGATTATGGGTGGAATATTACAGTTAAACATACATAGGAATATATTTAACCCATTTCTGATAAGAATATGCATAGCATTATTTTTCTACATGGGGATTATGGTTGGAATATTGTACTTAGTTTTAATATATTCCTATGTATGCTTAACTACAATATTCCACCCATAATCTCCATGTAGAAAAATAAATATATGCACATTCTTAAAATAAATAAGTTAAATATGTTCCTATGTATGTTTAACTACAATATTCCACCCATCATCTCCATGTAGAACAATAATTATATGCATATTCATATCAGAAATGGGTATAATATATGCCTATGTATGTTAAACTGTAATTCCACCCATAATTCCTGGGTAGAAAAATAATTATATGCATATTCTTATCAGAAATGGGTTAAATAGGTTCCTATGTATGTTTAACTGTAATATTCTACCCATAATCCCCATGTAGAAAAATAATTATATGTATATTCATATCAGACTATGTTCCTATGTATGTTTAACTACAATATTCCACCCATAATCCCCATGTAGAAATATAATTTATATGCATATTATTATCAGTAATGGGTTAAATATTTTCATTGTCAGGTGTTAACATGATAATGCTCCTATAAACCCCATGAGAAATAATTCTACTACCCATATTCCTATCAAAAACAGGTCAAATGTAATTTTTCAATTACTTCTGTATAATTTACAATGATTCTGTTATACATCTCCAAATATATATATCAGCAAGTGAACAGTTAAACATTAGCAACTGCTTCTTGCAACATTGTATCAAGCACTGCAGGAAAGAATAACATATTTTGAAAAACAACAATCATTACCATATATATGTGTATAAAGTACACTGACATCTAATGAGAGTTCTCCGTATTGCTGCCAATAATCCAATCATCCCATCATCAAAATATGCAGTTTAGTACATCCCAAAGTTAAAGCAGCACATATAAATGTTTATTACTAAATAAAATGAGGTTAATTTACTAAAGGCAAATATACTGTGCACTGCAAGTGCACTTGCTCTAGATCTGAGGGGAAGCTCTGCTGATTTCTATCATCCATTCATTTGCAAACAGAAATGCTGTTTATTTTCCTTGCATGTGATTGGGTATTCTTTGCAAAGTGAAGCTTTACCTTCTTTACTAAGCTCTGGAGCAAGTGCACTTGCAGTGCACAGTATATTTGCCTGTAGTAAACCAGCCCCCAATGTATTTTGTTGTAGAGTGACTCAAATGTATGTTGTATTTGAGATCATGTAAAAGCGGAGTTCTAGCCTTTCCTACACCCATGACCCCACTGGTAGCCAATACCTGTGCCTGTAATCTTTGGCTATCGTGTTGTGCTTTTTTTCTTATTTAGTTACCTTTTTTTTTATTATTTAAAATTCCCTCCACTTCCAGTGCTAGTCACCACAGCGATGTACATCATATCTTGACTCCCATTGACTCGTGGGATTGATGACATTGATATCCCAGGAGTCAATGGGAGTCAGGATATGTCGGGCACCCTCCACTGCCATTGTGTTATTTCTGCAAGCCAGAGTGCACCGTGCTGTATCCTGACTGATCAGGCGCGAGATTGGGAGGTGCATGCTGGGTAGCCAGCTGCACCAAATCCCAGAAACAAGTACAAGCGGGCTTCAGATGCCCACATTAGCAATGGGCGCTGTCTGCATACCAGGGACACTGTGAGTAAAGGAATATTTATAAGCCACATCAATTATCACATTGATAACAGTTTACACGTTTGATTGTATTTGCAAAGAAAATCATAGGGGTGCTTTATTTAAAATTCGACAAGGAGATTGGAACTCCACTTTAAATATGAAGTGTATTCTTAGAAAGAAGCTATATGAGTAGGTGACAGTGATAAGAATAAAGAAAATAGGCACCAACATCCCTGTAATTAAATATAGAAAAGGGAGATTTTTTTTGGCGGGACTTTCAGGGTGCCAACGAGGAAAAAAAAAAGTCTGAATCCATACTAGGTATAAAAAATGACAAATTTATTAATGTTATATACAGAACATATACAGAACATGATAAAAGATTTGGTATGAGTTATGTGCAAAAGTACAAAAATACATCTAAAATTCAAAGTAGATGACAATTTATAATCATTCGGAGATGGCGTTGGAGTGATGGTCCCGGGACCATCACTCCAACGCCATCTCCGAGTGATTATAGTCCCGATCAGAGCTTCCAGTTGTGGTTGCCCCTGAATGTTTTTACTGTATTAAATGAATACTTGCCTGAATCAGGAATTGTGCTGCCAGCAGAAACCAGTCTGCTTCTTCATCTGTCTAGTGCAGGCTAGAAAATAGTATGACAACAATAGACTATTCCTCATTTAAGTTGTTTCTAATAAATCAAGCTCAGCGTAATCTACTAACTGGTCACCTAATTTTCCGTAATATTTAATAATAAATATGAAAAATCTTTGTTTGCATGAGAATAGAAAAATATCATTGCATGTGATTCTGCATTAGTCGTGAAATATTGTATTGCTCTTCCAGGAACTGATTGACATCAATCAACATCACCTAAATGTGATTGGTGTTGGACATCCTTCATTGGACAGACTCTGTCAGGTGACTGTTTTG
Source organism: Aquarana catesbeiana (assembly GCF_042186555.1). Taxonomy (NCBI): domain Eukaryota; kingdom Metazoa; phylum Chordata; class Amphibia; order Anura; family Ranidae; genus Aquarana; species Aquarana catesbeiana. Next base: position 316,780,212 of record NC_133324.1, on the reverse strand, counting down.
CATGGTCTGCACAGTAAACTGACAGGTGCTGGAGGAGGTGGCTGTGCAATAACTTTACTGCGACCTGGTAAGTATTACACTCATTTGTCATGTCATGGCTGTTGTGAGAGGAACCTGAAAACACCATTCCCTGTGGATTTGAGCTTTCCTGGCAGTCAAGAATAAAAGATGAAGGAATGCTTTCTTCTGTCATGTGACTGATATTGCCTTACTTGAATAGAGAGTATGCAATTATCCTTTCTGTAAAGAAGATATTTGTAATTGTGACAAAAGGAATTTTGGTGCACCCTCTTCACACCTTTTTTTGTAAGATTTTTAAAATACTCAAAACTGTTCAGTGTATATAGTTTTAGACAGTTTTTTGTGGTTCTCATGTCGTGTTAACAACCAATACGAAAGCATGTGAATAGGCGCTTATGGTTGAAAGGAAAGCAAATCCAAAGAGTAGCAATATTGCTGCAATGATGTACTATAAATGACACTTATCTTAGTCATTTTGAACAAAAATAGTCAGCACTTCACATGTAGCTTCTGGTAAAACTTCAGCTCTTTTTGAGGCAGAAGCTTAAACCTTTAGTTTTTGGAATCAGGGATCAGTGCTGTTGTCCTTAGGATGGGGGATTGCTATCTTTTGGTGCCGTGTATTCAGTGCAGGACAAAGTCCGCTTCTTCTGCACTGGTCACATCACTGTTATCTAATTAAAGTGGATGTGTAAACCCCATTAATGAAATTTGACCTGGGCACATATATCTATAGTGTTTACTTATCTCTCTCCAAAGCCCTAAGTCCCGTGTCTTTCTGCTGCTCCGTTCCTCTGTTATCAGCATGATAACATCTGACAAGTTCTCCAACACAGGAGATAAAAGCAGCTGAATATTTGTGTCGGGTAGGGAACTTAGAGACAGATAAGCAGAGAGCTTGTCTATTCACAGCACAGCTCTGCAAAATTCTGCCTATGTGGAGTGGGGCTGTGTGCCTTTCCTCCAATCGGCTCACACACAGTGTATGCCCAGACTCGCCTCCCGCTGCTGATTCAGGAAGAAAATTTTGATTTATCCCTGTGTATCAGCTGAGGCTGTTCACTTCACTGGGTTTATGTGAGGGTTTACATCCACTTTAAGGGGTTACGTTACTGGGGGGGAGGATGGGGCTGCAAGGGCCCATTTTAGAGGTTAGAATGAGAGTTAATTGTTGGGGGTCTAATGCCGCATACACGGTCGGAATTTCCGACCACAAATGTTTGATGTGAGCTTGTTGTCAGAAATTCCGACCATGTGTAGGCTCCATCGCACATTTGCTGTTGGAATTTCCGAAAACAAAAATTTGAGAGCCGAATCTCAAATTTTCCGACAACAAAATCCGTTGTTGGAAATTCCGATCGTGTGTACACAATTCTGACGCACAAAATTCCACACATGCTCGGAATCTAGCAGAAGAGCCGCACTGGCTATTGAACTTTTTCAATAGCCATTTTTCTCGGCTCGTTGTAGTGTTGTATGTCACCGTGTTCTTGACATTTGGAATTTCCGACAACATTTGTGTGACCGTGTGTATGCAAGACAAGTTTGAGCCAACATCTGTCGGAAATAAATCCACGGTTTTGTTGTCGAAATGTCCGATCGTGTGTACGTGGCATTAGGGTTAAGGGCTAGTTGGGGCTTAGCTGTTTGGAAAGGTTAGGAGTTAAGGGTTTATTTTATGTGTTGTGTTGAGTTAACTGTTAAGGTCATAATAAGAGTTAAGATCGAGTTAAGGGGTTATGTGTTAGGGAAGGTTAAGATTTAAAGAGGTTACAAAGTCCAAAAATTTTTTACCTTAATACAGTTCCTGTATTAAGGTAAAAAATGTTCCAGTATTTGTATCGCCCCCTCATGCCCACTTATACTTACCTGAGCCCTCTCTTGATCCAGTTCTGTGCCTATCTGCAGTGATACTGGTTTATCTCTCCTCACAGGATACAGAGGCAGCAGCTGGAGCCATTGGCTCCTGCTGCTCTTAAGCAAATCCTGTGAGGAGGGAGCGGGGGCGATGCCAAGTCACACTGTGGTGTGTCTATGGACAGACACAGCAAAACCCTGGAGCGAGCCAAAGTGGCTTACTATGATGGCGCACGCAGAAGAGGGAAAGCTATGAGCACCGGCAGGGGACCCTACAAGAGGTTTGGGGCACCTGTGTGCAATACCATTACACAGATTAAGTATAAACCAGTTTGTTATTTTCCAAAAAAAAGGAAGCCTTTAAGAACTCTTTAGGGACTCATTTGAGGGGTTGGGTTAAGTTTTGGGATTAAACATTAGGGTCTGTTATTGTATTGGGGACACTTGAGGAAAAATCAAGTATTACCACTTGGCACCTCACTGCCAGACTAACAATGAATTTGGGCAGGTTAGCAAACCTAAATAGGTAAAACACTCTGCTCTTCCAATAAATTAAAAGGCCTGGATGAACTATAGCTGTTGTGCTGTAGATAGATACGCTTTGTGTCCTCTATATTAGGAACAACTCGCCAGGTCAAACAGTACTTTTCTCCAATTAGGGATAAACCAAACTCCTTCCCTCACTTTGTCCTTTTTGGAATCGCTGGGCAATCTTTACCTCATATTACCATGTTAATCCGAGAAGTGGGAGATTCTCCATAGTTTTTTTTATCAGTCTTCCTTTTATGTCCTAAAACCTGCACTTAGCCAGCTAATGCACACAATGTCCTCTTCCTCCCCCGGTCTTCTGAGATTTAGGAGCGTACCAACCATGCGTAATAATGTCACAGACTCTGCCCTGCATGTATCGTCATTTCCAGGAGACTGAGGGGAATGATATTCACTTTGTACTGTGTGTCAGTATTTTTTTAATACACAGAAGGCAAATCGGTTGATAATAATTATATGTCATATATGAATATATTAATTTATTATTATATTGTTTTTATATGTATAGTTTTGTGGCTCACCAACACCAAGGTATTGAACAAAAAATGATTATTTAGAAACACTTTTTTGAGCCACTTGATTATCTGGTGCCTTTTTATTATTTTTAACCATTATATCTTAGCACTCTGCCTAAATCTGGCCATACCCACAAAGAATTTTGGCCAAAATTCACTCAGTGGGTGGCCCTGTCAGCTGAACCGTGCCTGCATCCAATCAGATGCAGGCGTTATTTGGGTACTTTTACAGGCTGTTAAAATACAATAGATGACACAGGAGAGTTGTGCATCTATACTTTGAAGCATGGAGGAGTCTGTGAGATTTTGTACCATCATCCTGCAATGTGTATGGCCAGCTTTAGCAATCCTATAGGTTACAAAATTTGTCCCAATCACAATATTTATGGCAGACAAAAAAGTCACACTTATTTGCTAAGCTTTCTCTTTAAAATATCTTAAAGAAATATACCTTTTCTTTGACAGGGCTCATGTATACTATTAAAGGCAGGTACATTCACTTGTTCCTATATACATGTATATGCTGTGTTTTATTTGTCAATTTGAGGCTGGCTTAAAGGAGAAGTATGGCCAAAGCTTTTTTTAGTTTCAATAGATTTTTATTAAGTTTTCAATAGTAAATAGTACAGAAAGGAAGAAAATAGCCGTATACATAGGAAGCTTATATATGATACTTTGTTGTTATTGCTCTATCATGAAAACGTTATTTGGAGAACATCATCTTTATAAATATATATACTTGTAGAAGATAACAAGACGTATATAATATCGTTATATTACCAAGTGCGCGTCTGTCTTCCGGCACCCCTATGGGAACTTTCTGTGCCTCGGTCAACAGACGCACACCCAATATTTTTATTCCGTCTCTATTACTTATAAACTAAGATTATGTTTCAGGGTAGTATTACATTTCGCCTTCATGTAGGACATTATTTATATAAAGATATAGTAAATAGGAGGTTATACTTAAAGGAACTGCCGTAAAAATTGTGACATAAGTGAACCGAGTAAGAGGGTAAAGGGATATCTAGTGTAGTTCTATGAGGTAGACACATCTTCATTTGGTATGTAATGTATGGTGCCAATCTGTCCATGTTTTCCAAATCAGACTTTTAGTTGTGTAATTGCCTTGAGAAGCGGCAAACATAAGTTCGTATGATATATGGAGATTAGTGGTTTTGATTACATCATTAATAGATGGTATTTCAGTTTTTAACCATCGTCTCGATATTTCGAGGCGAGCGCTAATAAGAATCTGGGTAACTATTTGTCTCATGGAGTGGGGTACCACATCTATTCCCAAGGACAGGATAGCCATATTGGGCGTATTATATATTTGGGTTTTAGTGACCTGTTTTATGAGATGGAATATATTGGTCCAGTAGGTTTTCAATCGTGGGCATGACCAGAAAATATGGGTGATAGATCCTCTTTGACCACAATTTCTCCAACAAAGTGGCGATATTTGTGGGTTGAACCCTGCCAATCGTGTGGGAGTTAGATACCATCTCAAGAGTAGTTTTTGGCATAACTCCCACAGATTAACACTTCTAGAGGCCTTGTATATGGATGATATTGCTTGTTTCCATTGTTCTAAGGTATAGGATGTATTAAAATCAATTTCCCAAGTTCTCATAGAGGGTGTCTTGTTAAATATTGATTTCTGATTTAAAAGGTTATAAAATAGCGAGATACCTTTGATAGAGGTAGTGGGGTTTGAGAAATATAAGTATGCCTTCCAAATAATGTTTATATGAGTGTTGTTAATCGATAATAGTAAATGGGATACTTGTAAGTACGTGTAGTATTCTTTAGAGTCTAAGTTATGCTCTAATTGAAGTGCTCGGAAGGTCTTTATTGTGGGTCCTATATAGAAATCTTCGACTGTTTTTAGGCCTTTGGATTCCCAATGTTTAATGTTGATATTAGGTATCAACAGTTGTAAACTGGTAATGGGGAGGGCAATGGATTTGGAAGGATAGTCATTGATGGGAGTGTTTAGGAATGCTTTCCATGTGTTTATAGATGCCTTCATTGTGGGCGAGAGTTTGGTGGAGGAATGTGGCAACATAGTGCAGGTCAATAGGAGGTCGTATAAGCTATGGTTAGGGGATTGGAAAGATTCCAATTCTTGCCATCTTGGGGTACAATTCCCCGGAAACCAATATTTAAGTTGGGCCAAAATTGCCGCAAGATAGTAGTCCTTCAGCAGGACATGTCCCACTCCCCCTGTTCCTCTGGATTTAATAAGCTTATGGAATGCGCATTTAGGCTTCTTTCCCTGCCAGAGGAATCCATTAATCATGGACTGTGCTCTGACAAAGAAACTGTCTGGAATTGGTATGGGTATGGCTCTAAATATATATATAAATTGAGGGAGTATCGTCATTTTAAAGGCCGCGAGGCGACCTGACCATGTAAATTCTGTTTTGTTTATTGTTTGTAATTTTTGATGTAAACTAAGTAAGAATTGGGTATAGTTTGTTTCCACCATTTTTCTGGTATCATCTGTGAGTGTTATGCCTAGATATTTTATCCCTTCTGTAGTCCATTTATATGGAAATTGTGATTTAAGTTTGGTACTAGTGGTACTGTCTATCCCCAAGCCTAAGATATATGATTTATTTTCATTAACTTTATAATAAGAGATTGTGTTAAATAAACGTAATGCTTCATGTGCCGCTGTAAGAGAAGAGCCCACCTCGGTTAAAATCATAATAATGTCATCTGCGAACAGACTTATAGAATGAGTATCCTTACCAACCGGAAATCCTTTTATTTTTGGGTGATTTCTTATATATATGGCCAAGGGTTCTATTAGTAAATTAAAAATTAGAGGGGACAATGGGCACCCTTGCCTTGTACCGTTGGATATGTTAAAGGGTTTTGATATAGTTCCAGAAATATAGACTTTGGCAGATGGGCTAGAGTACAGGGCTAAGATGGCAGATAGAATAGGTCCTACAAAACCGAATGATTCTAGTACTTTGGTTAGATATAGCCAATGAATACGGTCAAAGGCCTTCTCCGCATCCAACGCGAGGAGCAGAGAAGGCCTCCGAGATACCCCCGCCATATGGATGATATTAATCATGCGTCTCGTTGCGTCTGAGGTTTGTCTGTATTTTGTAAATCCTGCTTGATCAGGATGTATAAGGTTGGGCATTATGTCAACAAGGCGTAGTGCTATAATTTTGGCATACAATTTAAGATCGATGTTTAATAAAGATATCGGTCTAAAATTTGAGGGAGAGGTGGGCTCTTTTCCTGGTTTTGGTAAAGCCACAACTAAAGCTTCCAACATTTCTGGTGGAAAAGAGGCAGAGGCAGCTGCTGAACTGAATATGTGTGTCAAGAAGGGGGTCAGTAGGGTCTTAAATTCTTTGTAGTATTGGTTACAAAAATGAGTTTCCTGAGCGCAAATTATGTCTCCTTGGTGCGTCAATGCTTCTTGCCACAATGATTTGCGTTTCATGGGGTGATTGAGCCCCTTAGCGTTTATGGAGATTATGTTAATAGGCATGGAGTTTGAATGAGATAAGCTTTACAATTAAGACTTTTATCTTAATTCTAGTGCTTAGTCCATCTGTGGTTGATACGGTTATAATTTCGTGTGATAGTGTGGACTTACTTGTACGGGTCAGAGGATAGGTTGTCATTTGGTACAAACGAGGTTGATTGTTCTTGAAGGTCCAAGTCGAGTTGAATCTTGTTGGAGTAGTTTCTGTTGTTTTTCCTTGTGTGGAAGAGGTGTAGTCTAGGTTAAAGCGTTGCTGTGCATATCCCAGAGGTAACGGCAGGAGTATAGAAAAGATAGAAAAAATAAGTAGCAAAAAAAACAAAAAGTCGTTAACTTTCAACTTTGACATAGCACAATAGGTGCAACATGAATGGGGGGTATAGAATACCCAGGAACAGCATTGTGCTGTTAAATGTAACTGGGGGAAAAGTTCAATCTTGCGAGCTTCATTAGTCAGGGACTAAAAGGAGTGATTGGAGAACATCCTTAATTATTCAAGAGTGAGATGTGGCATTTTTTGCAGTAACTTTTTTCCATTCTTGTGATAAATGGCGTGGAGCGCTAGTGTCCGCATTTTCTTCTGGGGGGTCAGAAAGGATACCCCATTCTTTCAGGAGATTGATACCATTCTCCAAAGATGTCACTGTATAGGTGCGGTTACCCTTAGTGATATTTATCTTTGTGGGATACCCCCATCTGTACACAATTTTATGGTTGCGTAGAACCTTTGTCACTGTGTTCAGGTTTTTGCGTTTTTGCAGGGTAAACTGTGACAAATCTGCAAAAAATTGCAGATTATGGTATTGTGGTGGGATCTGCTCTTGTTTTCTCATTGTGGACATTAGTTGTTCCTTTACGTGAAAGAAATGCAGCCTGAGTATCACATCTCTAGGAATCAAATCTGGCAGATGGGGCGGTTTGGGTAGGCGGTGAATTCTATCGATGGTTATGTCTAAGTCTGTAAGGCTTGGTACGAGCGCTTTAAACAAAGTGGCAGCATAGAGGCTCAGATCTTGTTGTTGCACCGATTCAGGGATCCCCCTGATTTTTAAATTGTTCCTTCTAGATCTGTCCTCCATGTCTGCCAGCTTTGCCTTGATCCATTCGTTGTCTGCCTCAGTGTCCTCCTGGGCGTCAACTAGGTCATTGATAGTGGAAGCATATTCCCCCATTTTGGTCTCTATATGGCTCACCCTGTTTCCCACATCTTGTATGTCTTTGTTCATGCGGTGCATATAACCTGCCATGTCAGATTGTAGTGTGCTTCTCAGAGATAGCAGCATCTCTTTCAATACTGTGTCTATCACAGGCTGATTTTGTGTGGGGAAGGATTCGATCGATTCTGGGAGTTCTCTGGTGTCCTCCCCAAAATCTGAGACCGGGCTCCCTGTGTCACGGAATCCGCCAGCATCCATCCTGGGTTTCGTTTTGGCTGGGCTACAAGTGGATGGGGTAGGTGGACTCTGCATTTTGTCTTTTGGGGAGCTATTATTGTGAGATCGATTACCTTGGGATGATCTTTGTTGTGCGGGAGCCGTTGTTGTGGAGTAGGCCTCGGCGCCATCTTGCTCCTCTGTTCTGCCGTTTGTAGGATAAAAGTCCGTGAGTCGTTGGACCTTTCCTTCCTTTCTCCGCTTCCCAGGCATAGTCGTAGTGTCACCCAGCCTTGTCCTCTGCCAGACTTGGTGTTAGTTTGCCTCGGATGGTCGTTTTGAGCCGCTATTGTCCCTTATTTCGCCGGAGCTCCGGGCTCACACGTCCATTCGGCTTGCGCGCTAGACCACGCCCCCTGGCCAAAGCTTTTTTGACTATACTTCTCCTATGGATCACAGGAATGCAGTTCGTTGTTCACTCCTGTGAGCTGTTTTCAGCCGACAGCAGGCTGAAGCCCACTGTTGGCTTATGTCACAGAGCCGATTCAGGCTCAGGAAAGATCCAGACCATAGAGCCTGATCCAGCCGCTCCTGCCCCCTCCACAGCCCAGTGCTCCAATGAGCGCTGGAGGGGAGAGCAGATAGCCAGTGATTGACAGTCTCGCCTCTGCTCAGATTGGAGGGGGAGAACTGAGCTGTGTTTTGATTGCTCAGTTCTCACTGCAGAGGCGGCAGGGTAAAAACGCAGCATCGGATCAATGCTGCATCCACTTAGGTGAGTATATAAATATTTTTTAGTTTTTTTTTTTTTTTTACTTTTTCAAACTTCTCTTTTTAAAGGAAAATTGAGACACCACTGATGCTTAACCAACAATATATTCTGGATGCAAATGAAAGGCCCCTATAAGACAGTTTGTTTAATTTTGATTCAGCAGGAGCTGGGAGAAATTCTGTTTGAACCATGATTGGCACTGCAAGAACCACCCGACTTTGAAAAGTTGAATTAAAAATAGACTAAGCCATGTGGAAAACTATTGACCAAACATTGACTGCATGATATTGTGAGGCTTTTGTTTGGTTCTTGAATTTCTGCTTTTGGAGATTAAGAGTTTGCACACAGCAGTAGTACCCAAATATCATTGGTCATTTACTCTCCTAATGTCCTAGGCTGCCCATAGGCTTTAAAGCAGGGGATCTCCAAACTTTTTAAACAAAGAGCCAGTTTATTGTCTTTCAGACTTTGGGGGGGCGGGCAGACAGTGGGCAGTGGGAGTGGAAATTTTCCTGGCATCGGTGGGAGTAAACATCGCCACATTTTGGTATTAGGGGGAGGAACAGTGCCCCATTGTTGGTATCATTGGAAGGAATAGTACCCCATTGATGGTGACCCATTGTTGGAAGAATAGTGTCTCCTATCAGTGAGAGGAATAGTGCCCCAAGAGCTGGATAAAGGCAGGCAAGGTATAAAGTTTGGAGACCATTGCTTTAAAGGGTGGTCAGATGTGGTGGCATGATCTAGTAATCTTTAAGGCAGGAAATGTTCAAAGTGTTGCAGAGATCTCCATAAACTTGTTAGCAAATGTATGCCTATAGAGAGGGGAAACAGGAGCCAAATAATAGTAATGCAGACAGACACTGCTGGGAGAACCATAGTAATTTGGATAGCATTCTAATTTCACAGGTCAGGCAGCAGTTATCTTATGTCTGTGGAATGGAACTCCAGCAAAAACCTTTTTTTTTTTTTTAGTTTTGGATAGGAGTAGTGAATTTAATCACATATATTTCTTTGAATGGGCAGTGTGGTTTTACAATGCAGAACAGTATAACTAGTAGTTGGGTCACATTCAACTGAAGTTCTGTAATGTTTGCAGCTTATCCAAGCAGCTTCCTCGGTTCTGATGAGTCAGGAACATGCGCCAGCATTTGTAGCCACAGAGGTAACTCAGTCATATTTACCTAATCGCAATGGAATGTGTCAAGTCAGATGTTGATTGTCCAAGAACACACATGTTTCAGTGGAGTGCATCCCCACGGATCCCCTGATGAAATGCAGTGCTGTGGATTTTTCAGGATAGCAATAACAGACCAGTGATTAGATGACCAGAAGTCGCACATCTCTTTCAAATTCAAGATCTTCAATTCGTAAAGGTGTTAATTGAACAATAACAATGTTCCCTTTGATTCAGAAATTATGACTAGACATATACCAAGTAAGGGCAGTACCAGGAATGGTTGCTAGGTGGCAGTATTTCCCAGATTATAATGAACTGTGAAGTCTAGATTAGCTAATTCTGTGTGTGTGTGATAATTAATCTTAAATTGCCCCCTATCTCTATCAATAAATTGTTACAAAAGAACATAAAAAGTAGTAAAAAGCAAATGAACATATATATGGGATGTTCCTTGTAGCAGAAATATACTGTAAAATCTAACTTCCAATAGCAGTTCTCCTGTTTTTTTTTTTTTTTTAGATGTAGACCGAAGTGTGGTGGAAGCGGCCAAGCAGCAGCTCACAGACTGTGGATATCAGTGCTGGGAGACCAGTATCGGAGCCCCAGGTGTTTCTTTGCATTCTTCTGTGTCATTGCCACAAGATATTATAAGAGCTTTCAGAAATGAATAACCTATATTTAGCCCATGGATATTACATTGTGGAGCACCATCATGGACTTGCGTATCTCATGAAGATTGTATTAGAACTGCTTGCCTTACTGATGCAGCGAAAAGATGCGAACCTTTAATAATGGGGTATTACCTGTTACCAGCTATCAGTCATCGCACCAACCAGAGATGCCATTGTTTGAAATCAAATTGTTGGTTTGGAGAAATGTATTTAGTTTTAAAATTAAAAAAAAAGAAAAAAAAAACATAAAATTTGTGTTTCCTATTGCTTGCAGAGCACCAACCACAGTTTTCATGAGCTGACAAAATGCTATGAGATTATTATACTATAGGCAAATAGACTATGCACTTTGCAATTACAGTTGCTCTGGAGCTTAGTAAATGAGATGAAGCTTCACTTTGCAAAGAACCCAATCACATGCAAGGAAAAAAAAACTGCATTTTTGGTTACATGATAGTCAATGAGTTTCACTTCATTTACTAAGCTCTGGACCAACTGCACTTGCAGAGTGCAGTCTGTTTGCCTTTAGTAAATCTACCTCTAAATGTGTGTAGTCGCATAATCAGCATCTTGGACTAGTCGTCAGCAAAACATGATATGATCAAAGCGGACCTGTGGCACCAAATAGAAAATGTTTATATTTTAAATAAAGTGGATGTAAACCCTCACATATACTCAGTGAAGTGAATAGCCTCATATGATACACAGGGATGAAACAAATCTCCCTTCATAAGTTTTACATGTATATCTGCTGTCTTCAGCTTGCTATATTCTTTAGAAAGTGCACATTGTGTTAGAGATTTTTCTTCATCCTGTTCAGCACTGGAAGTGAAGTCTTGGCATACACTGTGTGACAGCTAATTGGAGGAAAGGCACCCCCCCTCCACATAGGCAGAAGAAGGAAGGAATGTGCAGAAGTTATCATGCTGATAACAGAAGAGCGGAGCAGCAAAAAGACATGGGATTTAGTGCTTTGGAGAGAGATAAGAAAACACTGCAGATATCCGTGCCTAGGTCAAATTTCATGAATCAGGTTTACAATCGACTTTAAAGTATATGTAAGCCTGAAACATTTTTTGCAGATGAACGGTTTATCACATATAATTTTTTTTTCCTCTCCTCTCCTCATACCAAAGTTACCCCATTTTTTGAAAAATCATTGTAAATCTCTCAGTGCTGATTAACCCCTGCAGCTTCTTTGCAACTAGTCCCTGTTTTTATGTGCTCCAGAGAAGGCTGCATGGCATTTCACAGGGTTGATTTTCTAATGGTGACATCATTGGACTATGCCTGCATAATGTGTGTTGGAGCACAATTGCAAGACTGGGACAGAGTGTCACATACCTATCACAGAATGTGCCTGAACAAGGACTTTCATGGCAGGGTGTTCTTTTAAAAGCCCCTGATTTAAAAATATAAAAAAAAATTACTTTTGTAATGACATTAACATGGCAAAGCTTACATGGGATTTTTAGTTGTTGGGTTTATACCGCAGGTAAAATTAGTATTGAACACGTCACCATTATTGCTAATTCCAGGTATGGTTTCTCCATACAGGAGGTGTCTTGAAGCTGTCATTACCAACAAAGGATTTTGTATGAAGTATTAAATACATTTCAGTTAGCGTGTTCAATTCTTTTTCCCTGTGTCATTCCCTGTTATTACGCATAACTTAATTTCTGAACGTATTTGTTTTGGTTTGTTTGTATGTATGGATTGCATGAGTTGTTACTGACAACTGGTGAAAATGTTATGTCAATAGCACCTTCAATACTTCTTTTCCCCGCTCTATGTACTTGAAGAATTGTTACACATATTTGATGCTTTTGTTCCACAATCCATTGTTGCACGCTATGTATTGAGTCTGGTGTCACACACTGTACATGCCTGCTAAACTCGTTCAGTGCTTCTTTGCAATGCCACTGAGGAGCTTTAATTGGCAGTGTCCCAATACCCGTGAGAAGTCAATGTCTACAACAAATGGGCTTACATATACTATACCCACATGTGCAAGACTACTCTGCAGATATGGTCACTGGGCAGTAGCAGTGTTTGGAAAAGAAATAGATCTTTCCCTACAGACAGAAGGTGCTGTGGTGATCTTTAAGTTATAAATAACATTGTTATTTAAAGCGGAGGTTCACACAAAAATCGAACCTCCGCTTTTTGGAACCCTCCCCCCCTCCGGTGTCACATTTAGCACCTTTCAGGGGGGAGGGGGGTGCAGATACCTGTCTGATACAGGTATTTGCACCCACTTCTGGGAGTCGGGCGTAGACTCCCACGGGAGTCTACGCCACTTCCTGTCCCCCCGCGCTGTCTGCTGGGACACACACGGGTCCCAGAGACAGCACGGACCGTTCTGATTGCCCAGCGCGACTCGCACATACGCAGTAGGGAACCGGGAAGTGAGGTCGCAAGGCTTCATTTCCTGATTCCCTTACAGAAGATGGCGGCGGCAGCACTCGAGAGCCGAGCGGCGGTTCGGCCTCGGGTGCCGACATCGCTGGACCCTGAGACAGGTAAGTGTCCTTATTTTAAAAGTCAGCAGCTGCAGTATTTGTAGCTGCTGACATTTAATTTTTTTTTTTCCCTGGACTCCCTCTTTAAAGTTAAACCATTCCTGAGAGAAATATGGGGTTTGCCATTGTTGACCTGAAAATGCTAGTTCCTGTTGTTGTTATGCTGGTTCATTTGCATGCAAAGAAAAGATAAGTAAACAGTTAGAATACTTGCTCTTTGTTGGTGACCCATTGGAGTGTATTTATAAAATAAAAATCACAGAGCTGTTTGTCTTGTGAAACATGTACATTCATGCTGTATGAATGGGGGCAAATTGTATATTATTAGGCTATTTCTCCAGATTCGATGTTCTTCATTCATAAGAATGGAGTAAATCAATAAAATACTGCTTTATGACTACTAGATGGAGCTTGGAGATCATAGGAAATAAGTATTTATTTCCTATGATCATCAGCTCCATCTAATGGCCATATTACTGTATAGAGCAGTGTTTTCCTGATTTTACTTTTTTTTTCTTTTTTTTTTTGTATGTTCTCTTTTTATTAATATTGATTTTTCAAGTTAATCAAAATTATTATTATTATTACATTTTTACAGAGTTGGTGTCTCCACCTTTCATTTTCAATATATTGTTCTATATTAAACTTACCACCCCTCATCTCATAGCATTGCCCCTATTTGGCACAGAATGAAGGTCCTTGCAGTTTTAAATAGTTTTTTTTTTGTTTTTTTTTTCAAATACGCCCCATAGTATTGAACATAAAATTTTTAAAGGGGGTCAGCATGACTGCTAGACAAGTAGCAATTGGAGAATGAGAAGTCGGCAATAGCAGCTTTTATAGTTCTTTTTGCAAAAAGGTTTCATTGAGCAGACATTAAATGCTTTTTGTTATAAATTATTTGGTACTCCCCTGTGTAACAAGTAGAGTGTGCACAACATCTGAATGTACTTTGAAATATAGACCCACATTTTGCAGCCATTGCTTGTTGGCAGAGAGCTCTGTTCTCATTTGTACCTTAGCTCTGTTTCCTAATTTATTTAGTTATACTGATGGACATTCGGTTCTGAAGTTTTTCACTTTACTCATCACCACTCCATATTTGTCTTTTTTTATGCTTGTCTTTTACTCTTTCAGTAAAAACATTTTGAAAGCAATATAGGCCCTAATTTATTGCTTTTATGGACACAATTATGAACTTTTATATAAATGTGTCACTTTACAGATAATGCTTTAATTCAATGCAGAAGATATTTATTACAGGTACTAGTATAGCGCCATCAATTTATGCAGCGCTTTACACATACATAGCACATTCAGTCCCTCAAGGAGCTTACAATCTAAGGTCCCAAACTCACAGTCATACATAACACATACTAGAGCCAATTAACCTACCAGCATGTCTTTGGAGTGTGGGAGGAAACCCACGCAGGTACAGGGAGAACATGCAAACTCCAAGGTAAGGCCATGGTTGGGATTTGAACCAACGACCCTCGTGCTGCTAGGTGGAAGTGCTAACTACTTAGCCACTATGGTACATTTTAAATGGCAGCTTATGAGTCCCTTTATATATGGTGGCTTCATTAGTTTCCTTTTCTCAGGCCAGGTATATTTGCTGCAACTGCAGAGACATTCTTGTTGATCCTGTCCAAAAGACAGAAAGTGTTACTAGCAGGATCACCAGGAGAAAATAAAGGACAAACATCCAGAAAAAAAAAAGGAATCTAATGCAGCCACTGCATTTAGGGCTGGTAAGCAGAAATATATTACATTTATGTTTTTGGGTTTGGATATGCTTTAATTGATCTGTGCATCTCTTTCTGTTCCACACATAATGATCATGTATGCTTATATCACATGCCTAGTATTTAAAGCAGTAATAAACCAAAAAATGTAATATAATGCACCTTACCAATCATTAGATGCAATGGCTGCATCCACCCCCCCCCCCCCTTCTATTTTCAAATGGTGATCTGGCCAGTAACACACCTCCTGTATTAGATCATAATTTACTAGTGTAACTCTTATCTTACAATAAATAACTGTGTATATAATGTATAATTCATACTAATCAATCAGCAAATACCATAGAATTAGTGAAAAAAAATCATAAATAATTTATAAAGTGTAAAATCCATCTTCATACACTTTATATAATATTTTATTTATGATTTTTTTTTTTTACTAATTCTATGATATTTGCTGATTTAGTATGCATTATATATATATATATATATATATATATAAAATATATTATTTATTGTAAAATAAGCGCTACGAGCTTTTTTTTTTTTTTTTTTTTTTTATTTCGCAAGTAACAAAAGCAGTGAAAAAATGCAACATTATAAAATAACATACAGTATCTTACAGTACATTAACTGATTTATTGTTTTACCCTCCCTCTCCCACCCTTCCTACCTTCCCTGTCCCTCCCTGCCACCACCCTCCCCACCTCACCCACACCACCTTAACATTATTTGTGCATGTGGTTCTGTTAGTTACAGAGCCTCAGGGGGGACTAAAGAGGAGCACTCAAAGGGAAAGAGAGCAGTACAGTAGGCTAGATCGTCTATTGTCCCCCACGAAGAAGAAGAAAAAGAAATTCACTCCTTACCATCCTCCTATAGGGGACACCCCATCTCATCCAGCCAAGGTTTCCACATTCTCTCAAACTTCCTGTAGTTACCTTGCCTAACAAGTACCACTTTCTCGCTCCAAACTATAGAGTTAATGGTCTCAACCCAGTTCTTCACAGTCGGGGGAGTCTGTGCCTGCCTTTTCTGTGCGATTAATTTTCTCGCCTGAAATAGGCATCTCAACACTACTTCGGTGGTACCAGTCAGAACTCCACCTTCCTCCAAACTCCCTAATAGACATGTCTTGGCTACCGGTTCCAATGTGGTCTTAAAGGTTTTATTTATCCTGTCTATTATCTCCACCCAGTATCTAAATAGCTTTGGGCATTTCCATACCATGTGGATAAAATCCCCTGCCGCCTTACACCTGGGACACTCATCGTTTTGTCTCCACCCAAGTTTAAACATTTTTTTAGGAGTTTAATAGACTCTGTATATTACAAATAAATGAGATAATTTCTGTGAAGAAGAGATCGAGACCAATGCTTTGGATGTGTCTGGCTTAATTATTTTTAGGAGAGTGGGGACCTGGGACCATTCAATTATCTGTGACCTAAACTAGACTTGAATGGCATGCCTAATTTGAATATATTTTAAAAACAATTTATTTGATATATTAAATTCCCTTTTCAAGTCTAAGAAGGTTTTCATAAAATTACCCTCGTATAGTTGGATTAATCGGTTAATGCCCTGTCTCTCCCATTCTTTAGACCTCTCTATACTCTTTACTTCCGCTAGATTTCTATTGTTCCATAGGGTGGTACATTCAGTTACCCCTCTATATCCCATTAATACCTTCGTTTCCTGCCATACCTTACTGACAAGTTTTATCGTTGGGCATCTGTGAATAAATGAGTCTGCCTCTAAGACCGCGTACACACGGGCGGACTTTTCAACCGGACTGGTCCGACAGACTTTCCAGCGGACTTTCGACGGACTTTTGACGGACTTCCAACGGCCTTTTTAACGAACGGACTTGCCTACACACAATCACACCAAAGTCCGACGGATTTGTACGTGATGACGTACACCGGACTAAAATAAGGAAGTTGATAGCCAGTAGCCAATAGCTGCCCTAGCGTGGGTTTTTGTCTGTCGGACTAGCATACAGACGTGCGGATTTCTGGGTCCGGCGGAGTTACAACGTAAAGATTTGAAGCATGTTCCAAATCTAAAGTCCGTCAGATTTGCGACTGGAAAAGTCCGCTGAAGGTCCGGTGAAGCCCACACACGATCAGATTGTACGCCGGATTTGGTCCATCGGCGTCCGTCGGACAAGTCCGGTCGAAAAGTCTGACCATGTGTACGCTGCATAATACCTCCCCTAGTATGTTATGTGGGATCTCCATTATCATCATTCTATCGCTGGACTTCCCCCCTCCTATGACTCCACAATCTGCTAGATCAGTGGTTCTCAACCTGGGGGTCGGGACCCCCTGGGGGGTCAAATGATGATTTGCCAGGGGTCACCAAATCCTAGGCTGTTCCTGAAGCCTGCACCACTCTCCCAGCCTTCTCGTGGTCGCCCAGCAGGGCTGTCCCTGGAGCCTGCAGCTGCCCACTCAGCCTCTTCGCAGCCAACCATTCAGTTCATGGCATGGCTGGGGGGCAGAGACTAGAGGTCAGCTGACTGGTGAGGAATGTGAAGTGGGAGGGGCTGAAGGAGACCCTATCTCCTGATTTCGGCATAGGTGTCACTGCTACGAGACACCACAAAGTCGGAGACACAGTGAGTAACACTACCTGTGATTATAGTTGCCATTAAAAGTCCCCACTACAGTTCTCAGATCAGCAGATGACCTTGATCAAGAGAACCTAATTTGGCTGATCAGAACTCCCCCCAGCATTGTCACTCATCCCAACTTCCCGCCAGCACTGCCACTCATCCCACCCCTCACCAGCACTGCCATTCACCCCCCCCCCCCCCCACCACCACCACCACCACCACCAAAGAGTAAGAGAAGGAACAAAAATAGAGAATACATGGAAGGGAGATATAAAGAGGGGGAGGAACAAAGAAAAAGGGAGAGAAAGAATAAGAGAAAGAACAAGAAAGACGGCTAGGGGGGGGGGCGACAAGAAAATAGGATAGAGAGAGATAAAAGGGAAAGAAAGGAGAACAAAGAGAAAGAGTGGTGCATCCACAATGTACCATAAGGGGTTTTAATACTGTACGAGTGGAAAGGACTCAGGGAGCGCTAAATGTCCGTGGGTTAGGGGCGCAAATTACTTGTCTTGCCTTTGTTGCTGACAATCCACACTTCGAAAATAATTTTACTGTTAGGGGTCCCCACAACTTGGGAAATTTTATCAAGGGGTCACGGCACTAGGAAGGTTGAGAACCACTGTGCTAGATGTTGTAGCTGAGATGCCAAAAAGTATGACTTCGGGTGTGGAACCGCCCTGCCTCCTTCCTTAATTGGTAACTGCATAGTTTGCAGGCCATCCTAGATTGGCCCTTTTTCCAAATTAATTCCCTAAAAAGGATTCTATTTTTTTGAACCACTTTTGACCAATCCAAGTCGGGGAATTGTGGAGCAAGTATAGTATCTGTGGTAGCCATATCATCTTTATTAGATTGCAGCGTCCTGCCACAGATAGAGGGAGTCGACTCCAGATGTCCCCTTTTTGCTTTAATTTAAATAGTAATGGGGCTAAGTTATTATTGACATACTGATTTATATCGCTCGTGATCCAAATACCCAGATATTTTCATTTTGCCACTAAAAATAAGCGCTACACTAGTATAATATTTTTTTCATTTGCACAGATTGGTGTATGCTTTCTGGTGTTAGCTGCTGTCTATTATTTATCTGCCTACTTGTGCGGAAAATATATATATATATATATATATATATATATATATATATATATATATATATATATATATATATATATATACATATATATATATATATATATATAAAATTTTTCTTTTCTTTTTTGGTAAAGGGGTTATTAGTATGGTTTTTTGGATTAGCGCAGGTAGTGTTTCACTTTGATACCTCCTGTATTAGAGTGCCCCAACTTTGGATGAAGGAGCACAAGGGCACCTTTGGAAAGCCGCATTGTTAATCTGGGGGAAGGGAAGTGTTAAATGTACTAGCATATCTCTTAGATACACTAACAAATTGAAGCCAACCTCCAGCTAATACTTTATATGCTGTACCAACATTTTTTCCTTTAGGATAAAAACATAAAAAAAGCTCATCATTGTAAGCATCCCTGTCGGTAGTAAATCGTTTTTCTCAACCCTCTAACTGATTTACTGGCCAGCTCACGGCTGAAACGAAAGGAAAGAAAGCCTAAAAAAATGCAGCCGTCACACCTAAGAATTGGTAAGCTGCAATATAATAAATGTGGGTTTTGGGTTTAATACTGCTTGTATCCATGGCAATTTTTAAAATTTTCACACATGTTAAAATCAGTAATTTTGTGCTAGAAAATTACTTAGAACACCCAAACAGTAATTTTACACACAAGGACCCTGTAGAAAAAAAATTGTGGCAATTGCAATTTTTTTTCTGTTGCACAATATCTGCATAGCTGTTTTTATCAACTACATATTTTGAGGGAAAATGCCCCGAAATGCATTTTGTGGCAAACGCAATATAATGCCAAGCCTCAAAATTGAGCATGCCTGTGCAATGGCAAAAAAAACTATGATAAATCCATCAATTCAATACTCCACGCTATGGGTCTTGTAACAGTTGCTGCTGCCCCCACTGTGCTTCTTTCCTATAAATATAATCAAGGTAAGTAAAGATAATATGGTGTGGCGCTTGCAATACTACAACACAATTCCCCTATACAAGGAAGTAAATAAATTCCCTTGAGTGACTCCATACCCGTGGAACTGTACTACAATGCACCTCCCTCATTTGCATCCTTAACTAAGTAAAGTGCATAAATCAATAACACAATATTTCAACTATAACGATCACTGTGCAATATAGTGCATAAATATTGTAAACAAAATAGATTCTATGCAAAAGTCAGTAACACAAGTCTCTGTGTGAAGTACATATATCCAATAAACTGTGTTAAGATTCAGTGTTCATAAAATGCTCTTTAAAAAGTGTTTTGTGCCCAGAGATAGAAAATCCAGTATCTTCACTTATAGTGATCGATGTGATCCCTTGTGAACTCCGCACTCACCAGATCTCCATAACCCCCCATAAATGGGTCTTTAGCGCTTTAAGAGTATATCTTCCCTCCAGCAGTTTTATCCAGATTCGCTCCCCAGGACCACTCCCAGTTTGTATATACAGTGCCTTGAAAAACGTATTCAAACCCCTTGAAATTTTCCACATTTTGTCACGTTACAACCTAAAACGTAAATGTATTTTATTGGGCTTTTATATGATAGACCAACACAAAGTGGCACATAATTGTGAAGTGGAAGGAAAATGATAAATGGTCTTCCATATTTTTTACAAATATCTGAAAAGTGTGGCATGCATTTGTATTCAGCCCCCTTTATTCTGATACCCCTAACTAAAATCTAGTGGAACCAATTGCCCTCAGAAGTCACCTAATTAGTAAATAGCGTCCACCTGTGTGTGATTTAGTCTCAGTATAAATACAGCTATTCTTTGAAGCCCTCAGAGGTTTGTTAGAGAACCTTAGTGAACAAACAGCATCATGAAGGCCAAGCAGCACACCAGACAGGTCAGGGATAAAGTTGTGGAGAAGTTTAAAGCAGGGTTAGGTTATAAAAAAAAATATATATATCCCAAGCTTTGAACATCTCACAGAGCACTGTTCAATCCATCATCCGAAAATGGAAAGAGTATGGCACAAGTACAAACCTACCAAGACATGGCTGTCCACTTAAACTGACAGGATGGGCAAGGAGAGCATTCATCAGGGAAGCACCCAAGAGGCCCATGGTAACCCCGGCGGAGCTGCAGAGATCCACAGCTCAGGTGGGAGAATCTGTCCACAGGACAACTATTTGTGCTCTCTACAAATCTGGCCTTTATGGAAGAGTGGCAAGAAAAAAGCCATTGTTGAAAGAAAGCCATAAGAAGTCCCATTTGCAGTTTGCGAGGAGCCATGTGCGGGACACAGCAAATGTGGAAGAAGGTGCTCAGGTCAGATGAGACCAAAATCTAACTTTTTGGCATAAAAGAAAAACGCTGTGTGGTGGAGAACTAACACTGCACATCACCCTGAACACACCATCCCCACCGTGAAACGTGGTGGCAGCATCATGTTGTGAGAATGCTTTTCTTCAGCAGGGACAGGGAATGGGAAGATGGATGGAGCCAAATACAGGGCAATCTTAGAAGAAAACCTGTTATAGGGCGTACACACGGTCGGACTTTGTTCGGACATTCCGACAACAAAATCCTAGGATTTTTTCCGACGGATGTTGGCTCAAACTTGTTTTGCCTACACACGGTCGCACAAAGTTGTCGGAATTTCCGATCGACAACAACGCGGTGACGTACACCACGTACGACGAGACTAGAAAAGGCCGGTTCAGAACCAAGTGCGGCACCCTTTGGGCTCCTTTTGCTAATCTCGTGTTAGTAAAAGTTTGGTGAGAGACGATTCGCGCTTTTTCAGACTCGTGGCTTTCAGATCGTTTTCTGACGTTCAGTTTGTGCTTGTGGGTTTGTATCTGCTCTTCAGTGCATGCAGTCAGTTTGTATCGGAGTTTTCTGTGTGATCTTGCCTGCTCGTTGCTGTTTTTCAGGTCGCTCTTCACAGGCCTTGCTGTTCTTCAGTGCGTTCTGTTACTTCGTTCTGAGCAGCCGACCGTTTTCTAGCCATGTTTCGTATGCGTACTCCTCGTAGAGTTCGTGCTGTGCGGGGGCTTGGTGTTGGGGTCCTGACTTTGACACAAGTCCAGTCCATGAACAGGGTGGGGAGGAGTTCATGGACCAAGAATTGGTTGCTTCAGCGTGACCAGTTCTGTCATATGCCTTTGCTCCGTGAGATCCGTGAGAATAATCCTGATGATTTCAGGAACTTTTTCAGGATGACGGACCCCGTGTTTCATCGTTTGTTGGCTTCGCTGACCCCCTATATCAGCAGGCAGGATACCTGCATGAGGCAAGCCATCACTCCGGAGCAGAGGTTGGTCGCTACCTTGCGGTATTTGGCCACAGGGAGAAGTCTGCAGGACTTGAAGTTCTCGACAGGCATCTCCCCCCAGGCTCTGGGGATCATTATCCCAGAGACCTGTTCTGCCATCATCCAGGTCCTGCAGAAGGAGTATATGAAGGTAAGATTTTTATCCTTTTATATCACATTTTATTGTATTGAATGTTTGATAATATATTGTATTTCTTTCCT